>NW_017728949.1:13745311-13801595 GCF_001723895.1 Crocodylus porosus | reverse complement strand
CCAGCACTCTTTCCTGCTTATGCAGGGGGTCGGACTCGATGATCTATTGAGGTCCCTTCCGACCCTAGCATCTATGAATCTATGAATCAGAGCTAGGGCAAAGGCCTGGGGCCTCCTATGAATGAAATGGGAGCTTTGCAATTACCAGAGCATCTGTCCAGTTTAGGGACAAGGGAACATGGCTGTTTCTTTGGGGAAGCAATTCCCGCTGCTCTCAGTAGGATGCTATGTTGGATTTCTGCTGCATGGGCTATGGGAAAGATGGAAGTATCTGTGGGCTTCCTTTGCTTCTGGTGGGCATCTAACTGCCTGTGCCCTTGTGCATGACATTCTTTACTCAGAAGTGGCTGAAAACACTCTGAAGAGCCAGCATAATTCTGGAGGAAGGAGCTTGCTGCCTTGGTTTCACTGATTTCTTTTGCCATGGAAGAGAAGATGAAGTTGGTTGAACAGGGAATATTTAACTCATCTATTTCCTTCTATTCCTTGTCTGCCCCTCTTCCCCTCCCTCACAGTCCCCCATGACCTTCAGAGAATCAGGAATGGGGCCAACTGTGTGGATTCCTACTCAGGAAGGTCAGTCACGAGAAGGTTTTATTTGGTGTTTTGGAATTTCTCTGAGGCAGTTTATGCCATTTGCAGCATCAAGTAACCATGTGGTTATTAAGAAAATGGTCTGATCACTTAAACACTGGAGTGGGCAAAGGCAAAACTGGACAGGACCCAGGACGAAGTCCTCTTTAGTTCTAAAATGTATTTTCAGCCATTCTTTAAGCCAAGGACATGTTTAGGACCTGCTTCAAATGGATGGCACGCAATAAATAATAAAACAGGTGACCGTTTACGCTATACACTGATGTCAACTGTGTGTGTCACACCAATGTATCTGGGATCACTTAGTGGAGTATTTACTGCTGTGTACATAAACGGTTGCTCACCATAGGCTGGCACTGACACTTGAATTCTTCTGCGGAGACAATATAGCTCTTGTGCCATGAGCTCTTTCCAGAGCCAAAAGAAATGTGCTGTTGAGCTGCTGATGCCAGTTTTGTCTTCAGTGTGCCCAGTCCCATAACGAGTCTTAAAATGAGGTTAGCAAACAGGTGATAAAAATCTCATGCAAAATATGGCTCACTCAGCTGCCTGGAAGCCTCAATCTTTGAAGGGTCAGCTAAAAAAATAACTCAGAATAGAGCCTCTGAGCTTTGACAGATGTGTGCGGAACACCAGAGCTTGGTGCCATCACAGCACTCTTTCTGGGAACTGGGGGTTTTTTGGGGTTTTTTTTATTTTATTTTTTTTTTGGTTTGTTTGTTTTTTTCCAAACCAAGTTCTTCAAGGAAAGAACGCATCACCAATGACGTGAGCAAGCCTGCCTGGGCAGCTCCGAGAGCTCTCCTCAGGGTGTCATGTTTCTCCAAAAGAATCTGTGCTTTGAATTAAAAAATGAATTTCAGGGCCAACCCAAAGCTCCTCAGTAACCAGGGAGAATTCCTTCTTCCCTTTTCACTATTTGCTAATACAGAATGATCCTCTTTGTGGTAGTCAGACTTCCATGGCAGCCCATGAACAATGTTTGAGAAAGACCTGCACGCCCTGGAAGTGCTAAATAGAAAGGAGCAAACACTGCAAAGCATTTTCTGTCACTCTGCAGACCTGTTTGCTGAGCATGTTCATACCTTTTTTGCATGTGCTTTCTGTGAAAAGAGCCTGATCCACAGGCCAACCTAATGAACAAGTTTCTTAACAGGAATGTTGGCCAACAAAGCAATACTGCAAAATAATTATGAAAAATGAATCTGAATTTATTAGTATTTGGGCTGGATTTTGATCCCTAGACATTTTCAACCAGTTACTATATGGTTATGAGACTTCTGTGCCGTATTAAAACATGTCAATTTTGAAATTCTGAATTATTGGGAATTTGCAACAAAGCATCTGAGGTACACACCATGAATAAATGATGTAGCAAGTGACTTGGAACAGTGGACACTAGCTAGAAAGCTGTAGTCTGTTTATTGGCAACGCAGACACAGGAAGGTAGATAAAAACATGATTTATCTGAATGGGCCAGGCAGGGGAATAAACAGAAATTCTGGAAAACAAATTCTGAGTTTATGACACATTTCGGAGGTTTGAACAGATTAAAGGGGTTGGGGTAAACAAGATGGCCCTTGAAATCTGTTTCAAGTAACCATGTGATTCTAATAACTGGGGTCTGGATATTTAGATTTTACCTTTACAGACAAATTCACTTAAAGTATTCATTACACATTCCTTGGCTAGCACTAGTTATTAAATAAAAAAGGAATAGGCATTAGAAAAGCCAATAGCTTGACAACACTTTGATTGCATTACTAAAGGAGGAAATCCAAGTTTCAATTCGTGTAACTCAAGGTTTTTCTGAATTTCCTGGGGCTGCATTTTTCCTAGCTTTCAACATGACAGTTGAGCTACCTAGGCTAATGGTGTAGGCCACCAAACTCTCTAGTGTGGTTTTCCTGGTTACTGCAGGAGTGAAAGGCTGCAAACTCTGTTTTCTAATGGGGCCATGAACATCTCTCTCCATAGCTGGGCTTAACTTTGGGAGCTGTCATTTTCTGAATACCTTACCATGTGATCCACAGTGCTGAAGACCTACCTAACCTCTGCCCAGTAAGTACAGAAAAAGTAGCCTTATTAGAATGCGGTAGTTGAGAATCAGAAAAAGGTGCCTGACGATATTGCAATTTTTTTCCCCCCCATGGAAGACTCTGCTCTGTGTCTCCCCTCTGACCCTCTCACCCCTCCCGCTCCAATTTACCTGTATGCTATATTGGGAATAATCAGCATCCTATAACTGCTTGCTCTGGTGGAAACTCACAGTGGGAGGTAACACAGAAGTGAAGAAAGCCTTCAGCAGTGTCTGGCTTTGCAAAGCACACAGAAAAGAACTCTGTTACTAGCTCAACACTTCTGACAGCAGGCATTTCCTGAGAGGCTATTTGGAAGACATTGAAAAGCACACTACAGCTGCATGCATGTTTAGTTTTCTCACCCAGATTAAATCAGATAAAGCATTGAACAGAACAGATTGACTTTTTTTTGCCTTTGTTGAGGTTTTTAAAGCTCAACCAAAGGGTTTTTAGCGGGGTTTTGGGTTTTTTTTAATCCTGAAATTGGGTGATCGGGACACAGGGCTGGCAAGGAGCTGCAGGGGATGGGACTCTTTCCAGCCCTGCATAAATTGTCTACTGGTAATTTGTCTACTGTGCAGTAAAGCATGTAGAGGCACCCAAAGCGTATGTGCCTGGGTTGGTAGGTCCTAGTCCATGACTAGTGCTCCTAGGTGTTGTAGTAATATATGTCATAAATAATATTCAGGTGCCTATAACATTGGCTTTTGGTTTGGGGGAGGCAAAAAGAAGTGAGATGGTTATGAGAAATAGAGGTTGCAGTAGTCTAGGTAGGAAAAGATGAGCTGCTATTTCTCTGACTGCCTGGGTCCTCACAAAATGCACTACAGCAAATGAAAACTCATTGCGATAACTACTGAAAGTATATGTATGCACCTTGGCTTAATGGCTGATTTCTAACTGAAAGAAAAAATGGGACATTAAGAGTACGCCTTAGTAGAGCTCAAAGCTATAAAGAGACAGCAACATGCTATTCCAACACCAGGGGGTGTGCATTGTCAGCCAGCTGAAACATCCTATTGATGAGAAAAGGGGATATTGGCAATTCAGATTAGATAGTGTATTGTTAGAGTTGTTCACTGTACAGTATCTCTGTACATGGTATGGAGCAGATGTAAAATCTGCCACCTTCCTCTGGGAATGAAAATTAGCTAGTGCAGGACTGTAGTAGGCAAACTGTGAAGTGGTGAGGGAAGACATAGCGAGGTATCTGCAGTCTGATGGGGGTGATACTGTTTCTGCAGCCATAGCATGAGCACTTTCACTGGGCATTCATAAAAAGAAGCTCACCAAACATGTAAGGTCTAAACAAAAACATCCACGGGATTCTTATAATACCTGTATATCTTACACTTGGGGGAAAAAATAGTCTCCCGATAGAGAGAGCTCCCAAATCTGCATCAAGAATGTTACTTTGTGAAAGAGGGAACCACCTCTTGACTCCAGAGAGAAAACACCCCGTCACAAGGAGGCCTTGTCCCATCCAACTTCATAGAATCTCCCTGGAGATTTCTTGGAAGGAACTGTGGAATGAACTTCACAGATTTCATAGACATTTGGGCTGGAAGAGACCCTGAAGGATCATTGAGTCCATCCCCCTGCCCCAGGGTCAGGAAATCAACAGGGGTCATAGGATCCCAGCAACATAAACATCCAAATGTGTCTTGAAGGCATTCAAAGTGGGTGCTTGAACCATCTCTGGCAGCAGTCTATGGCAGACCTTGGGGACTCAGACAGTAAAGAAGTTCTTCTTTATGTCCAGCCTGAATCAGTCGTGGTGGAGTTTGTGACCATTCGATCTTGTCGTCCCTTGGGGCGCTCCGGTGAACAAATGTTCCCCCAGATCCAAGTGGTCACCTCTGATAAGCTTATAGGTGGCCACCAGATGGCCCCTGAGCCTGCGCTTTTCCAGGCTGAAGAGTCCCATGGCACTCAGCCTCTCATCATAAGGTTTGTTTCCCTGACCTCTGATTATGCGCATGGCTCTTCTCTGCACTCTCTCAAACTGGGTCTGGCAGGAGGAGAAGAGAGCTATCAATCCCCAGTTTCACCCAAAATCAGTAACTGCTTAATCTGCTTTTGCCAGCTTCCTTTTGTACCCAGATGCCAGTAGCTGTAAGGGTTAAGACTCTGTTCTTCATCTTAATGACCTAGCCATTTTCCCTTGGGGTCCCTCCCTACCACTAGAGGTGAGAACCTCTTTGGACAATCTCTGCTATACAAATCCATGCTGAACCTGAAAAGGCCGTGGGTTCCCTTGGTGTGTTTAGGGCAGGTCCTGGCTGGTGTCACCAGGACTGAAGACCTCCTGGATTATTTCTGGGGAGACTGGGTTGACCTTATGCTTGGCTAGGGTATGGGATGGTCCCCTGGGCAGTGTGTCTTCTAGGAGGTAAGAGCAAATTTGACCCCCACCATACTTTCCCAATACTTTCAGTGAGTCTCACCTCTGGGCTTCCAGAGCTCATCTTCTGGTCCCTGGCCTATGAACCTCACTAGACACCTCCCATGCACCAAAATAGAGCTAGTCTGTTTCTAAACTATGTCCCAAAATCATCTGCACATACTTGTTTTTTTACAAAATCCACTTCCTCCCTCTTGTGTCCCTCCCCAACACCAAGTAGCGGGACCTCATGCTACCCAGGGAGGGTGAGAAACCCCAGTGGGCCAGCCTCCACTCCAATCTGGTCATACAGCTTTCTTTCTCTGAACTTCTCTTTTCCCTCGCTCCTTTATGCACTTCCCATCCCAGGCACCACTGTCACAGGAGATCCCCTTGCTAACCATCTCTGGGCCTCAGCTAAAATATCCATTTGGGCCACAAGAGGGAAGAAGCCTAATGGGGAGTGCCTTGAAATTGTGAAGCCTGCTGTCAATCCCTGGTTTGTTCAAGTCACCAGATACAGCCCGTGGGCAGTGTTCAGAATCCCTAAAAAGCTCCCAGGAGTGGTGGGTGCTGCGGGGGACTCGCTGTTCAATGCTGTAGTCCCCACGCAACCCCCTCGGCTCCCAATCCGTAGTTCTGAAACAAGAAGTGCACTGACTGCCCTGTTCTTTCTTTAATTTTTCCAAGGTATTAGTTGGAGCCCTGAAGCTTTTCCCTCTGACCCTCTTACTCCACCTTCCCTGTTATGGGACCTCTTTAACTTGGCTGTTTTGTAATGCTTATCACTATAATTCTAGATATTCTTATCCCTTTAATTTTTTAATCTTGCTGAGCTCTTGGTCTCAGAGATAAGTTGTGGCAATAAATGCACAGGTAGTTATTTGGCCTAGGCCCATACCTCTTAGAAAGACCTATTATGGTTTTTGTAATAGGAAGAAGCAGGTGAGCTTAGGTAAAGAGAATACAATAATTACCAGGGTAAATGCATCTTTTTCCCCTCATTTTTCCATGCATTTGATGAACATAAGAGTATTTTGGGATTTATATAGCCAGATTTTTACATCCTTTTTGCATTTATTTGGCCTGGGAGACATAAATTAAAGCAGGGACTCCCTCCAAGAACTAGCTATTTTTATCTAAGTACGTGTCAGTGAATCAGATATGGGTGATGTACTTCTGTTATAACTATATGTTCAGTATGATTTATAATCATTCCTAGTCTTTAAAACCCTGTTTCATTTTGGAGTACTTAATTTATCTGAGTTGTGGCTTTTTTTTTGTTTAATGCATTTTTTGTGATCAGTTTTGGGTTTTAGTGGTTGTCTTTAGCCTTGTAACACTTTAATACAAAGGAAGAATATAAAACAATGAAACAAAATTCTAAATGGGTTTGCAATCAAACAGGTCCCTCTGTAAATTGATCTATGAGAAATGGAGAATGGACCATTATAAAGAGAGTGCTTTTTCAATAATTTATATCTTTGTAAGCATGGAAATTCATCACCTGGATTTAGAAGCATAATTTGTGTTCCGAAATCTGCTGGAGATGCATTTGTATAGGTAAGCATGCGACTGCACCCCAGGGCCAGTCCACCAATGCCTCCATTTAGCAAAAACTTATATGTGTTCTTAACCTTGTACATGGGAACCTTTCATTCAGTGCAGTGGGATTTCTCTTATGTGTACATCTACGCATGCATGTGCTGGGTATGAAGGTTCAAGGTCTTATTTTAGCGGCTTGCTCTATAAATGTATTTATTTGTGATCGGTTTTGCACTATCTATGGAAAATGCTCAGACATGCTTGTCTGAGGCATTAGCTGAAGTAGGTGCACAAATGTGAACCCTCCTTTGCCAGTGAAGATTAGGGACAGGATGGATTTTGGGAGTCAAGCAGCACTCCTTATTGGGTTTTCAACTACATCAGAAATATCTGAGGACTATAGTCCACAACAGGCATGCACCTTGCCATGTCACACACAGACACAGACAAACCAGTTTCATTGTTTTTGAAAACAGGTGTCCTAAATGAGGTGCTTTATCTGATGCATGGCACTTTGTGGTTACTTCAAGGAGCTAGGTAAAGATATGATAAGGAAGAATGGTTAGAGATGAAATTAAACTTGCAAACTGCAACTTGGTTGTTCTTTTGGTGCTGCAGCCATCCTTGATGCCAATCACATAAAACAAAAGCAAAAATTCCATAGTGCATGGTGAAATGAACCTCTCATTATGCAATAGAGGTAAAGGTGATAGTGAGGGACAGACCTCTGCCCTCTGTCAATCTTGACTGCCCATTTGTCACTTCTCCTAACAGGCCCCTTTGCACTTTGTCCCATGTCACCTTCTTTTGGATTCATGCCAGCAATTTCCTTATAAACATGTGTGTGGACTCCTCACTGCCCTCCTTCAAACTCTCCTCTAACAGCCTGCAATAACTTGCTGATAATTAAGCAGCTGTCATGCAAATACTGTAGCTTTAACACTGTTCATAACTGTCTCCTTGGTTTTCTTTGTGTTGTACCTACCTGCAAGCTCTACAGGGGAAAGAGACTGTCTTTCTATTGTATGTTCAGGTAGTGCTAGAATAGGGGGCGGGGTGTGTGAATCTGATACCTGACTGAGTCCCTAGGTGTTATCACTGAGCAAATCCTGTGTGTACAATGGGAACTGAGGAACAGGGCACAAGTCATGTCCTTACATTTCATTAACAAATGTTACGAATATACTTGGCAAAAATATTCGTGGAAGTATTTTGAAGAGTCAAAGAATGCCCACAGAGGCATAATGGGGCAGCTCTGCATCCTGGGGTTGCACTGCTGGCATGGGGCTGCCAGTACCTATTTTGGCACTTCCACAAGAGCTCCTGTCTTAGTTACCGCCTGTAGTTAAGCTACTGAATGCAACAGTAGCTACTGAACCAGTCACAAAAACCCAGTGGCCAGGGACAGACTTTCAAAAAGCATGAGCCTGAATTGATTCAATCGTTGCAAGTTAGTCTAACCTGCCTAGGTTGAACCAGTTTGCAACCATACAGACTTTCCCTCTGGATGGAAGAAATGCAGGTACGTGCCTGCAGTGGCTCAGGTTAGAAGCCAAGGGATGCTACACTAGCCCTCCCTCCCTTCTACAGGCCTTAGCTGAGGAGGGGCCTGGCAAGGTCTTGGCAGGATACTCTGATTAAGGAGTGTAAACCCCCACCCTGGCCTGCATCATCCCAGGCTTTTCCCCACTTACTGCTCAAGGGGTGGGAATGTTGCCAGCTCCCAGCCCCCCGCTAGCACTCTGAGGCAAAGGGGGTGTGTGCAATGCATGCATCTTTGATGATATGGAGCGTTTCAGTCTCCTTCTCCCTGCTTCTTGATAGTGTCTGCAAACCTGACCCCGCAAAACAGCAGGGAGCTGATAAGAAGTGTTTATCATCTCATCAACAAAACAAAACAAAGCCTCTTCCATTAGTTCAAGCTCTTCTTAAACAACTTTTTCCAGGGAAGGAACAGAGGGACATTACCAGCTGACCTGTGTCTCAATGAAACTGGAGACACACAGACACCGCTCAACATTAGCTAGCATACCACGTGCCTAGGGTCTGTGGCCTGGGGTCCGTGCTATGGGAAATGGCGGGGGAGGGCAGGGGAATTCCTGCTTGAGCAGCAAGCAGTAAGGGAAAGCCAGGCAGACCCTGCTGTGTCTGCAGTCTCCCCCAGAGATCTGGCTAGGGAGGAGAGGGGCAGGGCCAGCCTGTTCTCTGGAGCAGACAGCCCAGCCCAAGGCTGCAAAGTATCTGGGATGCTGGGGGACTCTGATTTAACTTAAACTGGAAGAAGGGGTCTGGGACAGACATTGCATAAACCGGTTTGAATCAAATCAGTTAAGTATGATATTACTTTCAATCAGGTTTATCTTAAACGAGTTTCAGCCATTTTGAAACTAATTTATGTGCACTGAACTTACGTTTTGTTGCAGGTTTAAACCAGTTTCTGATCATTTAAACTGGTTTATGTGTAATGTCTGTCACTAGCCAGTGAGTTTACGTTAAGACTGGTATATACACAGGTCCCTGGTTTAGTCTGTATTTGATCAGCTTCATCAGCAGTCAACTCATCTCTCCTTGGGGAACAAAATACTCCTTGTGGATTATAACTACACTCCTTGGAAATCTTTGTAGAGACTGGAATCATCTTCATTCTCTAAACATACCCCTTGTCACCTCTCTCCTTGAGCTTCACTAGCAAGGGATAATTCATATTCTGTTCACCTCCTTTTGCTTCCTGGCTATAACAGAGAAAATAAGTCCTGATCAGCGTCACTGATCAGCAAGATGCCTGCAGCTGGTAATTAACAGAGTGAAAAAATGGATAAATCATCTTCTCCATACTGATTTATGAGATTATAAACCTGGGAACTGAGATTCTCCTATCACCATCGATGGGACCCGAGGGACAGTTCTGAGTTAATGCAAAGTCAGAGGCTTGCCTTGGTTATGCATTCAGAAGGTGATCTGGGGAGTATGAAACAGAGATACAAGTGTTTAAAGACAAGTGCGGCGGGGCCTAGATTGTCTGGGTTTGGTTTCAAACACTTTTACTACAATTCAAACAGAAGGTTCAAGTGCTTTGAGGTTAATGAGAGGACCATGCTGGACCACTGCCACCCTCTTTCAGGCTTATTGGATGGATTGGTCTGAAGTTACAGTCCAGCATGGGACTCAGGGGTCCTGGATTCAGTTCCTTGCATCATCACAGTTTTCCTGTGCGACTCTGAGCAAGCTAGTTAAAGCGTGATCCAAACTATTGCCTGAGGTGCCTCCACTCAGGGAAGGTGCTCAGGGAACATGTACCAGGTTGAGCCTCTGGGCAAGACAGATAACAGAAAAAATGCTTATGAAATACACATTTGGGAAGGAAAAGTAGCACTGAGGAGGTAACTGGAAAGAAGTGTTTTAGCACACAACCAAAAGACCCAATCCAACCTTGATCTTGATGCTTAGACCTGAGAGAGCGAGACAGAGAAAGTTTAGGGCAGAGTTGGTTCTGCAAGCTATCACAGACTTCCTGGAAAAGGTAGGAAAAGAAAGAGAAATTTCTGATTTCACATTGCTAAACCTCTGTGGAAAACCTTTCCACTCCTCAAACCTACCCTCAACTTCTCTGATGAAATGGCTACATAGATTCCAGTTAAGGTAACCGCCTTGATTAATAATTTATTACTTGCTTTCAGGCTTGTTTTAAGATACAGGGAAATCTAAAAGCTCCTACACACATTCCAATCAACAACATTGCTCAAAGGATACCTTTTTAAAAAATAAAAATCAGTGAAAGCATTATTAATAACTCCAGGGTCAGGTGACAGCTCCCTTCACAATTTGGATTGCTTTTACTTACAGAGTTTTTTCCCCCTTAAGTCCCATAATAAAACACTGTGGTGAAACACCAATAAAGGTAATAGACAAAGGAAGTCAGAGGCAAAGATTACACCTTAAAAAAAATAAGGAAAGGTTGGGCAAGATTTCTCCAGCTAGGACATCATGAAAGCACCAGTTATGCCTGCCAGCTGGTGCAGAAGTGCTTTTATCAATTAATAGCATAATACTGCATAGTAATACTCAAACAATCTATCTCCCTTGAATAGCTAGAAATGTTCCTGTGCCACAAGACTGGTACTCTACACACCCTGAACTTTGGAGCAATTGGGTCCAGGGTTTGAAATCTGACCCAGCACACAACATCCCAAGGATGAAGATCAGAGTGTTGTAAGGGACCGAGACATAGGCAGTCTGGCCTAATGGTTAGGCTGCCAATGGAAAGTAGGGCCTGGGGTTGGGTCAAAGGGCAGCAGTCACATAACAGAGCCATAGGGAGATCCAGAAGCAGAGTCCATGAAACAATCCAAGGTCAGGATTCAGGGGGCAGATGCCAAGCACCACCAATCCAGGGGGCAATCCACAGGGCAAGGTCCCAAACCAGAACCAAACCAGGGTCAGGAGCCAGGAGCAGAACCAAAGTCCAGAAATAAGTCAGAAGCCAGGAGACTTGCCACCACAGAACTACCGACTAACCTGCAGAGCCAAGGCCCCAGCTGGTGTTAAATGAATAGGCGGTGCTGCCAGCAGCCAATCAGGATGCTCACTGCTCCTAAACTAGAGTATGGTTCATTAGCAGGGGCTTGCCGCAGCTATGGCTGCTATGGTACTTGGTTTAGGCTGCCTGCTGACTCAGAGTCCCTGGGTGCATCTACACGAGATGTTTACCATGCAGTTGACTAATTAACCATGCGATAAATCTCTTAGTGTCTACATGTTTACACGAAATGAAAAAAACTCTGCAGCAGGGTAGGATTTGCAAATACAAGTCCTATCCTGCTGTGGAGTGTTTTTATGTGCAGCAGTGCACATATAGATGCTGACCAGCTGGCTGGGGCATGGCAAAATTGCACCCAGAAACTTCCTGGGAGCAATAAACTCCGGAGCAATGAGCTCTGCAGTTTATTGCTGCCCCCTAATGGCACGTGGGGTGCATGTGCACGCCCTGAGCTTGGCCGTGCGCCCCCTGCAAAAAGTGCCACCAACACTGCTGGCAGCGCCTGCGGGTGGTCACTGCTCACCATTTCCCACCCCCCCTTGCCACCAGCGGTCCCTGATAGCCACTGTAGGCAGTCCCTGATCGCTGCTGGCCGCCACTGATGCTGCCTGCGGTGTCTGCAGGTGGTTGATGACCCCCAGTCAGTGCTTACCACACCCCAAGCCCCCGACAATACCATGGCCACCTGCAGGAGCTCCCCACTCACTGTGGCTATGCCCCCACCACCATCATGCTGCCTGTGGGCGGTTGCCATGCCATGTCAGCCAACTGAGGGCACACGTCATTCATGGAGTCCCTAACGTGTGCTATACTGGCCAACTCTTTCTGATCCTGTGGTTAAGGGATCCCCAAAGGAACTGCATTCTGAATGTTATTTCCAGCTCTGATTGTGATTTGTTGCACAATTTTGGGTCAATCCTCAGATCTAAAATTTCAGAAGGAACCTCAGGTTTGAGTGTTTCTACTTTGGTAGGGAGCTGCTTAAGATACCCAAGACCTAAACATCAATTGTGTTGAATGTACCTAACTCCAGCTGACCTCAGCGGGAGCTGCAATTGCTCATTCACTCTGAAAACTGAGGCCCCAGTTTTCTCTATCTGGACAGCCAAAACCTTGAGGCACACCAAATTAGAACTCACTTGAAAATTTGGGCATGAACTTTATGTCTCTCTTCCCTCACTTGCAAAATGAGGAAAGCAACATGTATTGGTAAAGTCCACAAGGGAACACTGTCATGTTCAGTTTACTAATATCTGTAAGGTGATTTGGGCATTTAAAATGGAAAACACTTGAGAAGGGAAAACTTTGTCATTCTCAGGACCTTTTTGTTACCTACATAACATAAGCACCAAACCGAAGAAGACAGAGAGGAACAAACTTACTCCCCCAACTCCCTCCGCCTTGCATTTCAAACATGAATTTTAGTGCTTATTTTAATCAAAGTGGCTAGTACTGGCTGGAATCAGACAGTCCAGATGCTAAATCCATCTTAATCCTTGCCTGCAACCATACTTCCTCTTCTTGCTATTTCAGTAGTAAACCCCCCTCGCCTTCCCTCTCCCTCAGGAGACTGTCACTGATGTGCTTGCAAACCGGCTAAACATATCTGCTTACAGCTTGGATGAGGGTGGAAAACTCTTCAAGGTGTCTGTTTCATACAGAAAACAAAGCATCTATAGACCACATTTTTAAAGGAAAAAAACAATGTTTCCCTGCCTAATGACTGGGATTAAACTAAGTGTACAGGGGTACTTTTGATTTTTGACATGTACCCTGTTATAATGCCTGGAGTTTACCCTGTTATAATGCCTGTGAATGCTTCAAGACAGTATATGTTTTGTTGATGTCTGTCTGTTCAGCAATCAGCACCACAGAACCCTACTTCCTTATGATGCTTTTGGTATGCTACCAGAATGAAAATATGTAATGTTTAAAAATAACAATAATAATGATGACACCAATAGTAGGTAATCCAGCATAAGCATAAATCTGACCACTTATCAATGGCTGGAATCAGGGGACCTCAACCTGATGTTTGTCACCACCCTGCCCTTTCTACATTACTGCACAAGGGTGGTTTGTTGAGTACAGTACGTAGAATTGTTTTGCAGCATGGAAAAGGTTGAAAACCACACAGTCGGTTGATTATTTTATGCCATTTCCATGCACCTTCTCTGTGGACTGCTTCCTGCAGCTCCACTAAGAAACGATCTTCACTTCTGTTGCAGTAGTGCCTACAGTCCCTGGTCAATAAACTTGCAATCTTGTGATCTGATGGAAGTGTATTATTGTGTTGCAATTCTGAAGCTAGTGTTGTGTACTCCTCTGTGTACAAAACAAAGGAAAGTGTCTTCACTTGAGACTTAGGTACTTATTAGAGCTCGGAGGTTCAGAAAGCTAGTTATTATATGCAAACGAACCACTGGCTCAATCTGCATATTTATACTAATATTAATAACTATGCAGGGCTTTATTTACACAACTACCAGCAAACAATTTGATTGCCAAAGCATAAGCCAAGTGGACATGGGCCAGCCTGTATATCCCTGAGCTGGTGACCAAATAACTCTCATTGTTCTGTGAAGCACTGCTCCCAGACAATGTGTGTCCTGGATGGAGCGAATGATGGAGGACAACCTGATAACCCCAGCCTTAGGCAACTGTTTGACCTAAGCCTTGAGTGGATCTGACTGCTTTCTAGCATCACATGGGAGATGCTACAACTGTGACTTACCCTGACTAAAGCGGGGGGGAGGGGTGCACTTCTATTTGCTCATGCCACTGCTTGTGAGCAGAGCTCTACTGCTGGTGAGAAGGGGTAAGACCACTGCCTGGGGTCACTGTAGCCACTGCTCTGTGGCCATGGATATGCTTGGGTTCAAGGAAGACGTTCTAGGGCAGGGGGGTCAAACTCGCCCCACCCTCGGGACCAGATCTGGACTATGGGGCTCCTCAGGGCTGGATCAGGACACAGTGGTTACAGCCCATTAGAGCTGGAGCTGTGTTCTCCAGATTTCACTAGCAAGCCGCATCCCTACTTGCCCCACTCCCCAATTCTTATCCCCTCTATGACGCCATGAGTTACATGACATGGATCTATAGGCAGGATCCAGCCCATGGGCTGTAAGTTTGACATATCTGTTCTAGGCTCTCTCTCTATGGCTGAAATCTTCGTAGATAGCCCATAGAGAGAGCCCTGAAGGACTCTAGTGCTATCCAGATCAGTCCTACTCCCAGCCAGAGCACAGCTGAGCGGTGCAAATGATTGTATCAGTAACACCTGGGCTCCCTCTTCCCACACAAAGGAGAACTGCGGGCCTGGCAGGACTGGCAGCAATACAGAGCACTGACCATGTGGGCAGAAACAGCTTGGCTTTGCTACAGGCTGAGACCAGTTCTGTGCAGTAAGAGGGGACCTCAAGACCCCATCTGTTTCTCACTCTTACCAGCACCCACTGCATGTACAGTCAGACCTTTTTCACCATGAGAAAAAAATATTTTCTTCCATCCAAACGTGACAAATTATCAACACTGAAACTGTTTGTGGGAAATTGTCTGTTTCAGTCAATCTCCTGATCTGAAATCAATTTGGAAGAAAACGTCACGCTTGTTAAAACATCTGAGTTTGACCTTTTCTTTTTCCAAAAGAAAAGTTTTACTTCCCTGTTTGAAATGACTCTGTTCCACACTTCAGCTACATCATACAGAAAAGCAGAACAAATTTAAAAAGATCAAAGCTCCAATGAAATCCTTAGGAAGGACAGAAACACAGTGATCTGATGGGTTCCAGTTGATATTTGTGGAGATTTTGACTTTTCACCTTTGTCCAGGAGGGAAACATGGTGATCTCTCAAAACCCTGTAGAACAGGATGTTGGTATCTCAAGAACCTGTAGAACAGCAAAACCTGTTTCTGTCTAGCTTGAACCTGTAGCCTGAAGTAAAACAACCAGGGCTTGTAGAGTGGCAGCAGCAGGAGCTGGGCTTGCTGTGGCAGCTGGGCTGGCAGTGCCAATTGTTGCCATTCATATAGCCTGGATGTCTGTCACTGGTTATGTTACTGCTTAGCAGGGTCTGGCAGACCTTTCAAGTGCCAGGCCAGAAAAACCCAGTCCCCATCTGGTGTGGGCCAGTTGGCTTTGGCAGTGCATCTGCAGGGGAGGGTGCGGAAGGGTCTTTCCCTTCACTCCTGCTGGAGCCACATAGCTGGGAGTATGGCCTGTGCTGCTGCCGCTTCTCCCAGCCCCCCATGCTCCAGCTGTGCACAACTTCCAACCAGCAGGGAGTTGCACCAGGCCTGGGGAGCTGGGAACTGGTTTTGCACTGCTCCTGCTTCTCCCTGCCCAGCCCCAGTGGAGATATGCCCTGACTGGAAGCAGTGCTGGAGCATCAGGGGTGAGGGGACAGCTTCCAGCTCCTTGGCCCTGGCACAGCTCCTCACTGCTCAGCACAGGCATGGGCACATTTGCAGGCAAAACCCTCAGCTCCACAGGTTGGGTCCTGCTGATCCCTGGCCTACAGTATCCCTGCACAGGCCTGGATGTGGGACTGCATTTCCTCCTCCCAAATCTTTTCACTCTTCAGCTGGGTCACTAGCATACCTCAAGCTGCAGAGAACCTGCTCCAGTGGCTGATTGAAAGAGGGGAAGCCTGGACCTTTCTTTTGATCAAGAAGCTACAGCTAAAACTGACCACCTAAAACCCATGTTTCTGGCACCAAAATTATTGGCATGATTTCCAGAGCTCCTGGGAAGCTCCAAGATCACACTGACCCTATGAAGACACTTCTTTTCCCAAAAGCTGGGTTTTGGCTGTTTTTGAGGTTAAATTTCTTCTACCTCAGCCATCTTGCTGGAGATAACAGGGTTAACAGGCTTCAACCCAGAGTCCTGCTACCTAAGAGCAGACCTGTCTCCTGCTAACTGGCACGTTAAGAAAATACATCTTGTGTTGGCTGGGGATGAGATGCTGATATAATTATAGCCCAGCCAATGTAGAGTACTGCAGGCATGCTCTTCAAAGGTAGCATGGCTCAATAAAAATAACAGGCCGGATCCTCAGCCGCTTGCAAAATGGCAGAGCTCTGCTGCAGTTAACAGAGCTAGGCTGATTTATGTTGGCTCAGGATCTGGCCCATTATCTACAGTCCTTTCATCTGTAAAGAGGTGCTTTATTAGTTTATGATATCAGGGATCAAGGAGTCCAAGCATGAAAGCAAGGAAGTGCATATAAAAAAAGCAAGCATGTCATTTAATTCCACAACATGTGCCCTCACTTGCTGGCAGCAGGGAACACGCATTTGTGCTGCAACAGAAGGAATTGTCAGACTGGCTTAGACTTGCCGTTCTTGTACTCTAGTATCCCATCGCTGATAGTGACTCTTGTTAGTACCAGCTGCTCAAGAGGTAGGTCTGTGAAACTGGAGGCAGCCAGAGGATCCCCTGTCTGCAGCTCCTTATTTTCCTTCCCTTCACAATTTAGAGGTCACTTTATGCTCTGAAGGCGAAGACTAAAATCCTTTCCAAAACTCTTGTTGATTTTAAAGAATATGAATTTAGACCAGTGACTGTAGGCTATTGTTATCCACAGAAATCTCCAGAGCCCGTTTTGAATCAGTCTTGCTCTTGCCATTTGGCAATGAGTTGCACAAGTTAAGGATGCATCCCTGGAAAACATATTTACTTAATTAATTTTAAATACACCCCCACCACATCACCCTTACTCTGGTGAAAGGAAGTTCCTCCTCTTCCTTCTCCACTCCATTCACCTTTAAGGATACCTATCTCATGTCCCCCTGTTGCATGATTTTCTGTCCTTATGAAACCTTTCCCATGCCCCTCCCATCCTTTTATTGCTCAGGACTCCCTTAGACCTTTCTGTGGACAAAGCCACCC
Source organism: Crocodylus porosus (assembly GCF_001723895.1). Taxonomy (NCBI): domain Eukaryota; kingdom Metazoa; phylum Chordata; order Crocodylia; family Crocodylidae; genus Crocodylus; species Crocodylus porosus. The sequence continues at coordinate 13,784,562 of NW_017728949.1, read as the reverse complement.
TTTCTGTCCCAATAGTATCTTTGTCTTTCACTGTCTGAGGAGTGTGTGTGTGTGTGTGGGTGAGAGAGAGAGCGAGCGAGCGAGCGAGCGAGCGAGGTGTGTGTAGAAAGAGGTTTCAGCAAAGTACATACAATCTTCCCAACAGATTCCAAGCTCTTTCTCCAAGCCATCTGTGATACACTGTTGTTTTTCTGCCACCTCCAACTCTCCTTCATGCCACAGGCTAAGGCTGTTGCCAGACCCACCATCCCTCTGACCTACTGCTTTCCTTCTGGCACAAAGCTTTTTCACTCTGTCAGCTGTTGTTGCTTCATGTGTGAAGGTTCAAAATGCTCTTGACTGCTTCATGGACTTCAGCACACAGCCACTACTTTGTTTCAGTCATTGGCTGTGATATTCCTTTCTTTTCTTTTCTACTTAGCCCCATTCACATTTTCATTTAACTTGGTTTGTCCTCTTAGTTCCAGCTGCCCATTTGGGTTTCATATAATTTATGGGGCTTGGCAGATTTATTACAATTCTTAATTAGATGCAACTTTAGGAGGCAATAGGCATGAACACTTTTCATATGAAACCTTCCTTGACTAGAATTAGAGATGTCCTATAATGGACAACAAGGGTTATCAGAAGTTAATCTCAAGGTCTCTGACCATGCTTTGGGGCCTGGCTCTCATTTTACATTAGAGAGAGAAGAAAGATTGCACCAGTGGTACTGGCACAGTACTGTGTTGCATTGTAGCCACCTTGGTGAAATGCAAGGCATACACCAGTAAATGTCTGTTTCAGGTGTATTTATCGGCATGTGCTCAGTGCTGACATTACCTCCATCTCAGACCACAGTATGTCAGGGCAGACAAGCCATGTCTCAAAGAGGCTACTTGCCACGGTCCTTTGACAGTGTAGACGTGCCCTATGTATTCAAAATGCCTTATGTAGTCAGTGGTCTGCAACAGAACAGCAATTGCGGTAACAATCAGAGCAGCTGTACAGCATCCAGAAAAACCATACACAAATATTATTACTATTGCTGGCTTTCATAAACTTACTACAGATCATATAAAATTTGCTGTTTCTCAAAACACTCCAGCTCCTGGAGTCACTGCATGATTGTATGAGAACTGAAAACAAAGGAAATTATCCTTAAATGTATTAGCTTTAAAAAGCTCATGACTGTTGAGAACTTGACTCGTACGTTTTGAACGCTTGGAGTTGATGGAATTGAAGTATCAAAATCCCACAACACCCACTGCTTCATGAGCCTGATTCTGATTTGCACTACAACTCCTTTACTCTGTGTAAAGTGATCTTGAAACAGGAAGAAATGACACCCACTTTCAGGGCTCTCAACACTGCCAGATATTTTCAAAAGCCTGAAAACTCATAAGTGTAAAGTTCAGAGTATCACAGAAATACATGACCTGATATACAGAAAATACATGCATATTTTCATCTGAGGACTCCCGCCACTGTCCATGATGTGATCACATCTTACTTTGCAAGCATTATAATACAGAAGCTGTTTGGCTCACCACCAAGCTTAAAAATTACCTGGGCTTATTATGGCAGATTAATATTGTTAAAACACCATTATCAATATTTGTTGGCACCACAGATACAAGGAGAGGGAACCATGTTCATCTGATGCTACCCTTTATTTTCACAAAAAGGTAAAGGAGTCAGAAAAGGGTATTAAAGGAGACAGGCGGTTTTATTACCAGCATACCCTTCACAAGCTTCCTGATGAGCAATGAACAGCTCAGAGACATGAAGAGCTGGGCCCAGTGTAGGATGGGGTAGAATCACTTCAGGAAGAGCTGCACTAAACACCTGATTATCCTTTGTTCAAGCTCCTAACTTAAGAAAGGAAAGCCAACACACATACAAGCCTCACAACCCACCCACGCACAACATAGGGAACAGATACAGAAACACAAATGCATTTTAGAAAGGACCAGTCTACACCTTTTTCTACCTGTGTTACAACAGAGCTGAGGGGACCAATGGACTCTTGCTTCCTAATGCTAGGCGTGAACATGTAGTGAAAGACAGTATCTGCCCTATACAATTTATAGTCTAGACAGAGACAAAGTGAAGTGAAATTATTTGCTCAAGACCACAGAGGTCCATCCTGAATCCCAGCTCAGTGTCATAGCCCCTACATCAAGCTGCTTCCATTTTGAAATCTCTGTGGTTCAGCAGCCACTGAATCCAAACATCTCTGGAATAAGGAAAGAGGTATTGAAGGAAAGTGAGAAGCCGTTCAGAGAGTGAAGGTTCAACTACATCTTTAGACCCTGTAATAAATTCTAAAAGGGCCTTTAGACCTCAGGCTTCAGACCGGAGGCAAATCCTGAACAACTAAAGATGATGAGGGAACCTAATGTTGGCCTGCTTTAGGGTCCTTACATCTTGCTTTGAAGCATCCGGCACCACTGGTCAAGGGAAAGGAGAATGACCATGGCGGGCTGCAGGTCTGAGCCAGTCAAGCAGCCAATTCCTAGCTGGCTTATAATCACAGTTACCTGTATCACACCAGCATTTGGAGGTCCTATTCAGGATCAAGATCTTATTTCACTGTGTGCCATGTAAGCCCACAGTAAGAGAGCCCTGAGGGCCATGGAGTCTAAGTTGAGAGGAATGGCTATAAACAGTCACTAGGAAGAAGACGACAACACATGCAACAGTGGCAGAGATACATGCTAGGAAAATAAACCTAGACAACAGAAGAAGGTCATTTTGAAGGGGGAAAAATACCTACAGAAAGGGAATTATGTTTGGTTAATTTAAAACTAGTTCACCTTTTATTTGCCCATGAAAAATTACGAAACTGCTTTTGACATTCCCCCCCTCCCCCCATGGGGCTTTTATGACATCCCCACAATCACCTTCTCTCACTTTTAAATCTTTTATTTTCACCTATTTTCCCAAAGGAAGGAAAAAGAAAATCTTTAAAGAAGTGAGAGAAAGTGAAATTTTCCCAAATTAAGTGCAAAAGTTTTGAAGAAAGAACTCAATGTTTTTGAGAAGTGATGCCCATGTTTTTCATGTTCATTTTTCCCCCAGAAAGCAGGACATTTCACAGAAACTGAAATATCTGCACAAAACATTTTGATTATGCCCCAAAGTTAATCTTTTTTTATTCCCATAATGCCAACTAGGAGATATAAATAGCTGCATGCACAATTAGCAGGTTTCAGGACAATCTAAAAAATTATAATAATCCAGAAAGATCAATGAGATCAGCTTTCCCTGTTGTATAATAGCAAAAGGTCAAAAGGAGATCAAAGACGTAAAAGATATGACCCTTGGGATAGGCAATGGAACAGTGGTAACATCTTCTTAGCTGTGTAGCATGGACCTGATCCAAAACTGACTCAAGTCACTGGAACGACCCCCCTGAACTTCAATGGGCTTTAGATTAAGCTCTGCATCATTCCAGTAGCATGTAAAATCAAAACGTTCTGTGACACATGTTTGTTTGATTAAAAATGCATGACACTGACTGTGGCAGAGGCCCCCAAATCATGTATTTAATATTTTATTCATACAGCCTGTTTGACTGGAAGGAATTTATTACCCTTACTTTCCAGCTGGACGCCACCCCAGAAGCTGAATGGGATGAGGTGGTGGCTTGTCTCTTTTGTCTGTATTGCACCATGCAAGCCAAACACACAAAGCTGTACCTTGCGTTCAGCATTTACTCATAACAGCTGGCAGACTACAAAATCCAGATCGTGAGTTTTTAAGACTGTTTCCTGCCTCCGAAATCATCATGTGATGGTGTGGGAAATGTATTATAACAGAGAGCAGGAAAACTGTTCGGCTAGGACCAGCAACAGGACACATAAAATCCTTTGTCTCAACCCATTGTTTGTTCAACACCTAGACAGTTCTGGGACAACCTCATTAAAACAGTCAAAGTTTAGTAATTATTCTAACAAACGAGGCAGTAAAGCTCAACCATTAGCCGACAAACTGCAGATCTTGAAGGAATACATATTTTACCTTCCCTGTGGTTTTTGTTGCCTGGTTTCATCAAAAGCTGCCTGCAGCTTTTACAATCTTTGTTTACAATTTAACCAAGAGACTCTGATGGTTTTGCAAGGCACATTATATACTCTGCTGGCACACAGTAAATTATCCCTAGCAGGTAACTGTGTGAGTGGTTGCAACTCATGTCTAAACACTAAGACGTTCCTTCTGTACCAGTTCCAGGGATAGGATATGTAGATTTGGTTCAAGAGAGTCGCTAGACTTTATGTTCTCTGCAATTCCTTTGGCAGTGCTTTTTCTGTTGTGTCATTAGGTAAAAAAAATGGATTGTGTAGACAGCAAAGATTTTATTTCAATACTCATGAAGACCGCAGAATAAAATCTAATGCTGATATGCTCCATGAGGCTGGAAAGATGGCCACTAGGCCCTCACTCTGAGGACATTACAGTTATTTGGAATGGGCATGTTCACTGGCTGAAATCTGTTGTCAAGACGGCACAAGCCATGAAAATTTGCACCAGCTGGGGATCTGCCCCCACTTTGTTATTTACAGGGGATCATTCAGACCTATTGGTTGGCTTACACTTTGAAGCTGCTAGCTAACATGCTCCATTCTGAGTATGCTAGAGAATGGTGCTTGGCCAGCCCAGAGGCTTAGTGGATAGGATCTTCTTTGCCACACAAGACAACAACTTAAATTCTCAACGTGGGTATCCTGAACCTCAGCTTGGCTGGCGCTGGAGGCACCGTGCTTCAACCAGGGACAGGCACAACGGGAACAAATTGTGCTGCTCATCAGTAGTCTCTCCAGATGATTTAAGGAGGGATGTTGCCAACTTCCAAACTGAAGCCCCTTCCAAATCCCTTTGGCAGGGCTGGGGCCAGGGAAGGGTGGGGAAGGGGTGAGGAGAGATCTTCCAGAATCAACAATGAAGTTAATGGAATTCAGACCACATGTGTTCTGCATTAGTCAAAGCCCAGTTGATTGAAAAGAGAAGCTTTAGAAATTAATGACATTTTTTCTAATACAGTTTTGATACAGACAACTGATGCACCAAGCCATTTAAATCCATACTACCACCAGACCTTCTGCTGGTGCAGTGCAGTTTACAATAGTATCCTCATTACCCCAGTTACTTACTTCTGAACAAGATTTCCCGTTAGAAACATCACAAAGGAACTCACTGCCCCTCCCCCCGAATTTTATCCACTACTTGCTAGCTGCAGAAGGTCCTGCATGTATTTTTTCCACAGTGATGAATGGACAACAACAATTGTTTATATATGGCACAAGTCAATTTAAAACCTTGCCAGCAGTGTACAAGAAAATTGTTAGACTCTGGCTTTACATACTTCCAAGTTCCATGTTCTTTAAGTCTTTTTTTATTGAACTCTCCTCAACAATTCTGCAAAGAGGTAGTACTTAACATGCACCCCTGAAAGACAGGAAAATATTATAACCGCCCTGTAAGATAAGTAACAGTCTGACAGCCATTTAGCCAATTGGGAAATAAAAGTACAATGAGATTAAGTGACTTGATGGTGGCCACACAACATTTTCAGTATCAGAGCTGGGAATAAAAATCCAGATTTCTGGCTCCTAGCCAGTATGCCAAGTACTAAGCTAAGTTGCCTCTGACACCAAATGAACCCTTCTATTTTATATGTAATTATTTTCAGTTGTGCCAAGCTGTTCTTGTGTATACGTGGTCCTGTCAATAATTAGGAACTTCATTTTTGTTGGAATGCTCTATTTTTACACTTTAATTATGGTATATTCATTCCCTTTTCCTAATCCTTAATCTTTCCAACCCATCATATGGGGCACTCTCCATTCAAATGACCTACATTTAATCTCCAGCAAAAACATATAAACCTAATCAATGAAGTCCAATTAATGCATCAAAATGCTACATTTGACATTTCCTTATATCATACTAATGTGAGACAAAAGACATATTATCTATGTGCATTTCAAAGGAGTTTGATTTCCCCTTATATTGCTGCTTGTATTTTCAGATGTCCACTAAAAGCTGAATCTAATTTGTGACCTTGACATAACGCTCCTCATGTTTGCACGAGAGAAGTGACCTGCAATCAAAGAGAGCAGATGCTCACTCCTTGACCAGTGAAAATCATCAGGAGGGACACAAGCCTTTAAATACATTTCCCAGAAAGCAAGGAAATCAACTAAGGGCAAAACTTTGCATGGGAAGAAGACTCCTGTCTCATACAGCATCAACAACCTTACAGTTTGCTTTCATTATTTTATGCACTTTTCTGATGTTATGATTAAACATAGCAACACAAAGTGCTTTAACAGCTGGTCGTCTTCAGGAGCTGAGAGTAAGCTTTGATCAAATATAAGCTATTAGGAAGCATGTAGCAGTGTGATACAAGATTGTTGTTGAAGTTTACATTTTATCCTATTTGGGGATGACTGGCTATGTGAACCTGAAACCTGGAGATTTAGCACTTTTAAATAAGGTTGTGACTACCACACATTGTACACTGTGATTTATGCTGTAAGATGTAAGGGAAATCTACATAGTAACTTGACTGTCAGGAGACCACACTTTTATTGCCTACATCTGAAAGGGACTTTGAGTAAATTTTTAAGGTTTCTGACTCTGTTGCCCATCCTACCCCTTATCTTGCCTATTAAATTTCAAAGAACAGGGCAGTGATTATGTATGATTTTGTCCATGTATCCCCACCTGGGTGGCTCCCAAAACTGACTACAGCCTCTCCATACGACTGTAATACAAATAGGGTCCAATTTCCATAAGGAATTGACTTAGGATCCAAACTTAGATTTCCGAAAAAGGCTTAGGCACACAGACAATGAAATCTGATGAGCCGTCAGTCAGAATGCCGTGTATCCTGTTTTCAATGCATTGCCTTTGGACCAAAAAAGCTACGTCATTAGTGAGAATATGAACTCGCCTAAACCAAACCTAGACTTGCAAGCACAAGAACAGCCTGACCTAAGCTTTTCACCGCTTATCAAGGCTTGTTACCAAGTTTCTCAGAGCATCTTATGCTTCTGTTAACAGCATTAAAATTGACAGGATTTATTCAATTTACATGAGACTGACAGGACCAAATTACAGGCTGCTTTGAATCCTGAAATTAAAAGCTCCTAATCTGTTTCACCAATCATGCAGGTAAATGGAATACAATAATATTACCAAGTAGACAGCGGGGCTGAGACTTCTGATGCACTTACACAACTTTGTAACCATTGTTTGCTGCAAACTGCAATGTAAGCAATAGGCAAGAAGCTGGGACCAGCATTATGATATATATGTAAACAAAAGCATAAGTGGGGCACACTGCAATGCCTTTTCAGTGTGCTGGCTGCAGCACCATATTGTTTTGATAAGAAGGAATTTACATATAAATCTAAAGATGAAATATAAAAATAACAGCAATCTCTAAACTCAGTGCAATTAACAACCCTACTAAAGACAGGTGTGAGAAGTCTTGTTATTTCAGATCACTATGTGCCTTCGCTTGCAGATTTTCTAGTGTCACTTTCTATAAATGTTACACTGGGGATAAATATCAGGGGCAGGCCTAAACCTTTGTATGCGTACTATTGTGACTCGGGCAGCCTTTTTAAACTAGACTGAGAATTCCTGAGAATGCAGTGGAGGTGAACAGCTGTTATCTGGTCTAACCCTGCCACCAGCCCATTAGTACTGGGAAAGCACTCATTATTGTTCCCGCAGAGCCTAGGTTCTTTGGAATGGCTTCCCATCAAGCTGGAACCTTCCGTGGGGTAAATCAGTGTCATTCCACGGACTACAAGGAAGGTACACTAATAACATTAGCTGAGCATATTCCCCTTACTCTGAATATCATACAGTGTGGCCCTCATGCACAACACAGTAAAGAACTACTTTTTGATCCCGTTAGCGTGATACAGCTTCCCTTCTTACTTTTTTTTTTTTTTTCTTGAAAAGGTCTTTGGGTAAGTGGAAGGAGCTGTTTTCAGCATGGTAGGGAGTCCACCTCTGACCACCTGCCTTCCCTTGGCAGGCACATGATACTGCAATAAATTGGCATTCAGATACCATAGGAGACGGACAGATATTTCACTCCTGTTCCACGTTAGCAGGAATACATGCACACCCATGGCCAGGTTTTGTCAGCATGAGAAAGGCCAGGCTCAGTTACCTAGGGAGTCCCTCTGAAAAATGAAATAATGCTAGCTCAGATTTCCTCAGCCTCTGTAGAGAGCTGGGAAAATAAATGACTGCCCTTGGGCACCGCTGGCAGACAGCCTTTAAAGAAAAGGGAATTGTACTGGAAGGAAGTGGAGGGAAACAAGAGAAGCTTGGGAAAGCCTAAGATCCCTCACCAATAGTCTTAACCCTAGACTTTCTTTCAGGATTATAAATGGTTAATGAGGCAATGATTTCTAACTTTACCCATGCACTCCTTCCCTTCCTCAGGTGTACCCCACTCACAGTTTGTTGTCCAGATGTGGTGGAGTCCAAAACTGGGGGAGTTTGCTTCTCTAGCCCTGCACCCTATCTGGGGTGCTCCAAAGGCTTTGTCATCTCAGCTCCAACTCTGGATAAGGAGGCCCTCACAAAGTCCATTAGCAAGGCGGCTGCTGTCTGTAGCTCCACCCCAAGCCAACTCTGCAACTGTCCTCCATTTCAATGCTGCCTTTGCTCTTTCTGCTGTCTTCATGCCATTTGCACTAGCTGTTCCTCAAAGCCGTCTCAGCTCTGCATTAGGCCTTCAGAAAAAAATCAACAATATATAAAACTTGTAAACCAGAAAGACAGCTATATAAAAGGTGGGAGTCATCTTCCTCTCTCCTTCTGCAGCCTTCTTTCCCCATCCTGACACACTGAGGTCAGGCAGAAGGTAGAGCAGGATGGCACCTTAGAGACTAACTGGTTTAGAGAGGTATACACGGAGGTCAGCGTGACCCTTCGCCTCATGCACATTTGCTGCAGTGCTCTTGTTTTCTCAATACCTAGCAGGAACAGGTACATTTTAATTCCTGCAAATTAAGAAAAAAAAAAATATTGGATGATATTTCAGTCAACAGGACCCAAAGTCTCACATGCAAATGACATGCAAATATAGCCTGGCCCATGCAGTCCTTTCCCCCAAGCTTACCAGTAGATGGCAGCAGAGGGCTCTCACGCTATAGCAGGGGCGGGCAAAATATGGCCCACCAGGCGATTCCACCCGGCCCGTGGGCACCCACCAATTAACTGTGCCCTGCCCAGCCCACATGCCTCACTCCCACCCTGGTGTGCAGAAGGGCCTGGCCCAGCTAGCACGCAGCTTCTGGGTGGGGCTGCTGCTGCCACTGCTGCAGCTGCCAGGGGACCTGCTTGGCTTTCCCAGCCTCCAGTAGTTCCTCTTTGATTCCCTGCTGCAGTGTTTGCTCCGGGCAGCAGGTAGAGAAGTGGCAGTGGCGGGATCACGGGGCTGGCAACAGCGCAGGGTCCACACCCAGTGGGGTGGCATCAGTGTGGAGCTTGGGTGGGCAGGGTGTGGCTGTGAGGAAGGTTGGGGGTGTGGGAACCCTCCCCACATACTCCCCACCATGGTGCACAGCCCCTGCCAGCAGCAGCAGCAGCAGCAGCAGCAGTAGGTGGGAGCCCTTGGGGCACTCACGGTGCTGCTGCCTGGCAATGCACAGCTCTGGCCAGTGCTGTCCGTCAGCAAGGAGCGCATCATGCCCAGCCTGCCTCTATCACATGGGGCTCCACGTGGTGCACATGTGGCTCCTGGCACTCATGCCACTGGGAGAAGCCCTGCGTGATGGAATTAGCTGCCACCACAGAAGCAGGGGAAGGGCTCCCCGCCACTTCTGGCAGAGTCCTGGCAGCCACATAAGACAGGGAGGGCAGCTGACTCCATTGTGAGGGCTTTCCCTAGTGGCACGCAAGTGCTGGGAGCTGCAAGGGCACTGCATGGAGCCCCGCATGATAGAGGTGGGTCGGGCAGACCGTGCTCCTTGCCGCCATGTGCAGCTGTGGCCAGAGCTGCATGCTGCTGGGCAGCAGTGTCACAAGTGCCCTGAAGGCCCCCGCTGCTGCTGCCGGCAGGGGTTGTGCACCATGGGGGGATCCTCACATCCTCCTACCCTCCCTCACACCCCACAAACCACACACACCCACAGCTTTCCCCCACCCCCGCACATAAACACACCCTGCAACATACTGCATGCCCCCCACCTCCAACTGTACCCTACACACAAAATATAAAAGTAGAACTTTATTTTTGACCTATTATGCAGTCTGCACTATATACAGTACACAAACACAAATCATGACAATATATTTTTATTTTAATAAAATTAAAATACATTACTGTAGTTATATGACTTTTTAAATACAATTTGGTTGGGTTTTTTTGGTTCAGATGGCAACCCCCACAAAGGAGTACTTCCAGGGGCAAGGGGAGGGACTTTTGGTGGTAAAGGTCAGGGGCTAGGAGGCAGGACTTGGGGTCCCAAGACTATGACCAGGGGACGGGGCACCTGTCAAGGGGCAGGGCTACCTTTGCAGCCCTCCACAGCTTACTAAAACTCATGAAGTGGCCCTCCAGCTGAAATAATTGCCTGCCTCTATGCTATGAAGCGTCTGTTTGTCCCAAATTCCCAGGCAACTCTGGCCCACTCTTCTCCCCATTTCCCAACAGGTGTTAATAGCTACCTCCCTACTTTTTAAAGTCAATAGGCTTTATTGACTTAGCAAAGGGAACATCCAAGTCAAAATTGTTGTCAGAATGACAACAGAATGACCTAGACTGGAAAAATGATCTACAATCGATCAGATGAGACTCACCAAGGGCAACGATGAAGTCCTTCACTTGGGATGGAATACTGCATGCACAAATACACACTGAGGAATGATTGGCTAGGCTGCACTACTGCAGAGAAGGTATTGGGGGTAACAGTAGATCATACGCTAAATATGAGCCAGAAGTGTAAACTTCTTAGAAAAAAAGCCAATGGCATAGTGGGTTGCTTGAACAAGAAGATAGCTTGCAAATCAAGGGAAGTAATTCTTTAATTCTATTTAGGACTGGTGAAGACTCGCCAGGAGTACTGTGTCTAGTTTTGGGCTCCACACTTCAAGAAGGATGTGGACAGATTGGAAAGAGTCCACCGAAGAGCAACAAAAATGATTAAAGGCCTAGGAATTGTGAATTATGGGGAAAGGCTGAAAGAATGGGGGTTATTTAGTCTGGAGAAGAGAAGACTGGGGGGAGGGGGGGCGAGGAAGAGGGATCATAGTCTTCAAATACCTGAAGGGCAATTATAGAGAGCATGGAAATGGGCTTTTCTCTGTGGTTGTAGGGGACAGGACTAGGAGCAGTGGCCTCAAGTTGCAGCAGAGGAAATTTAGATAGGAGATTAGGAAGAAATGTTTACTATGAGGGTGGTCAACAACTGGAACAGGCTACCTAGAGAAGTGGTAGGAATATCCATTCTGAGAAGTTTTCAAGAGCGGGTTAGACAGACACTTGGCTGGGATGGTTTAGTCAGTATGATCCCTCCTGGATCAGGGAGCTGGACTAGATGTCCTCATGAGGTCCCTTCCAGCCTTACTTTCCTATCTGATCTACCCTTTTAATTATACCAGTGAAGTTAAAATGATAAAACTCTCTTAGCGAGGACAGAGATATATTAGAGTAAAAGTGGTTTATGCCAGTTGAGCTATTCCCATACAAGAATGGAAATAATGTACAGCAGCGTAACAAATCTTTATACAGATATAACTGTATATATGCTAGAATTTATAGTTGCTTAATAATTATTTCAGTAAAACTAATCAGACCCATAAACTGAATAGTTATCAAAGGACAAAAAATGAGACTCAGCCAGACCTTAGGCATGTAAGAGCATGTGAAACATAGGTGCTTCTATCATTTGGGTCCAAAATTTTCAAAGTTGTTTAAGTTACTCAGGGGGCTAAAAGGCACATATGGATATTTTGAAAGAGGGAAAATAAGGCTTTGATTTCAATGAGAGTTAGGTTCTTCCAAAAAATCCTTCTATGTACCCCCATCTGCAGGTTTAGCTGCCTAAATACCTCTGAAAATCCAACCATAAGCCCTTTAAAAAGTGTTATCAGCAATAAAGAAGAAAGGAGGTATGAAACTCAGATCCAGCTCTCTCCCAGCTCAGAGTACCCAAATAAAACTGGGAAAAGGATACAAATTCTCTTGTAAGACTTCAGTTGATGGAGCATATAAATTTTGTGTGAGCATAGGAATGTAAGATCTTAACAGAAAAATAAGGAAATGTTAAACACTGGAACACGCCTTCCAATTGTATGCCTAACTTTATTGAAACAAAAGTATGTTAACGTAAAATAACTTTTATCCATGTAGACATTCAGCACCGAGTCTGAGTTCCCTGTCACCAGTTCAAATAGAAGTGACTCCAGCCCTGGTACAAAAAAGGGAGGAATCAGGCTGTAATAGATGAGACCAGAGAAGGAAGGAACAGAGGAGGAGAATATCGTGGTGTCTATCACATTGTGTACAATGCCTTCACATGGGCTGGAAGTGCCATGACAATTTGGCCCTGCTAACACGGATGAAGGGATGTTTCTAACATATTGCTTCCTTGTCAAATGTATCGCTGATTTTGCAGCCAAGTCTCCTGCCAGCGAGGCTGCAGCACTGCCTCTCCATTACTTTCATATGCAAAGAGGTTGTTAACTCAATTGCCAATAAAATTCTAGTGGGTGGGGACGAGGACATCTGCCTTTCTACTCCTGTGCTTGCCAACAGGGCTCTTTTATTCTTCCAGAAGCTGAAAGCTCCTGCTTGAGAAGATATTTTGACAACCATTTCTGTTTTCTTGACACAATAGGCAAAGTGTGCACAGATCTCACATGCCACTCATAATATGTTTTCTATACCATGATTAGCAGTTGCTGCATTTTCCTGAGGATGCTTGGCAGAGCATTGTATAAAGCAGACCCTGCAGCTTGGCCACTGGGTTTAGCCTGACTTGTAAATGGACCATTTAATTACCTGCCAGTGGATTAGGGATGATGCGGGTATGACACTCCTCAGGCTGCTGTGGTCATAATGTCCTTTTGAATTTGGTTTTGGAAAGCAATGGAATAGCCTGGGGAGGGAGGGAGGGAGACTATCATTGACTTAGTTAGTCATCAGGCCAGATTCTGGTGTGCAGTGATTTGCACGCAGGAACCATATGGAGTGGCAACCTCTGCTCATGTTCACTCTGCAAATTTATTTTCAGCCTGTGAGTCCTTTGCCTTAATATTTTGGTTTATATTATGTTACTTTTACACCACTCAGACAGTATAAAAGAACCTCAAAGTGGGGGCAAATGAGAATCAGGCTATGGATGATTTAAGAACAATTGTTTTTCATGTGTCACCATTTCACCATATATCAGTTTGTCATGGAAAGTGATATACATGCCATAGAACATTTTCTATTAATAGTTACATGGCTCTGCTCAAAAGACAGCTCATCTTGAACTGGTCAGGGGGTAGCTGTGTAGTTGTCAACCCCAGAAGATTTCAGAAAGAGTAACCGGAAATGACCAGCACCTGACCTGTGCGTACAGAATCCCAAACCCAGAAACTCCCACCTCCCCCAGAAATGCTGAAGCCCGCTTCCTGCATCTCCCAGCTAAAGAATATTTAACTCTATGGAATGAAGGTGTGGGAGTTTGCTGCCTAAGTACAGCAGCAAATTGTAATTAGTGTTGAGAATATGGCAAAGCCTGCTAGACTTCAGTTTTTACACATAAAATTCTGATTCAGAACTAAAAACAATTTGGAAAGGTAACATTTATTGAGAGAAATTCCATTTCCAGCTCTACTTATGATTACTATCACGTCTGAAAGAATCTAAAAGCTAATGTTAACAATGCTAAATAAAACATCATGGTCAAAACAAAAAAATGCTGCATCAGGGTTTCACTGGGATGTGATGAAGGGAGGGCTAGATATAAAACTTAACTATTTGGTGTTCTCAGAAACATGCTACTCTCAAGCAGAGGGAGGGAGCTCAGAAGGCAAATGTTTAAAGGGAGAGGAATGGTAATAGGCCAGCAGATTGGTCTGATTGGTTTTCTATGGCAAAAATGGGCTGTCCAACACTTGGTTTAGATTTCTGATCTAAACCAGATGTCATTCTAAAAGATATTTTGTTGCTCAACCACAAGTTATAGGACAAGTGAAGGACAAGTGAAGGACAGGGTGAAATGCTATAGGGTGTGCTATTTAAGAGTTCAAACCAGAAGATGAGAAAGGTTCCTTCTGTTCTTAAACTCTATGATACTCTGTGTCTACATTACTGGCTATTCATCTTCCCCTTCAGAACTGTCCCATACCTTCCATAATTTCCCTAATAATGGAATTACAGTTCCATCACTAGATCAATTACAATGACAAACTTCTTCTATTAACCAGACTACTGTGCTTCTAAAATCATTGGCACTTTTCAGAAACTTTGTGAAACTCCATGAAACTTCTTCCTCTATCACCTCAATCGTTTTTCACAAACACCCCCATGTAACCTTTAAAATCTGAGAGAAAATTGTAATGACTGACAGCATTATGGTATATGTCACTATCAGGACCATAAAGACAGGAGCTAGAAGAAGGAATGCTAATTGAGGTAGGGGAAAAAAAAGCCTTCACGGTTAGGTTGAAAACCTTGCGTAATTTTCCCAGGAGAGATTAAGCATAGTAACCATCAGCAGTGATTGTTGGGGTCAGTGCATGTAGTGAAAAGCTCTCAAAGCTGGCACAGATGAGCATGTACTAACATCTCTGGAGATATGTCACTTGGTTTATTATAACTGTTGTTTTTAAAAACAAGGCCAAATTTATTCTTAGTATCCAGTCGAGTCATTACAGGAATGTCAGATATCATACAGGACACAAACAGGGTTCCACCAGTCATGTCTCTTCCAGGCTACCCTTTGTGTGTCCTCTATGTTGTTAAGGCCTAAAGTTCTCATTCTGAATAATGTTTGATGGAGAGATTTTTTTCAAAAGCTCCTTTTCTGAGTACTTCCAGTTGCCCAATGGCACATTTGGCATTGCAAATGCTCTGGATTCCATCTTAATACATGTTCCAAATATTCCCATCTTTGTTTCTGGATTTTTTTAGAAATAAGGGAATGCTGAGATTCACTGGATATAAATTAGCTTGACTTTAGCACAAGAAATAAACTAGTAGTAGCTATCAGTTTTCTTATCTTTCTAGGAAATGTCTTCAGACTAAAACCATTTTATTAGCTAGGTTAGTTTGACACATGAGAGGAGTAGATTACAATCTGAAAACTGGATTGGGAAAGGGATTAGTTAATGTCATTTCCTATTCTCATAAATAAATGACCAAAGAAGAGATACATGTCATCCTGTTTTCAGTCCTTGATCTGAAGTTTCATTTTTAGGACAAAAGATCAAAAATTTATTGTCTCATTAAATATTTGTTGACTTTTAATAAGGTGCTGTACTTCTTGGACCATCTTACTATCTTGTAATTTGATTATCAGGTCTTTCCGGTTCTTAATTGATAATGAACTTGAATAACCTTGAAGGAATTGAAAGGGAGAAAGAAAAGAGAAAAGCAGATGGGGAAGCTATGCAACCAGAAAACATTAACAGGGAAAACTAACAGCAAGCTAAGCACTCTTACTTCATCTGCGGGCAAGGACAATGGGGTATGCCAGAGGTCATGATTTCAGTATTTGTTGTTGGTAGAGGAAAAGGAAAGAAAATATATTGGATATTGTATCATGAAAGGGTTGGAGGTAGATGGAAGGAAACTTATTTTCATTGAAACAGGAAGTGCATTTTATTAGAGAATGTGTTAACTGTAGGCAAACTTGAATTCAAGTTGTCTTTAGTATCTAAAACACTGGGGGCCAGCCTCTTGGGCTAGCATGCCACAAGTTAGCCCCATGACTTCTCTACATGTCATTCCAGTCCTCTTCCCCTGCCCAGTTTGCTGCTCTGCTTTCTGCTCCATGCCCTGTGCTCCGTGCCCTATCTGCCACTGAGCTGTTTATCCCCTCCCCAGTCAGCTGCGTGCTACACACACAGGCTGCCCATGCCACTTGTGGCACATGCCACAGGTTGGCCACCTCAGCCTAAAAAATTCAGGCAGAGATAGCTATAAAACCATAATACAACAGGTTCCTGAATGTATTAAAATAATTACATGGAGAAGAGTTTTATATATTTTATATAGTGATATTAATTCCCAACATCTGCATATGTTTCACTGGGAAACTAATTTCAGGGGACTACAAAGAACAAGGAGACAGGAATGCTCAGCTCAGTTTGGTGTCAGTCATCTTAAAACACAATTGCCTAAGATTATCCCATTTGTATCGTAGGTCCTCCTCTTCCCACCTGTCTACTAGAGGTGTGTGAAACGGGCCATATTCGATTAGGATTTGTCCTGAAATTGGGGACAGTGATTTGATCAGTTGATTTGGATCACTGTCCCCAATTTGATCCAGCTGAATCCGAATCTGAAGATTCAAAAAATCAGCAATTCTACCATAGACACAGTTTTAAATGTTTTTTCTACATACCTTGAGGTACCAGGTGTGGCTCGTGAATGCTGCGATGCTGGGGCAGATGGAATGTCCCATAGGAGCATGGGGGGGCTCCCCCCACTGTATGCTCGGCGGTGAACCCAGAAGTACTTCTGGTCCACTTCCAGGTCTGCTACCGAGCATGCCACTGCCCCCCGCCCCGGTGGTCCCCTGGCTGTGGGAGGACCCTGGGTGGCCCCCCAGACCCAGGAGGCATCAGTCACTGCGCCAGGGGTGTGGAGGAAGAGGCCCTGAGTCCACCAGGGAAAGCGCGCAGAAGTGGGGCAGAAGTGCTTCTGATCCACTTCCAGGTCTGCTGCCGAGCACGCAGTGGAGCCCCCTGTGCTCCTGTGGGACACTCCATCTGCCCCAGCATGGCAGCATTCACAAGCCACCTGGTACCTTGTGGTATGTAGAAAAAACATTTAAAATTATGTCTATATCAGAATTGCCAAATCGATTTGGAGGGTTCCAATTCGATTTGGAGGGTTCCAATTCAATTTGGAGAGATTAAAGGGTCTCCTGATTCGATTTGGATTTGGAGATTTGGCCACCAAAGCTTCGCACAGCCCTACTGTCTATAAGTCTTAGGCCGCAAAAGAACTTGGTTTATCAATGCACATTCAAAAATGTTTACTAACACATCAGTTGCTCTTTAGTAGTTTGCTTTCTTGCTTCTCTTTGTCATTACTAGAGTTGGTTAGAACATTTTTGACAAAACATCAAGATATGCTGTTTTGTAAAAGTCAAAACATTTTGCAGAATGTGAAGTTTTGGTGGAAAAGTCTCTGGGGTCTGAGGGCAGACTTTCTAGTCATTTCCAAAGAGAGAGGTGAGAAACAACCAAAAAGGAAAACAGAGTCTTTTGAATCTCAGCAAAGACATTTCACCATAATTCTCCTTTGTGAAAATGCTTGACAGGTTGTGTTTACATCACAATGAGGATTGAAAACAAATGCCAAAAACTCAAAAGCTGTCTTCTGGCCAGCTCTAGTCAATACGCTATACAGTTTCAGACCAGGAAGGGCTTTAAATTAGCAGCCATTAAGACTCCATGATGTATGGAACTTGGGTTACAATGGAGCTGG
This sequence comes from Crocodylus porosus, assembly GCF_001723895.1. NCBI lineage: Eukaryota > Metazoa > Chordata > Crocodylia > Crocodylidae > Crocodylus > Crocodylus porosus. Next base: position 13,766,894 of record NW_017728949.1, on the reverse strand, counting down.
CTATTAGAAGAAACAAAAGAAAACAAGAGTACAAAAAACAGAAAAAATATCCAAGGTTAGCATTGCCCATTTTGCCTTTATTGACTTCATATGTTAAATGAAAATTGCCATTACCTTTGGACCTCAAGAACAAAGTTTAGGCTAAATGTATTCAAAAGAGAAATAGCCAAGAGAAATCTCATTCTGTTAATTACATGACATTTGTTTCCATATCATTAATACTATGATATAGTAAGATGGGGTCCCTGAACAAGCGAAGTATAATGAGTGATTCTTTGCTGCCACGTAAACATTTTGAACCTTATGCAGAAATAATCCCCGATTGGTCAGATTGCCAGGGATTTTTCTATTATGCATTAGACATGGGTAGAAGTTATTCAACAGAAAAAACAAATCCGAGAAAAAACATAAACTTTAAGAAGCAAGGCTTTTTATTTAACCAATTGTATTGTTGGAAGAGGTGTTTCATAAGCTTTCAGACATCAGGTGCCCTTCCTCAGCTAGCTCTGTTTTATCAATTACATGGTAATGGAAAGAGGCCAGAGCCATGAACAGGCTTAGGAGCTCAGTCCTAGAATTCTAACTGTAATTCCAATATTAACACCATTGCTTTCTGCCTCAATGTTTCCATTTATAAAATGGGAATATTAAACCAGGGACTTCCAGGATGGTTTAGGCAGGTGGTATTAGTGAGACAATTACTAGACACACGTTACCCAGTTCTGCTGTCCACACATGAAAGAGGAAGTTAAAAGCTGAAATGGTTTAGCAAAACTGAATAACAGAACTGAATAGAGTTTCGGGAAACCTGCCCTATAGCAAGAGACTTAAGCTCAATTACAGACAGAGGTTTAAACTAGCAAATAAGAGCGTGACAGCTGGAATCTGATAAATGCAGACAAAAATAAGACACTTTAACAGTGAGGGTAAAAAAATGATTATTACCAAGGCATATAGTGAGTTTACCATTACTTGATGCCTTAAAAGAAAGACCGGATGCCTTTTGAAGAGATATGTTCTAGCTCAGACACCAGATATGGGTTTGATTACTGGGTTGTATTCTACAACCTGTGCTTTGTAAGAGGTCAGACTAGATTATTATAAATGGCCCCTTCTATCTTTAAAACCCATGAAACTTCAGCTACCCTATTAAGACAGCATTCCATCTCTTTTGTACCACAGAAGCAGTATGAAGAGGGCAGAGGTCTGAGGATCTGGCCCATATTATTTTCAGTCTACATTATATGGCACTGTGTATTTTATACTGCAGGGTGCTCCTTAGCTAGAATTTTATGGATGTGTTCATTAGTATGGCAGGCATCTTAACAGCAGCAACAGGCAATACACATTAACTCAATTTGCTTTCTGCAAAGTAGTGATACAACTTACTTTACAGGGATTTATATTTTCAAAGCAATATTCCAGGATTGCACAGTTCCCATTGCTGCTATTGGAAGTCATGTGGCCAAACCCCTGGGTTTCACTCAACTTTGAGTCTTGTAAAAGAGCTCAGGCTTTTTCCTGGAACTTAAGGCATTTTTTCCAAAGGAATATAATGTTAATGTATTTTTCCCCCCTTTCGAAGGAAACCTGTACTAATGCAAGCAATAAAAGGTCAGGCTTTGAAGTAATTATTGCTGTGCTTCCAGAACTTGAGATAGGATAAATACATAGATAAGGAGTGGTCCAAGCACAAACTCTGCCTAGGCAAAACATGCCATTGGTCTCAATGTGCACATTTTTTTGTTCTAAATCTAGATCTAAAATGGATTCAGAAGAAGCCATTCTATCCATTTGATTTCTATCATCTGATATAGCAAGAATTTCCTTGGACTCATTATACAGCATTCAGGATTCCAAAGGGGGAGGGTGGGGGTCCCATCCAAGCAGTAACCAGGCTCTGAACTGCTTAGCAGATGAAATCAGATGAATTCAGTCCCGTATAAGATGCTTCAAGTGGTTTCTAAGCCTGATAAAGCAATGTCTCAATAGAGTTCTTATCACTATGACTTAGCTTCCTATACCACTCCTTTTCTTCTAAAGACCACATACTACATTTTGAAGGGAATTTATAGACGATTTAGTAAATTTATTTTTAACCATTTCTTGCATAGCTCAAACATTTCCCCTTTTTTTAACAGCATCTCATTTTCCGTCATAGGACCGTGCCTACTCAGATCCAGATCTCAATCCTCTGCTATCCTTTTCTGGACAAATAGCCAAGAGCGGAAAAGATTACACAGTAAAGAGGAGAGCACAGTGGGTAACACTCTTTTGTTCTCTTCTGCTGGTTAAAACTCTTTAGGTATTACATAGAGGTTACACATTTGGCGAGCTATCAGGTAGACTGTAGAAGCATTAAGGTTTTGTTAACTTGGGTAACAACTGCATTGTTTATTTGATAAAGGAAGAGGCAGCAAATGTGTCATTATACTGAGCTCTTAAAATCCTGGATCAATACTTTTAAACCTGGTGCCTAAAGCTAGGATTCTAAATATACATGAAGGCATGTAAAATGTACGTGGCCTGTTTTTCAAATGTGTGGAACATGTACACATCCATTAGTGAAGTTAGCTGAGAAAACTGGAAGTGATGCTCTTGGGGTGAGTGGGGCCCCGGGTCCAGGGCGGGTCATGGGACGCTCGGAACCTGGGCAGCTTGTCCAGGGGTACAGGAGGGCTCCGGCTGCTGCATGAACCCTGGCGGAGGCTGGGGGGCAGAGGAAGGCTGCTTGCTGCAAACTGGGCTCTGCGCTCCATTGCCACTGCCTGGGAGCAGCACAATGCCATGTGCCTGCCACACGCTGATGGCACTGTGCCCCCCTCCTGTCTGGCAGCAGCAGGCAAATGGCGTTGTACCGCTCCCGGGCAGTGGCAGTAGGGCGCGGAGCCCAGTGCACAGCGACAGCCTGCCTCCGCCCCACACACAGATTGGAGGGGGGCCTTGTGCCCCCCTGCACCTCTGCTGGGTTGTGCACAGTGGCAGGAATCCCACCATGCCCCTGGATGAGCCGCCCAGGCTCCAAGCATCCCACAACCTACCTGGGCCCCAAATCACCCCAGCCCCTGCCTCTGTCCTGCTCCCTCCCTCACCATGGGGGCCTCAGTCTGTGTCCCCACATCCCTCCCCCACACCAGATTTACCTGCTGGGAGGGGGCGTGCAGGCACACGCGTTTAGTCCCCTCAAATCATATTTTCTCCCTCTATGATTCCCCCCCCCGCTCCCTTGTCAGCCAGCCCTCACTGCTCCAGCTAGGGGGCAGAGGGGTGGGGCCAGCCCTGCTCTCTGGAGCAAATAGCACAGCCCAGCCCAAGGCTGGAAAGCATGCTGGGAACCTGGGGGACTGATTTAACTTGAACCAGGAAGGGGTCTGGGACAGAAGTTTCATTAACTGGTCTGACCTCAGTCAGTCAAGTCTGATACTACATTCAGCCAGGTTTATCTTAAACCAGTTTCAGCCATTTTGAAACTGGTTTATATGCCCTGAGCTTCTGTTCTGTTACAGGTTTAAACCAACTTCTGATCACATAAACCGGTTTATGTGTAACTTCTGCCTTAAACGACATCAACAGAGAATGGGGAAAGAGAGAAGAGTCTGTCAGAGTGGTGTTTATAAGACAAGAAGGGGGGTGGGGATGACAGAAGAGCTGTCATACATATGATTCAGGGTAGTGAGCATGAGGAAGAGGGAAAAACAAAGTGAAGCTTCATTTTGACCCTGACATGACTACATATAGAGGTCACAGGCAGGTCCAGGGGGAGGTGTGGCTACAGCTCCCTTTGGGTCTGTGGCATATGTGCTGTGGGGTCTCTGAACTCATTGCAGTTGCCAGAGCCGATGGTGGCACAGCTCCAGAGCCCATTGGGTAAACACTGCCACTACTTGCCTCTTTGCACTTTAGCCCCCTGACCAATTCAGCGCCAGGGGAAAAGGGAGTGGCACGGAGGTTCATCCCTTGGTTTTCCAGAGCTATACCAATGCAGGCTCCCACAACAGCCATGCTGATGAGCTGGAGAGCTCAGAGAGCTAATTGTGCATGTGCCACACAGATGAGGTGGGGTGGGGGGATACGGCTGCATCCCCTCAGATCTGCTCTTGCACACAGTGGAGAAGGGGCCTTCCCCCTAGTGGTGACACAATCAGAAGGTCAGTGAAAAAAGAGCATAGCATATTGTTAACTCCTGTGGTTCCTCAAGTCGATATGAACAGAGCAAAATGGGAGACCAGAGAACAAGGATCAGCAAGACTCCTAGCGAGACCAAATTCAATGCCCGCTGAATTCAACTGGAGTTTGCACCAAAACTGTCACTAGTTTTGGGTTGATTCTTTTCCTCAGACAAACATTTCCACTTTCCTTGAATTACTACAGACAAATTCTATTCTTTCTTATTTAAAAAGCTCCCTTTTAGGTAGATGTTGTAAGTGCTCCTTCTGGTTTTGCATAATATTCTTAGCAGCTTAAAAATAATCTACCCTGCATCAACATTGTCTTTTTTATCTATGCGAGACTGACATTGATTCCAACACATTCCACCCCCTACAGCATCTTCACTGACACCGAAACTTCATGTTGCTTCACATGGATCTACTCATTTGTGCATCACTACCATTGAAGAGATCAAAAGGATAATGCATCACTCAAAGAAGAGAGCTGTTAATTGCTACTGCACATCTATCTGCCTGTCTTTTCCTTACAAGCTACCTCCGCCAGGATGCTTACAAAACACTTGACAACTGTGAACATGATCATGTGCTCACAGGTGTCTCATGGCTTCACTAGTCTGTTTATAGAATCAGGTTCTTAGTAGATGACTTCTACAGAGACTTATGGGCACAAATAGTTCTACTTACTGCAAGTAGTCCCTGTGTGTAAATCTTCATGGAACTGAGGCATTTGATTGAAAATTGTTCTTGCCTGTGTCTAGGGCCTAATGAAAAATAAATATTAACAACAACATGATTAATCATTGTATTACAGTCCATGCCACAGGCTCTCTGGTCTTTCTAAAGTGCTCTGTCAGTTTTGGCCGGGTACTAGCATAGCGAATTTGGCCAGGTCTTACAAATGTATTATCCTCCATCCCAACTTAACTAAAGAAATCTTTTGAAACCAAGGGGACAAACAGTTTGTAAATGGATTAAATTTCCAGCCTAAACTGCTTGGCTGTATCCCTCAGAATCATTATTTTATTCATAGCAGAAGTAAATAATAATAAACCTAAATACCCCAAAGGTCCCTACACCTCATGCATTTTCCTAGCTGCAGTTCTCCAGTATGAATAATAATTATAGCTTACGAGATCAGCCTATGATTAGAGACAATGGTAAGACATTTCATATTGTTAACTTCCTAGCACAGGGGAAAAAAAATAAAAATCAGGTCATAGAGGTATTAAAAATTTATATCGTACCATTTGACTTAGCTCATCCCTTAACAAAAACCTAACATGTATTATGTATTCAGGCAATTCCTTTTAAACCTTTTTACAGAATGTATGAAAGACAGGCCAATAACTGGATGGATGGCTAGAACTATCTAGATAGTATGCATATTTTATATTATACATGCACATACACAAGCACACACCCAGCAAGATAGAGAGAGAAAGAGAGACAGAAAAGTATAAATCTATTTATAGCTTTTAGCTAGACATAGACAGACAGAGATAATGTTAAAAAATAATCCCTACACAGAGAACGTCTTATTTGGAACTGGCAGCTTGGAAAGAATAACTTCTTTGCCAACTTTTATGATACAGAAGCAAACTCAGCAAGTTTAGTTCATTAGCAGCCTTGTTCCTATTTATTGTGCAATGCTTTTTTTCTTCAGGCATTGTTGTACTCACATGCTTGAAGAATGCCTTTTGGGGGGGGATGAGGGGGAAAGAGTCCTTGACTCAATGACTAGAATAAAATTAAGCAGAATTGGAGGCTGCATTTTCAACTCCAAGCTCAGGAGATTATGACATAAAACTAGCTATTACTTGAATGGTTTTCAGAGCTCATTTTGGATCCAGTTTTTTATTGCTATTGGTGTTGCAAGTTTACTCTTACCGCACATATGGTACAAACGAAGCAAAAGATATAAACATGATGCCTTTAAGGTCACAGCATAGGTGTAAACATGCACCAGTCATCTGAGAAAGGGCCCCAGGCTTTGCCCAGCTTAAGGCAGTAGAATTTACTGAGAGCTTGTGATCGCACCCATTTCATATAAAGAGTGGGTTGCAGCCAGCTGTCATTACTTAATGGTACTATGACTAGACAGAGACTATAGCAACAAACTCTTAGCCTGAATGGTCTGGCCACTAAGCTTGAAATAAAACACTTCTAGTTGGTATTGTTGCTTTTGCGGGGTCCATATTAAAGTGTCCAAATAGCAAAGTTCTACAGTGTATGTAGCTGACTGATGGGCTAACCATTTGTTAGTTGTCCTCAAAAAGCAGGAATAGATAGGCATGTCTGTTTGATTAGCATGTTATGAAGTCTCATTGGTGGCAACAGATCATCTTATGAATGCAAGCCAGCATTGGCCTACTCTTGTTCCCATTAATGAGAATGGCAAGGCTGGATGGGCTTAGGATCAGGTCTTCTGTTTCCAAGAGTAGAATGTAAAAGCAACACCTCAAAGTAATACAAAGTAATTTTATTTTACATTTCATGTGACAAAATGTTAATTTTTTTAAATTTACAATATCTATAAGTTCTGACAGTTGTAATTAAAAATAGTTAAAACTATTATACATTAAAAGTAACTTCTATTTTTGTATATACTTTTATACAATGATAGCCAAAGTGTCCTCAATAACTGAAAGTTAAGTGAAAAACTTTCCAAATCCTCTTCTAAATATCCCTAGTTTATTAAAGGAGACCTGCAAGTCTGCTGTAGTGTGTGCATGTATAACTTTTTATATTAAATCTTTGACAGGAGATGCAATAAAATAATATACTTTAAAATGAAACATTCTAAATTAACTTTTACTTTCATGCTCCTGGAACTGTATATATTTAGTCCTAGCTTCATTCATCTCTCCCTGCATGAGATCATGCTACTATGGATATCTAAAATCAGGAAGAATGCAGAAAAGATAACTATAACCAACTGATGACTTTAGTAATCTGTGACAAAGGAGAGGGAATATAAAGGTTCTCCCAATATAAGCTGTATTAAAGACACAGAAATTTGTATCCATTACAAATGCTACAGCTTTCAAGATAACCAACACTCAGTATTTTAATACTGAAAAATCATTCCCATTGTAGTCTATTGGCTTATAGATGGACCCAGAGAGTTATGACTGATGGAATCAAATCAGTGTGGTGCATGGTGACCAGTGGTGTCCCCCAGGGCTCCGTTTTCGGACCTGTACTCTTCAACCTATTTATGATAAATGATCTGGACTCTGGTGTAAGATGCAGACTGGCTACATTTGCTGATGACACCAAACTATGGGGAAGTGTGGTGATCCTAGAAGATAGGCTGGTGATCCAGGCCAGCCTGGACAGGCTTGCAAGGTGGGTGCATCAAAACCTGATGGCGTTCAATACGGAGAAATTCAAGGTGCTCCCCCCTGGGAGAAAAAGCCCACATCACTTATAGGCTTGACAGTGCTACACTCACAAGCACCATGACTGAAAGAGACTTGGGGGTTATGACTGACCACAAGATGAACATGAGCAACCAATGTAATGCCGCAGCCAGCAAAGCAAATAAAACTCTGGCTTGCATTTACCAATGCATCTCAAGACCCAGGAAGTCATCCTCCCTCTTTACTTGACCTTAGTGAGGCTGCAGCTGAAGTATTGTATCCAATTCTGGACTCCGCAATTCGGAAAGGATGTGGAGAAGCTTGGGATAGTCCAGAGGAGAGCCATGCACATGATTAGAGGACTAGAGAACAGGCCTTATGAGGACAGGCTAAGAGCCATAGGAATCTTCAGCCTGGAAAAGCGTAGGCTCAGTGGTGACTTGGTGACAGCTTATAGTGCATAAGGGGTGTGCATCAGGAACTGGGAGAACATCTGTTCACCAGGGCACCCCAACGGAAGACAAGGTCCAACTGTCACAAACCCCTAGAAGACTGTTTTAGGCTGGAAAACTTCTTTACTGTCCAAGTCCCCAGGGCCTACAATAGACTCTCCCCAGAGGTGTTGCTAGTACCTACTCTGGACACTTTCAAGAAGCACTTGGATACCTATCTTACTGGGATCATTTGACCCTAGCTGACTTTCTGCCTCTGGGAAGGGGGCTGGACCCAATGATCTTGTAAGATCCCTTTCAGTCCTAGTGTCTCTGAAATCTAGTTAATAACAAGTACCTATCAACGGTATTTGCATGACTTGTTATTACAGTACATTAGCTTTAATGTGTTTATCTTCACAACATCCCTGTGATGGAATAAAATGCCATCATCCCAATCATATAGATGGGAAAGACTGAGAGAAGTCTTGCAGAATGGAGCATTGTAGTCTCATCTTCTAAGACCTGGGCTAATACTCTAATTGTTGGGCCATATTTTCATGGGGCAATAGCTGAAAGGTCAGTCCATTTGTTGTTTCTTTTCCATTTCATTCTTTGACAGCAAGTTAGTTGCACATTTCCAAGAAAACTAACAGCATTGGGTTAATCCAGACACAAAACACTTTTCCCCACTGCACTCTGCCAATACACGCCAGTTTAAACATGTAATAGTGCTGCTATTCCAGGTCTCAAGAGTTGTCACTTGTCTGCCCTGTGTGGCAATTTTATGTTTTTACAATAATAAGGATCTTCAGAACTTGTTTTCATTTCTGAACTAAGCCACACCAAACTCAGGTTTCCAGAAGGAAAACTCAGTATATTTATTAATCTATGGCTCTGACTAAGCTTCCCACCACACCCATGCTATTTCTTATTTTTCCTCTCACATTCTTTTGGTTTGGCTAGTAACTTGAAAATCATTTTTGTATCTGGCTCTTTAAAGTGACATAGAATCATGTGTTTTAAAAGTCTTTTATGCATTAATTTAATAAAAGGTGGGTGTATAGCCCTGATATTAAAATCCACTAAACAGCTCTAAGTTTGACACATTTACTGCTTGGAGTGCTATCAAACTAGCTGTCATAATGTGTCTTGTATGTTGCCTGTATCATGGAGACTGGGAATCTCTTACTTCTCTTTATTTCTGGGTCTGAGAAGTGAGTGAAAAAAAATGTCCCACGGATTCCACTTGAGCCAGGATTTCACTCTGTGTGTCCTGTTTAAATACACATCAGTAGGGAAGGAGCCATTAAAAAATTAAATAAGTCTGGAAGGACTTACATTTTGGGATTATAGAAGAGTTGATTCACAAAGCATTTCTAAAATGTTCATTACTTTTTTTATAAATAAAAAGTGTTATTGACATTCTTCATTCCCCAAACCAGCCTTGCCAAAAAGGGCGAAGGTCCACTCAAGCCTAATGGCCCACTAGGGTAGCAGGGGTTAGTCGCACTGGTTTTTGTTGCCAACAGCACATAATGGAGTGATTGGCTACAATCCCAGTTGGTCACCTTTGGCTCCTCAGTCCAAACCACCAAGTACTCATTTACAGCTAGGGGCAGCCTTCACGCTGAGCCTGGAGAAAGGCATAACCTCATGCTTCTGGAGCTGCAGCAAGATGCCTTTACCACTTTATGACCACACACATAACCCAGACTGTTCAGTTAGCTAGAACCATTTCCCTAATTTCTATAAATATTTCATGTAAAACTGATTGATCAAATTTCTTTGTGTTTTCTACTGATGCTTCCACCCAATTCTAGCTATCATGAGCCAGGCATTCTCTCCGGATCCAGTTCCCAAACTAGTAGCTCTATAATTTTACTGAGAACAGCCTGCAGCTTACACCGAAGGAGCCACATTAGTTGAGAAAGTGACAGATCACTAAATGCTGGTAAATCAGTATTTTTAAAGGCTAAACTCCTCACCCCTTAAAAAGCATATGTGAGCACTGAACTTCCCAAAATGCAGCTTTTGGATTGCGGGTTGTTTTTGATAAACTGCAAGCAGGCTTACAGGGATATCCATAGAAGTGTACTGGCAAATCCGTATCTTGGCTATTGCAAACGGAATGTCTGACTGGAGTGTATATAATATTAGGTCAGCTCCTTGTGGATAAACCACATGGCGCATTAACCATAATGCTGTGACAGCCCATAGAGATCCCTCTTTTGAACACAAGAAGGAGAGTCCTATTTTGGACTCTTAAGAAATTTTAGAGTTCTAGCACTATTGCTGGTTATGAAATCTGTGTAGCCACACTGTTCAGCACACCAAGCACTTGTAGGTCTCTTCAGCTGCCTCCTAATGGTATTTTAAAATTTAATTTTATGGTGCCAAATTGTGACCATTTATTTTCTAGATTACAGGGGTGATCAGGGATCCTGGTTTTCTCTGATAAAAAAAATCCCCAATTTTCAGGTTAAAAAAAGTAACCCCAAATCCACATTGTTCTGTGATAAAAGTGAAACACCACTATATATACACATCAGGGGTGTGTAAAATGGGCCATATTCGATTCGGATTGGGACCAAATCGGGGACAGTCCCCAATTTGATTAGGCTGAATCTGAAGATTCAATGCTGATTCAGAGAATCATAGATTTGGCTATAGACACAGGTTTAAATGTTTTTCTACATCCCTTGAGGTACCAGGCGTGACTCGTTAATGCTGTGATACTGGGATGGATGGAGCATCCTATGTAAGCACGGCTAGGGGCCACCCCCCGGGTGCTCAGTGGTAAATCTGGAAGTGGACCAGAAGTGCTTCTGCTCCACTTCTGGGTCTGCTGCCAAGCACACTGGGGAGCCCTCCACACTCCTGTGGGATGCTCCATCTGCCCCAGCATTACAGCATTCACGAGCCCCCTGCTACCTAGAGGTATGTAGAAAAAACATTAAAAGCTGTGTCTATGTCTGAATCTCCGAATCGATTTGTAGTGTTCCAATTCGATTAGGAGATTCACCCACTGAATTGGGCCAAACTGAATCAGGGACTGAAGCATTGCACAGCCCTAATTCACATCTATATATCAGTGGTGTTTCATTTTAATCATGGAAATACAGGGATTTTGGGTTACTTTTTTAAATCCAAAAATTGGAGATTTTTTTAAAATCAGAGAAAACCAGGATCCCTGGTGGTTACTGAGTGTAACAGGATCCTCCCTGGGGTGGCTGCAAAGCCTCTGGGAGCCCTTGTCACCTCTGCTTCCTTTGGGGCCATCTCCGCTTCAACTCACTTACAATGCCTTACTATAAATATACTTTTGAAAAAAGAGGCTGCCCCGGGGCTCCCCAAGCCAGATTGCATGTTCATGAGTACAGGTGTTCTTACTCATTTCCTTAGGGCTAGATATGTGGCCTTCTCATGTCCCCTTTTAGCTACACCAAGACCTCACAGATGTTACCAACCACTCACCAGGTCAGACCTGCATCCTCTGCTGTTCCTGGGTTCAGGCCTCTGTCTCCTTCTGCCCACACTCAACTTGGCTAATCCCAGGCATGGCCCTGGGAACCTAACACCATCTTTGCCCTCCTCTGGTCTATGGGTCTCTGCCCCTGCCATCCTCCAGTTGTGGCCCTCCTTGGTCTTTAACTCCACTGTCTGGGCCTTGGCCCCACTCCTAGGCTAGTTGAGACCTCCCAGGCTATAGGCTCCCTGGCCCTGCTCATTCTTACCTCTCCTGGCCTATAGGTCCCAACCGTGGCTCTCACCCCTCTTGGGCTTTGGGGACCTGACCCCAGCTGTGGCCCTGCTCCTTGGTCCTGGTCACTATCCCATGGGCCTGGGCCCTTGCCCTGCTCTTGGACCAGTTGAAATCTCCGCCACCCCTACATTCTCAATCTCTAAACTACTGGTCTTACTTACCCCAGCTTGGTATCAGTCATGAGCCTCGCTGCAGCCCTGCTGCTAGGGGGCTCTTTTCTCCATAGCTCTCAGGGCTAGACTGCCTGCTCAGCTTAAGTCCTAGGTTTATATTCTGCTAGCACAGCCCCTCTAGGTCATGTGGCTCCTAACTGCCCCCTGCCACAACTACAGGCTGCTTCTCATTCAGCCTGCCTCTTTTAAAGTAGCAGGACCTCCTGCTACACTGCGATTTTCATGTTTTTGCTTCAAATCTCATCATCGGGGAAAAGGACTACACTAATAAGATATGAACTCAGGAAGAAGTCAAGTTGAGATAAATTGATACAAGACATTTTTAAACTGAAATATAACTTTACACAAGGGAGGCATTTACCTAACACAATCAGTTTTAAGATCAGCTTAATCAAATTGAAAGTTTTTCCATGTAGAAAGTGGTGACATTTGCAAAAGCACCCCACTGATAAGAAAACCCCTAATTCCATTTCTTAAAAACAATGCAGGATGAGGGCCATTGACTCTCAATAGGATTTCAGCCACTCAATTCCTTTTGAAAATGTTTGCTCCAAGTCTCACTGAGTTAGACTTCTAAGGGTCATATTTTAAAAAGGATTTTGGTGCCTAAGATGCAAACAGGCACCTAGTACAACTTTCAGACATGCCAGATTTCTAGAAGACTATGGCACCTAGGCAATTTTGAAAATTCAACCAGATGCCTATATATGCCCCTAGGCATTTGAATAATTTGAAAAAGCTGGCCTTAAATCACTGCTGAAACTGAGATTCAGAAAACAGACAGATGAACAAATTATAGCAAATTAAGAGGAGGTAGGGACTTACTATACATCACCTGCTCTATGGTAACTGCTTATGTGTGTACTCCTCCCTGTAATAAATGAAAACTAATCCATGGCAGCTCAGAACTGTTTCACACAATGATAAACTGCCTTGGCTTAGTTTCTACTTCCTACAGATGCACAGTAAATCCCTGTCCCCCTTTAAATCACTGTAATTTGTCCATATCCTTAAATTTCACAGACACTTAGGACAGGAGTCTTAGGCATCTGAAGATGCAGATAGGCAACCTGCTTGCTTAAGCACTTTTGAAAATCCAATTAGATGCCTGGCTGCATCTTTGGCTGACTAAATACCTTTGAAAATTTGACCTTTGCCACTTACATTTTCACTATACATCTAAATCCTAGGTCAGTATGATACCGACCAATAAAAAAGAGCAATATGACTCTTCCCTTTTTATTTCTTCATGTAAATTTTTCCAGGAGAAATGGGAAAATATTCCCGAAGAAATAATCTAGAGGAATTCTGCACACAATACCTACCATGTGCAGCTTGTCGGATCTGATTTAGTTTTACTGTTCATGTATCGTATTTTATGGGCACATTTCACACATTTTTCATGGGAGACTTTCTCCACAGTAGTGTCACAATTTTGTAGCTTTTTCCCAATGATGAAAACACTGTCAGAAGCACTGCAGAAAAAAAAAACCCTTGAAAAGCCCCAAATTTATCAGTTTTTACTTTGTGTGCAAAACTTTCTGCACAGCTTCTGCAGAAATGTCAAAAATGAAAAGAACAGCAGAGACACAGTGAAGGCATTATTATCTATCTAGGATAGTCTCCTTTTCACTCTCTCTCTCAAAAGAAATTTAATTGTAATTCTTTATTTTAAGGCCATTTAAAATATAGAATTATCAAGCATTTTTTTGGCTCTCCCAGGAAATTAAAAATACTACTCAAGACCAACCTCGCTGGAAGGTGACAAGATAATTGGAAACCCATTGGTTTAGCTGTCCTGAGATGTCAAGGATATACAGAGGCATAGTTCTAACATCCTGGTGACATACAAACTTAATAAATGTTAGGGACAAAGCTAATAATCACTTTGCTGTTCTCAACAGCTCTTCAGTTGATGCCAGTGATGCTAACATTTTCTTATGGTCTTCAATTCCATTTAAACCTAGTGCTGTTTGAAGATTGCAGCATAAAAGCTTTAGTGTTCACTTGGTTGAATTATGTTGCTTTTTGTTTAATAGCTTTTACTCAGTTTTTCAGAGTATTTTTAGTGCCACTGGGGTTCTAGAGGACATGGCATTTATCCTCTGGGACACAAATGCCTTAACTAGTATATTTTCTTACTGTAGGTTGAAGAATTTGAATTTGTCTTGAACGTGGGATCTTCAAAACTGTTTAATGCTGGCTAATTTTTACTTCACATTGTTGGCAATAAAACTCCTATCGGAACTGAAAACAGTTTTGCCAACACTGAGAGTTTCTGAAAGTCCTATGCTTGGCTCAACAGCAGGGTTTGTGGCAGGACCAAGGCAACAAATGATGAACCCCTCTCGCCTTAGCTAAAGGACTATGCCGCCGAATCAAAAAGGTGCCTAACTACCATCTATTTCAGTAGGAGTTAGGTGCTTAAATGTCTTTAAAGATTTGACCCTATGTTTCAGAGCTGGAATCAGAAGCTGCCTCAGACTTCTTATGTTGAGCAGTCACTTAAAAACAGATTAAAAGCCAGAAACTCCTATGCATTTTATCACAAATAAAGGGGTTTGGTTTCGTTGTTCCTCAGTGGCTGTGAAACCAAATTGCCTCACTATGCGAGTCTGCATCACCCTTTTGAGGCAATCTGATCTTCACCCATAAGGCTAGATTTGGGTTATCAGCGCCAAAATAGCATAATACTTCCAAATATCTAGGAGCTAGGCATTATGCTGCTTTCTTAGTACAGCTTTTTCCTGCTTCAAGTGAAGCCATTTCTGGAAAATGCTGCGTGATGTGGTTCCTCCTGAAAAGACATTTCAGATCCAAAAGCACTGACTGGTTTATGAGAATTAATTATAAGCCTGGTCAGATCCAATCCACCAAACAAGAATTTCTCTCAACTGGGGTTTTAGCATATGAGGGTCAAGGGAAATGTTGGACGTTCCCTTGACAGAGTCATTTAGAACTGGACTGGACAAAGTACTGAGACCAGCATTGGCAGGGGATGATTTACTAGGATACTGCTGCTGTTTTCCCTTTCTAGCCCCATGTTCCCATGAATCAATTTGCAGAACAACTGAGTTTTTCTCTGTATGTTTAGAAGCACTGGGATTATTAAACTCTCTGTACTGCCCATAAAACACCCACAGCTGGACATTCCCTGAATTAGCAACACATTTGCCTGAGGTCTCCTTTGCAAAACCTCATCAACTACTACTGAAAATTTTCAGATTTTTGAAGCTGTTAAATCAGAGATTCTGCCAGTAAGTATTTCCTGCTTAGCAGCAATGGCTAGAGGCAGAACGAGTGCTTTTTTGTAAATATCTCCCACTCTTTTATTTAAAAATAAAGTTTGAAAATGATTCAAAACTGGTATATGGTTGGAGGGGTGACAAGTGTTTATAGATAAGCAGAAACCATTGCTGTCTGGCTGAGTCAGGAAGTCAACTAACTAAAAAGCAAATTCCTGGTGATAGGCATGTTCAGTAAACGGAAAGGGAGATGGAAAAGGAAGTAGCTTTTTGAATCAGAAAAGGACCACTTTGCTCAGACAGAATAGCCATCCTTGTAGATGAATAAATTATGGGTGAAGTCTAAACCTCTGTCACTTGGCCAAACTTAACCCAGACGAGATGGGCAGCCAGTAGTCTAGACGTTCTGGAATCCAGGGATGATTTGGGAGCATCAGAGTTTAGAAGTTGGATTTCCGAGGATCATGTTTCTGAGTCAAGAAGCCTGGGACACTGAAAGCTCTGAAATAAGCTCAGAGCTCCCACCTAAAATCTGAAAGGTAGGTATCCATACCCTAATACCTTTGGCCAGAGTAAGGTCTCAAGTCTTTCTGTGAGGTCACGTACTGAGAATCTCCTAAGCTTTCAGGTTCCAGGAAATACTAGAAGGTCTGAGAGCCCCAGCTTAGTGCCTGGCTCCATGGCAAGGAGGTAGGATACCCTACAGCCCACGTATGCAAGACAGTCCTTGTGACAGGGCTGCTATGCAGCTATACAGCTGGAAGCCTGGGCTTCATTTCTATCTTGACAACCCTACTAAATCTGTTTGGTTGGAAATTTCCCAGCCAGCTGTGTGCATGGCATCCCAGCTCTCCTCTGCCAAGAACAGTAATTATAGTCAAGGTCAAACTATGACTGGCAGGGCCTAAATTTTACAGCAAATCCCGGGACTGGACCAAAGATATTATGTCTGAAGCAAACACAGTAGAAAATGCTGTGGGCTTCATTCCTTTTATTTAGATTGCTCTTTCTATAATCTTCATTATATGATTTTTTATTTGTGGCAGAAATTGTTTGACAACAAAGTACAGGACACCAAATCTATGTAGTTTGTTAGATACTTGAGCACTCTGCCAGTAAGATGTTAATTGAGTAGACAGATTTTGGTCCTAAGAGCTAATAAAAAAGGAAGATCACATTTACCCTTCAGCTGGCAAGCCTATATGGCCTCTGAGCTGCTCCAAGGAGCACCACTATAAAGCATGGCTTGCCACACACTCCTGCTCCAAACACGCCAAATCTTATAAGCGGGCAACACAGCTGCCTTTGAATGGCCCTGAGCGTGTGCCTCTGTGCTGCTCCTGGTGGTCTGTCTTGGGCAGGCTTCTTGGCACATGCTTGGTACTACTCTAAGGCAGCTACACTGATTCATTTCCAGGGTGTGGCGCATGGGGAATAGTGGGAAATCCTTCACGGCAGTGGTCCCAAGGGCAGCACAGGAGGTGGTATAGATACCTGAGGACTAAGATCCACAGTAAATGATCTATTCTGTAGTAAGGGGTGGCAAGAGGGTTACATTTTTTTCAGTTACTGAAACAAATTTCTGAACAATGGTTGTGACTCTCATACCTATGCTGCAGATAACAAATGACAGGTGAGCTTTTGCTAGAAATGGGACATATTTATGCAATGATATCGAGACTGCAACAGCAGCAGCTGTAGAGCACAGTACAACCTCTGCTTCAAAACTGTGTTCCAAAAATCTCAGATTTCATTTTCTTTAAAAAAAGGCATTTAGATCTCATGGTTGTGTAGACAGACTTGAAAATGCAAGTCAGTTGGAACTGATGCAATGTTGCTTTCCTGCATCTGCAAGGGGCTGAAACATTAGCTCTGAGAGGGCTGAAATACACCATTAATCTCAGTGAGCTGTTAGCTCTGAAACCCAAAGAGAAGCTTTTGTATTTAAAGGCTCAGCTGCTCTCCTGCTGAAGTTTAGCAGAAATATAAATTTGTCACTGCAGATTGTGCTCAACACACTCAAGGGCATCAGGTGCTGGTGGAATGATGGTAATACGAAGCTACCAAATGCATATGCATAATGAAAAAAAATCAGTGGAGCTGCACTGACTTACTTTAACTGAGAATCTGGCCCACGATACATAAAGTTCACCCATAGCAAAACTTGCTCAGCTGTACTGGCAAGCCAGCAGACTTCCCAGAATAGTTCAGCATTGACACCTGCCATCACTTGGTCTCATCAATAGATAGCAGCATAACTAGGGAAGGGCAACTGAGGCAAATACACCAACTGGTGGGAGAGGTGAAAAAAGCCTGGGAGTCACTGGGCCCCCTTGACCACATTAGTCATTAGTCTGCTACCAATAGATCCAATGTCATATTTTAGGGCAAATTGGAAGAAGAAGCATGTTAATCTTTTGAAGACATGGTGTTTATTAGGAAGAAACTTGGGCCAGCCTTGGCTTCTGAACAAGATAAGAACCAGGAGAGAGCATATGTGACCATGCATCTCACAAGACTGAAGACCTCTGTCAGTGGCATCTCTCATGTACTTTTGGTCCCATTCCTGATGGCTTAGGCTTTCTAAAAATTAGAATGGCCTGTGCAAACAATAAAATAGTATAAGTTGCATAGGTAAGGGTTGATATATACTTGGGCAAAAATCTGTCTCATAGGCAAAGAACACTGACAGGCTCTTTCTTGAGATATTGGTAAATAAGAGTCACAGTGGTTGGGCACTAGCCTAAGTATATAATTTAGTGTACATATTGGTTATGGCCCAACTATCTTTCCAGTCTCACAGAGGGAAACATGCTCTCTAAAGAAGACAATAAAGGACACTGACATTTGGTTACAAATTAATGAGGCATATTCAGTCAAAGAAAGGTGTCACTTGGTGAAAACATCTCCAAGAGGTTGCTATTCAGCAGAAAGCGTTTCTTGACTTACTCCTGACAGTTTCTTGAGGAAAAAGTATCAGCTGCTTGCCAACAAGAATGAACTTCATTGCTGTGGCCAAGTGGGTGTGGTTCACTATGTGAAAAGGAGTTCAACATCTATAGAAAGGGGGGGAAAAAACTTTAAAGAAACCTGTCCTTTCCCAGGTAAATGGCTTTGTAAAATAATTGCATAGTGTCTGTTTATTAAACAAATATTTCACTAAGAAATTCCTCATTGCAATGAAATGTCTTGTTTCCAAGGATATCCTGGGGCACAGAGAGAGAAGCCAGTAATTTTTCATTCCCATAATTACAGAAATTGTATTAGAAGATTAACATTAAGCAATATTTACATAGGGTAATAAGGTTATAGGATGGTGCTCCTAAATGAATTAAAGGCCATCTTGTTTATCCTATTTTACAACAGGCCACTTTACTTCAGTATCTTGCACTTCTCAGGGGAATGTAACACATGACCCTAGAGTCTGATCCAAAGACTACCACTGATTGCAAGGGGCTTTGTTGAATTAGGTTCCTAAATTTACCTTTCCTTGACCTTTATTAAAGGAGCTAGAGGCCTCCTTCCACCATGTGCATTTCCCTCTACATTTCAGCTGATCTGAGGCCTGGGCCTTAGTCTTGTTTCTTCCCGGGAGTTACTAGGAATAATAGCCAGAAATTGTTAGAGAGCAGGTTCAGGCTGGACATCAGGAGACATTACTTTACAGTCAGGGCTGCCAGGCTCTGGAATGGGCTCCCAAGGGAGGGTGGTGCTCTCTCCTACCTCGGGGGATCTTCAAGAGGAAGCTGGACAGATATGTGGCTGGGGTGCTATGACTCCACACTTGTTCCTGCTGGGGCAGGGGGTCAGACCTGATGATCTGTTTAGGTCCCTTCCGACCCTAAGCACTATGATACTATATACTGTGAGCAGTCATACATTAGGGGTAATACCCTCTTAATGTGCACAGCTCTGACTTGACAGCAGAGAGCTGGTGAGCAGAGGCATGGCTAGGAGCTGCCAAGTTTGCTCCATGGCTGCCTGGTTCTCCAGCAGGTTCCCACTCCACCTTCCTCCTTGCAGCTCCTCACTGCTACCTCCATGCTCGGGGCTTCTCCACCTCACATACAGGGTTTATATGATTGGGAGAGAAGTGAGTGGGGCTTGTTTTCTCAGCAGCATGTCTGAGTACTCTGCTTCTCAGGTGGACACACCAATTTCATACAAGCTAAAGATGAAATTATTTCCATTCTTACCTGGGAAAGGGGAAATAAATCACCTGGCCCTGTTAAACTTAGCAATCTATCTGCTCATGGGCAACTGGTACCTCCCAAGTATTGGGGGGGGGCACCAGATCACCTATGGGAGGGGTGTCCCCTGTGGCTGGTCACCAACCGAGGGAGGTACACGTCTGGTTTCACAGCCAGTGCTTCTACCTGGCCCTGCTAAACTTGCATTTCTGGTCACAAGAGAAGGGATGGGGAGAAGCTTCCCAGGTGTAAACTACTGGCCCATCTGAAGACCGGTATGGCTGGAACACTTTGGCTCCTCACACACAGCTCGGTGTAAATTTACTCCCTAGTATACAGGAGACCAGAGGAGGAACTGGGAAATCTGAGTCTCAGTTCATTCTCTGGCCATCACTCCTGGTGTCAAACGGCTATGCACAGTCCCGCATTCAGGGCCAACAGCTAAGTTGCAACCTAGCCTGAGGAGAAATCATGTGAACATCACAGTATTGCGCTCAGTATAATTTTCTGCCAATTCAAATATTTCCCAAGAAACTCTTTTTTTAAGCAAAAATCAACACAAGCAAGCATTAGAAGTGGCCCTTGTGACGCCCAACACTCCTTGTTCGCACAAAATAAAGGAGTAGGTACACTAATTGGGCAACTGCATAAATCCAAGACTATTGGCTCTGAACTGACAGAAACCGCTTCCAGATTCACCTAACTCCCTTTGATGAAATATTACATTTTAAACCAAAATCAAATCTAACCACTCCCATCTCCTCTGTAGTCATTTTCAAAGTTCAGAGACTTAACTGTAGAAGGCTGCAGACATATTTATTATCCTTTTGCAGTGCCATCTGGCATTTGTGTATTAGAGAAAGATTATATATATGTCAAACAAGGAGAAAAATATCTTTTCCTGTAACAGTTGTAGAAGCAAAAAAAAAATTTTTTTTTAAATCCTGCAGACCATATGGAAGGTTTTTTCTGAAGTGATCCATCTTGAACAATTATGAAGTGTCACAGCCAATATGTAAAAAGATTTGTTAAGATCTTGTACTTGCTATGGGCTCTGAAGGACAAATGAGAAAGGGATTAAGTGATATCACCTGAGGAACTGACATGCAGCTTATTAAAATTACCTTCCCCGTTGAAAGTTAGCTTACAAAGATGTGAACAAAACTGGACAGCTTGCAGCACGCTAACTGAATCAGAGCCATGGTCTCTCTTTCCCTTCCAGAGTTTTTACCATCACACGCCTTGAAGAAGCAATAGGTGTGAACCCATGTTGGATCTGAGCCAGTTTTTGAATACTTGCTCTTTGCTTCTGAGCAAAGGGTAGTGGAAAATTTCCGGCTTCTCCTCACAGCCCTACCCAATAAAGAAGATTTAGCAGTTTTCATAATGAACAACTAACATGAGCAGGCAATGATATGAGAAGAAGGAATTGAGAGCCTGGAGACATCAGGCATGGTGGCTGGGGGACACTATGAGTGCATTTGCTTGTCTGGCGAGGCATGCTGAAGTCTGAGATCACTTCTCCAGTGCTAAAAAGTTTATTGCTCTCACATTACCATGTCATGCCCTCTTCGGTGGTATCTTTCAGTTAAAAATCTCACAGCACCTTGTAGACAATTATTTAAGCCTCATAACATCCTCGAGAGGGTAACTACAGTATTATCCTTTTTCCATAGATGAATTAGAAGTACAGTATTAGCCAGAGGCTTCAGATGGGAAAAATGAAGAACAGCAAGGTGACATAATTTGCTCATGGTCACCCAGCAGGTCAATGACAGAGCTGAGACTGCAACCTCTGACACCCAAATCTTTATTTCCCTGCCTTAGGGCTCTCTTCCTCCCAGTTTCAGTTTGTCCTCATTACAAATACCTTACCCTTGCACCCTAGTCTCATAGATTATGATGAAACAAACAGCTCTGTCAGAGTCCTGGAGTAACTTTGGATGGGTATTTATATGGTCATCATAGCTATGGCACGTGGACACCTCACAATTATTAACAAGTTTTAGGCAGACAGTGTTCTTTGGGTGAATCTGATTATCTTTTTTTAGACCAACTAAAATACTTGGAAAACAATTATTAAGCAAGCTTTCAGGTTCAAAACCCCTTCATCAGGCTAAGGAAGTTTCAGCAGTTGGTGTATGCTCTTCCTGGATGGAATGGATAGTAAAGAAGCCAGAGGCTGGGCTGGTCTGCATACAAGACAGGTAGTCAGTGAAGATGTAGATTGAGGAGTCAATGGGTGAG
>NW_017728949.1:13743614-13745211 GCF_001723895.1 Crocodylus porosus | reverse complement strand
GGGGAGGGAGAGAAGGGGGGTGACTTGCATCCAGCTTGGGAGACAACAAGGCACCACTCTCACCCAACACTCTCAAGCAAAATCTTGGCCCAGTTGAAGTCAGTGACCAAATGCCCACTCACTTTTATTGGGCAGGATTCTACCCTCTACTATTTTCAAGGTAAAACCAAAAAGCACAACACAAAAATGCAGTTTTAATGCAAGGGCAAACTCAAATATATTTGTGCACAGACAAGTCTACCCAACAGCAACATTTTCTTGGCAAAGTCAGGGGCAGAATCTGAACCGTTTTTAGTCAAAAGTCAAAATTCACCCTCTCCCATCTCTCAGAAATTGTAGGAGCATTGCCTCCTACTTCTTTTTTAAGTAATTCTGTTTTTTCCTTCGATCATCTTTTGTTGGTTTTAAATAAGCTAAGCATTTGGTAAAGCAAGAGCCTGAAGTTCCCATGTGAGTCAATTTATTCCAATATTTATTTACCTTTCAGCCCAACAAGCTTTCCACTCTGGGTTTTGCCAGCATCAAGCTATGATATTTCCTTCCCTCACAACCCCAACCTCCTGATCTGATTCAAACCAGTCTGGGCAGCAGTAGCTGTACAATACTCTGATGTGGTCTGACTTGCAGCAATCAGTTCTGCCCCCCCCACACACCAGAGTTTATCTTCCGAGTGTCATAAAAATATTTTTCGCCAGGAAATCTAGCTGAGATTGACATCTCATGGCAGCTGCTGGGCCCCTGGGATGAGTATCATGAGATAAGACACTGAATTCCATAGACTATCCACCAATCACAGGAGTGAAAAACTTGGAGAAATGGGACTGACTCACTACCCTTCTTCTGATCCGTCTGATCACTCCTTCCACCCCCACCCGCAGAGCCCCCAAATTTAGAAAACATTGAAAAACGAGATATTGCTTGGTTCTCTGCCCATGGAGAAGGAATAGAGCCGTGCATCTGTCATCGGCCTTCCTCATGCCAGCTATTTCCATTACAAATGCCTGCAATGGCATTTCTGTAGTGGGCCATCTGCCATTCACAACAGCCAACAGGCCTGAGTCACCGGTAATGTTTCATTAAAGCCTGAGTGTATCACCCAAGATTTTGGGGGGTGGGAAGTGGTGGAGGGAAGCCAAGGGGTAGAGGTTGGCTAGAGATCAGTAGGATTCTGCAGTCATTTAGAGTGCTAGTAGATTTTAAGCCAAAGAGTAAGAGCCCTGGAGGCTTACAATGCTTTAGAGTCCTTACTCAAATAACATGGTCCTTTTGTACCAGGTTGTGGCCTGGCAAAGGGACTGCAATAGCGAG
This sequence comes from Crocodylus porosus, assembly GCF_001723895.1. Taxonomy (NCBI): domain Eukaryota; kingdom Metazoa; phylum Chordata; order Crocodylia; family Crocodylidae; genus Crocodylus; species Crocodylus porosus. The sequence continues at coordinate 13,743,903 of NW_017728949.1, read as the reverse complement.
CATACAAAGCCAGTGTCAATATGAAATGTATCACTACAGGCAAAGAGCTGGAACAGGGCTAGAGACTGATCTGCAGTTCTGGCAGAGGAGACCAGGGATGCACTGATGCAGTTGAGTTGGGACATTTCCTTTGCTATACCTTGTGCTGCATCTACATGGATGATTGGACAATTGGTTTTCAGACCCACTAGTATGCCAGATGTCACTCTTGCCTGACTTTCATATTTCCATCTGCAGGTAGCTATCAGCACTAAAGTGGTTGAGTTGCAGATGGGAAAATATTCAGCCT
>NW_017728949.1:13736500-13743514 GCF_001723895.1 Crocodylus porosus | reverse complement strand
TGGAATGAAGTCTTAGAGTACTTCAAAATGATAAAAGAAAGTCACATGTTAACTCACTATCTGACCTTGGACAAGATGATCAGGGATCCTGCTTTTCTCTGAGAAAAAAAATCCCCAATTTTCAGGTTAAAAAAAAAGTAACCCAAAATTCACATTTTCCTGTAATTAAAATGAAACTCCACTAAAACACACACACACACACACACACACACACAGAGTGGTGTTTCATTTTCATAACGGAATATGTGGATTTTGGGTTACTTTTTTAACCCAAAAATTCGTTGTTGTTTTTTAAATCAGAGAAAACCAGGATCCCTGAAGATGATACAGTCAACTGGAAGTAGACTGGATTTGAGGAAAAGACACCTAATTCTTTTAATTGCCATATCATCTCTATCTGTAATCAAGTAACAAACTGCTTAGATGTGGGAAATGCAGTTGATGTCATATATTTGGATTTTAAAAAGGCCTTCAGTATGGTCTCTCATGACGCTCTTATAAAAAAACTGAGGGATTGTGGGCTGGTGGAGTCCATGGTCAGGTGGGTTGGGAACTGGTTAAGGGGTGTGTACCAGGGAACCCTAGTCCCATTACCAGAAGCAGGGAAGCTCCTTTACATCTAGAACTTTCCGAGTGAAGCTGTCCACTTGAGTAGGGTTTCAGGATCAAGCCCTGCCGGCTGGTCAGGTGACCGGAAGGGAAAGGCCAGAACCACGTAAACCTCAGGTGGAGAAGGCCAGGGGGATGGCAGAGGGGGTGCTCCTGATGACTACAGAGAAGCTGTGGCAGCCTCCTTGGGAGGAACGCAATGAGCTGTGAGACAGAAGCCCAATTGCATGTAAGCAGGCAGTTTTCGTCTCCTACCTTTATTTTCTTTATGTGGCCACAGGGGCCTATTGTTCACATTTAATGTTAAGGCTGGTGGCTTATGGCTGAGACTGTAGGGGAGGAGGAGACCTCATCAGCACCGCAGAGCACCATGATAGAAGGCTCAAGAAACCCTGTGAACTAGGGAAGCAGCACTAGGACCACAAGCCCAGAGTCACTTGAAGGGAAGCTAGGAGCCTTGAAGCCAGGTCCTAGTGGGTGGACTTAGGCAAACAGCCCTAACTACAGAAAGAGGGGCAAAGCCAGAGGGAGCTGAGGCCCCAATAGCCTGGCACGACAGGGATGCAATATAGAAGGGGCAGTAGGCCTGGTGTTGTGTAAAGTATGAAATGGAGGGCCATGAGCCTGAGTGGGTTAAAAAGCTATAGCCTCAGAGTCAAGACCTGCTTAGTGAGTTTTGACTGACAGGCCTTTCTAGAGAGAGCGGGGATAAGCCCACAGAGGCTGAGACCCCAACATAAAGAGAAAATTATAAAACATCTGCGAGGCACGTGGCATGTCATGGTAAGGTCGGAGTACGCATTTTGCCCTTAAGGCAACAGCTAATTATCCTCCAAGCCTTAGAGCTCATTAGTCTCCAGGCCATCTTGGGACCTTTGGGTCAGCCTCGCTCCTTAAGAACCAAGTGACATCAAGTCATGGCAGGAAAGCAAAGGCGGGGAAGATGGTCCCCAGAGGAAGAGAAAGATATAGCAGGACTTCAAGGGTGCCCCACTCACTGGCTTTTAGAAATGCCGCTGAAGATGGCACCCTGTTACAGGGTCAAACCCAGAGAGTGTTAGTGGATGGGTCTGTATTGGAGGGAGGTGGCCAGTGGTGTCCCACAGGCTTCGGTTCTGGGCCCCAGGCTGTTCAACATCTTTATTAACCATTTAGATGAGGATGTGGAAAGCACACTGGCCAGGTTTGCAGACAATACTACATCATGGGGAAAAGTGGTCATGCTAGCGGGTAGGTCGTGGATCCAAGACGACCTGGACAAGCAGGAAAGGTGGGTGGAGTGGACCGGATGCAGTTCAGTATGGATAAATACAGAGTGCTTCAGCTGCAGAGAAGTAACCGGAGACATGAATACAGGTTAGGAGGAGATGTCCTGGCAAGCACGATGGCTGAAAGTGACTTTGGAGTCATGGCTGATCACAGGATGAACATGAGCCACCAGTGTGACACTGTAGTCAACAGAGCTAACAGCATACTGGGATGCATTAGCCAGTGCATCGTGAGCAGGGCTAAGGAAGTAATGTTGCACTTTAAAATGGGTTTTTAAACCTAGCGCTTTAAGAATTGACACAACACTCAGTTGATTAATAGCAGAAAGGCTTGCTTTAATAGCTACCAACAAGCTACAAAACTAAATGACAGACAAAGACTTTTTCCCTATATAAAATGAGCTACTACACAAAGTCCTAGTACATATTCTGCTGCATCAGTGTTTTCTCACCAATGCAGACAGAGAAAGCTTGTTGAGTCTTGCAGCCTTCACCAAGTAGGATCCTTTGTTCGTTAAGCTGAGTGCAGTATGGTGTGTTGCTCTTTCCTGGACTTCACACCTTGCTGGCAGTTCTGTCTTGCTTTATACTGCTTAATTATATAGCTTCAAAGCATTTTTCCTTGATGATTGGTCAATTAAAGTCCCAACAAAACAGGGAGGAAAAGGGTGACCATCATATTCAAATTGTTAAACTGCCTGGCTCCTGTTTTTGGATTTGTCTAGGTATGAAGATCTGTGTTTCTCACAGCCCCTGAGTAGCTTGGCAATTAAATGTAATGGGTCTTGAGTAGCCCAAAAGGGTATCTAGAGGCACTGGTTATCTGACATGTCTTTGGGTATTTGTTTATCAATGGAGCAAATTTGCAATAGTTTGTACCATTGATGGTCTATTTACAAAACTCCAGACATCCACTGAATGTTGAGACATCTGTAACACCTTAGACATTGGATGCCTGTTTTAAGAAATGTAAGGATGTCACATACAGAACATCCTTCCTACATCTTTTACAGGTTTCACTTGAAATGTATATTTAGTCTTTTATCTTCTTTAGTTGCTAGTTCAACTGACATGTATATGTAGTTTCCTAGCCTTCCTTAGTTATACTGGCTCAGCCTTTTTCTCTGGCTTTCTTAGCTTGGAGATATACATGTAAGGAGTGTGTCAGGTCTCTGCCAACAATTTTAACCATCACTTCTATTTTTTTATGGCATGAGTCTGGTTTGCGTACTGCAAGCTCCTCTCTCTCTTAAGCCTAATGGGTTGCAAGCCATTAGCAGAGTTTGATATTTTTTTGTGGCAGGCTTGTTACTACAACCCTGTCTTGTTCCAGCCGTTGTCTTGTATTTTTGTGCTGGAGAAACTGTCCAAGCTTCCACAGATTTCATAGACAGCGGTGATACTTCCTCTCTACTCTCAACTCAGCACTGGTGCGGCCCCTGCTCCACTGGTGTGGAGTACTGTGTCCAGTTCTGGGTGCCACACTTCAAAAAAGATGTGGAGAATTTAAAAATGGTTCAGAGAAGGCCACAAGAATGATTAAGAGCCTGGAGGACAAACCTTATGAGGAAAGACTTAAGGGACTGTTCAGCTTGAGGAAGAGAAGACTGAGGTGGGACTTGGTAGCTGTCTATAAGTATGTAAAGGGGGAATATTGGGAGCTGAGAGAAAAACTGTTCACTAGAGTGCCCTAGGGGAAGACAAGGAGCAATGGCCATAAACTGTTAGAGGATGGTTTCAGGTTGGATGTAAGGAAGAACGCCTTTATGGTAAGGGGCTAGGGACAGAAGTTTCATATAAACTGGTTTAAGTCTTCAGAAACTGGTTTAGACCTGTAACAGAACAGAAGCTCAGTGCACATAAACCAGTCTCAAAATGGCTAAAACTGGTTTAAGATAAACGTGGTTGAATGTAGTATATATCAGACTTAGGTCAAACCAATTAATGAAACTTCTATCCCAGACGCCTTCCTGGTTCCAGTTAAATCAGAGTCTCCCAGCATAGGCTGCGCATTCACTTCCTCATCCTGCTTCCCCTGAGATCGCTGGGATTTGTAGTTCAGACCAACAGCAGTAGGACTATTCAGGGCTGCTCATCACTTCCTCTTCCTGCTTCCAGGTGCCTCAGGGATTTGTAGTCCATGATCCCAGCCAAAAGGACCCTCCAGCTAGCTCTGGGCTGCAGCATGGCCCCCTCTGCTCAAGTAGGGAGTGGGGAAAAGCCTTGGAGATGACAGGCTGGGAGGTGTGCTCTAGTGCCCCCCAGCTTGTGGCTCGAGCCACTGAAGGAATGTGTCTGCATTTCCTGAATCAAAAGTGAATATCTTTTTGCTTTCTTGCCAGTTCAATCTCTGCAGTTTAAACTAATCTGCAAAGACTGAATTGACTCAGCCTCGGGGCTTTTTGACTGTCTGTACTCAGCCAGGGTGGCCAGAATGTGGAATAGACATTCAAAGGAGGTATTGCAGTTCCCAACCTTGGAAGTCTTCAAGAGGAGACTGAACAGACATCGTGCTGGGATCATTTGATCTCAGCAGTATTCCTGCCCAGAGAAGTGGGGTGGACTCGATGATCTTTCAGGGTCCCTTCGAGCCCTAAGATTCTATAATTCTATCTCCCTTTAAAAATACCTTGGAAATATTTAATACTGACAAAGTATTCTTGGCACTAGTTTGAGCCACACTGAACACATCTACACATGCATTTGATGTGGGATCAGTTTACTCATGAGTAAACTAGTCAGGAGTAAATGCTCCCGGGGAGGTGTCTACACATGCAGGGAAAGCATATTTGCTGTTAATGGCAGCAAACTACTCCGGCTTCCTGGGGCTCTACATGGGCCCCTGTCACCAGCAGGGGGAGCTCTAGGCTCACCCCAGGGTGCTAGTGCAGGAGCTGGTAGGGAACACCAGGCCAGGAGACAAGTTGTTTTCTGACCTGGGCTGGGACATTACACCCTGCCCCCAGGGCCTGCCTACTTCTGGCCCTGGCTCCTAGATCAGGGGCAGGAAGCTAGGACCTACCCCACCCCTGCAACTCTTTCCAAGCCCCATGCCTCAATCACTTGACCAGGGCATGGGGCTGGGACCCGCTCCTGATCAGGACAGTTCCCAGCCTCTGACCTGCATGTGGGGCACAGGCTGGGGAGATTGTTCTCCACTCAGCTCCATGAGTGTGAAGCTGGGTGGGCAACAGGATGGGAAACTTGCTCCCTGCTCAGCTCCGCAAGTGCAGAGCTGGGTAGGGAACAGTCTTCTCAGCTCCCAGCAACAGGGAGCTCTCAGCGTCAGCTCTGCACTGCAGGGCCAGCACTGGGAGACACTTATCTCCCAGCACCATCTTCATTGTCATGGGGCCAGTGCTGGGAGGCCCTTGTCTCCCAGTGCTAGCTCCATGGGTGTAGAGCCAGTGCTGGGAGACCCCTGTTTCTCAGATCCAACTCTATGGTCATGGAACTGGTGCTGGGAGATAAGGATCTCCCAGCTCCTGCTCCATGACTTTTATCTTGGAGTGGGGAGCTTCGAGCTCCCTGCTGCTGGAGTAGGGGGACATAGTCCCTGCCCCAACAGCAGGCAGTTCCCAGGGACAGGGAGCCATCTCCTTCCCCCCAGTGGACAAATGACTGGGAGCAGATTTGCATTTGTCAGGGATCTACATGAGCACTATTGCACCATTACTGATCAAAAGTAAATTTGCTACTTGCCTTTGCCCATGATTAGTGAAGTTTACTGTGTAGTAAGCATGTGCACATGTAAACACACATACTTACTTCAGAGTAAACTATGTTAGTGTTCAGTTATGTTTCTCAGGTAGACATGCCCACACAGTCCTCAGCATCTTATTTTCATCGTTAGTTGCATCCCTTCTTTCTACAGTCCATAAGCTCTCATCCAGCTCTGGCACTGCATTAGAGTCCTGACTAGAAGCCTACTATATTAGTCCTGTACAGGCAATATGGGCACTAATGATGCGGCCAGGAAAAGCCCAGATCATCTGATGAAGGACTACCATGCTCTGGGGGGCAAGCAATGTGGGCATATAGACCACACGACTAGGCAGTGAACATCAAGGGCTATAGGCTGTACAAGAGGGATAGAACAGGAAGGAAAGGCAGGGGTGTGGCGCTCTATGTTAAAGAACAATTCACATCCTCAACGAGCAGCACTGGGTCAGAGGAGGGGCAGACTGAAGTGCGCTGGGTCAGAATACAAGAGGGTCAGGGGGAAAGGGACTTAACGGTGGGGATCTACTACAGACCACCCAACCAGGGAGAAGAGCTAGACCGGGAATTCTCAGGCCAGCTCACAGAGGCAGTTAAGTCAAAAGTTGTGGTCATCATGGGTGACCTAAACTATCCGGACATTTGCTGGGAAGAGCAGTCAGCCACATTTGATGGCTCACGTAAGTTCCTAGCTGTGTTACAGGACCTCCATCTAACCCAGGAGGTGCACAGTCCCACCAGGGGAAATGCCTTGTTAGACCTGGTCCTGGCCACAAGCGACGACCTGGTGAGGGGACTGCGGGTGCTTGATCACCTGGGTGATAGTGATCATTGCCTATTGGAATTGACCATCCAGTGCAGGGTGGCAAAGGCCTGCAGCAAGACAGCAGCCCAGGAATTCAGAAGGGCGGATTTCATTGAGCTAAGGAGACTAGTCAGGGATGCACTGAGGTCCCGGAGGTGTGGGGAGTTAGGAGTCCAAAAAGGGTTGTCATTCTGGAAGGAGACAATCCTTCAAGCCCAAAGGGTAGAAATCCCAACACAGATCTAAGGGGGCAAGAGTGCTCAAAAACCCCCATGGCTCACCAAAAGCGTCCAGGAACGTCTCAAAGCTAAGAAGGAGGGCACACACCCAGTGGAAGGGAGGGGCCATCACCAGGAAGGACTATAGCTCCATTCCTCGGGATTGTAGGGGAGCTGTTAGGAAGGCCAAGGCAGGGATGGAACTGGGACTAGCAACCTGGATCAAGGATAAGAAGAAATCCTTTTTTAAATACACAGGGGGTAAAAAGAAGGTTCTGGGTAATGTGGGGCCTCTGCAGGACATGCTTGGAAATCAGGTGGTTTTACCAGATGACAAAGCTAACCTATTTAATAATTTCTTTGCCTCCATTTTTCTGAGCAGAGACCAGGTCAT
>NW_017728949.1:13730746-13736400 GCF_001723895.1 Crocodylus porosus | reverse complement strand
GGCACGGCAGTGACGGGAGTGCAATGGCAGTGGGAGCTTTCGCAGACACTGCTGACGCTGTCAGTGGCGGAGAGGGTGGGGGAATGACGAGTGCCAAACCCCTACAGACGCCGCCAGCAGTGGCAAGCAACAACTGGCCGCAGCCACCGCCAAAAGTGTTGGCAGTGCCTTTTTGTAGGTGGTGCACTGCCACTCTCAGGTGGCTGTGCATGCACCTGCATGCACCCGCTATGTGTCACCCCTGACTGTAAAATAACATTTAAGTTAATCAGCTCCCATCAGGGCTAAAACAGACAGGTGTGCTACCAACTTTGCAAACAACATATACTGCATTTCCTTCCAAAACAGTTGTTAGCATACCCACTTACAAGTCATTATATGGAAGTAGCTTCAGATATTTCATCAATAAAGGCCCCCTCGCGAGCTCTTGCCTATATCTCAATGCGCCAATATTTTATCACTCAAAATGTATTTTCATATGACTCTGAACATTGTTGCATTTACAGGCCTGATGAAATAACCTAACCTCTCATCATAATGGACTTAATTTTGACCTTTTTCTAAAGAGGTAAGAAAGGATACTAAAGGATCACTAAAATGAGTGCAGCTATTCAGAGGAGATGAAGTAATGTTACTTAAGATGGATTAATACTTGCATTTTATGGTAGGTGCTAGATGTTCATAGAGGCCTGAGCAGTACTGCTTAGAGCTTGCTGCTTGTAAACAGCCAAGGCCCTCAATAGCAGGTGGCCTCTGACTTAGTGTTTACACTTCTCTGCATTCACTGTTTGACTCTGCTGGAACCTCAAAAAGCTTAAACCTCAGCCCAAATTTCTTTTCTGGGCGTGGCTCTCTAGGCTTTCCCTCAATGTCTTTTTTGTCCCGTTTTTGCCTTGGAGAGCTATTTCATGCTCCATTCTGCTCAAGACAATAAGAAAGGCAAGGATTTCTTAGAGTGATATCATTTATTGAACCAACTACGTAGTTGGAATAAAGTTAGATAAGCTTTTGCATGACCTGAACAAGAATGCCTTGCATTCAAAAGCATGCCTAACTTCATCCCAACTACATAGTTAAAAAACAAAGATGACCCTAAGATGCCTGTCATACAGTTTTCGGCTATCATGGCTACAACATCACTCTGACATTCATTCCAGTTGCTTTAGGCCCCGATGATTAATGATTACCCTATCCCCAGACACCCCAGTATCTTAGTATATCTTTTTCACATTTTACACAACCTGGTTTACAGTGTACATTTTAAGGCACACAATAGTTGAAGCAAACAAATACACAGGCTTTGCAAAGGCTGCAAAACCAGTCACAGTTTACTTCAAGTGGCAGAGCTGGTGTCCTCTAAAGAGATCAAAATGCCAAGATCTCCTCCTAATCCTTCAAATTATAGAAGTTTCTGCCTTCCCTCTGCAGCCAGCTTCCTCCTCAAATGGTCCTACAGTTAGAAAAGAGAATCGCTTTGCTCTGAAAACTTCCCCTTCTGTTCCTCTCTTCCAAGTTTCCCGTTTCTCTGAGAGACCCTGCATTGATTGTCTCAGGCTCAGTGGTTTATAAGACAATTTTTACATGTGGCCTTCATTTTGCTTTTGGGAAAATTTCAATCCATCAGCCCCAGCCCCCTATAGAGAGCTTGTAGTAAAGCTGGCTTCATCTATGATGCAGTTATTCTTTCATTCCCCACTTAATAAGATCTATTTGGGTGCTGATATTCTTTAACAAAAGACCTATTCATGAATAGACATGCCAGTGGCACAATCTTGTCTCCTTAGCATAAGTAGCATGAGACACAATATAATACAAGACAATAAAAGACATAATGATACAGATGGCCCATGAAACCAAACTGGAATTCATAAATTGTACATTGAACATATTTGGGAATCTGCCTGTCTATAAACATGTAGGGTGAATGGGAAAACTGAAACACAGACACTTGACTAACATCAGTGGATCAGCAGGAACAGACTTCAGGAAGATCTAGCAGAAACTTGGAATTTTTATTCCATAGAAATCATGACATTTCAAAAATTGTTTTTGTTCTGAAAATGTGATTTTTTTTAAAGACTGAGTTTGGGTCAGCTGAAATATTCAGTTTTGATCAAATGGAAATGTTTCATTCCAGTTTCAGCCTTCTTTCTTTATTTATAAGAATTTAAGCAATAAAGAAAATTTAAAGATCATCCTTTTGAAATTACTTGATTGTGAAAAGTTTGAAATGGAACGTTTTGAGTTTATCAACAATATTTTTACTTTTTCTAAATTACATTTTTGTTGAAATTGTCAAGTTCATGCATAAAATTTATTTCAACAAAACATTTTCCAACAGAAAAAACACATTCAATTAAGGCATTATTGACCTGTTCTTGACTCCTAGTTCAGTGCCCTTTTCACTAAGCTATGTTGTTGGCACATAAATGCTTCTTCCTCTACAATTTATTCTACCAATTCACACTCAACTCCTGTCAGCATTAATGCACATCAAGAAGAGATTATACCTATTTTTTTCTCACCCCAAATAGGCTTTTAATGTTTGAAAATAAATTACAGTAATATGTATCAGCAGGTGTTACCTCTTAAAATGTTGTTTTGTTTGTAGCCTGTCACAAGACAACATTCTCGTACCCTCATAGGTAAGCAGATGGTGCTTATTCATTTACATTGCAAATATTCTTCTAATATGTGTATTGAAAACACATTTCTATTGAAGCAAATCTTCCTGAGTTTACCTGACTCCCAGAATACATTACAACACAAGCTTCTAATCTGAGATCAGAAACAGATGCTAGGAGAGCACAGTTCTGTTGGATTCACTTAGGCTGAAAAAAATATGATTTTCATAGTCCCTAAATAGGGGCTATAAATGTAAATTGTGTTGTGGTACATCACATTCTTGATGACATGCCCTACTCATCTGCTCTCACGTTCACGCACCAAACCCAGAAATGCAGCAGTGAGCTTCTCCAGGACTGGCCCCCAGGGGCTCAGACAGAAGTTACATTTGTCATGCAACTGGCTCCTTGAAAGCGCTCTACAGCCATGCCCTAACAGAAGCACACAGCTGCAGAGCACTTTAAAAGTCCTCAATTGCATGACAAATTAACCCTCATTATATGAGGATTCAAATGAAGGCACTCCAAAGCAGAGTACCTTCATTAACTTGTGTCTGATTGGGCAGCTGGGCTGATTCAGCATAGTGTCTGAACCCGGTGGTGTCTGCCTGATGTGAGGGGGGAGAAGAGGAGGAAGGCAGCTTGGGCTGGGCTTTACCCAGCTTGCACTAGAGGGGGTTGGATGGATTGGAGTGCCCAATCCACCCACACCCAGTGCAGGGGAGAAGAGTGTGTCTGAAGCTCCTTGCTGGACTGGCTCCAAATTGGATCTTGATCTTTGACCCTCCTGACCCAAAAACTAATGTCTGTTGGGTTGGGATGGTTGGTTTAACTCATGGTGCTTTCTGTGAAGTGCCATGAGTTAGACTAGGGACCTGCACATTTGTCAGCACATCACATGGCCGGTCCTGAAACTGGCTAAGGTGGACTTGGGACTGTGTGAGGATGCAGTGTAGACACAGTAAATATAATACTTTTAGATCAGTGCACCCAGATGTATAACCATGTTCAGAGGCTACACTTGCTACATATGGAGTTATTTCAGAATAGCTACTGAGAGAGAATGAAGCTAAAACAGACCTTATTCAGGAATCACACTTCAGATTCAATTCTTATTTTAGACTTAAACCAAATAATTTTCAAGTGTAGACAGACTTCAGTCAGTAATACCTTAATGTGACAGGGACTTGATGTGCTTGCTTGCCACTTTAAGTGCTCAAACAGCCTGCTGAGCCACTAGCAGGCTAATTGCGGAGTCAGCTGACCCAGGGGCTGGCAGGTGAGGCTAAGCCTGATCAAAGGAGTCATTTGAGTGAAGAGAGTGTCCTGGCTGGAGGAGGGCTGGGCGTATACTAGGTATAAGCCCAGATCCTGAGAGCAGGGTGGAAAGTAACTACTTGGGAGCTGGTGTAAGAATATCACCCAGCTGGAAGACTGACACTTCTGAATGCCAGCAAGGAGAATGACATCCAGAGGTTTGGGTGGGAAGTAAGGGGATGGAGGAGGTTCCTGGGGATCCAGTATGGGGTCCAGAGCCCTAAGAAGGGGGCTGAGAGTCTGTGGGTCTGTTAAAGGGCAAAGAGAGCCCTGAGAGAAGGTCTGAGTGATTGGGCCCTGTTGAGAGGCCAGACAAAACCCGGAGAGTGAGGGGCTGAGTGCGCAGGTGCCTAGTGAGAGACCGAGCAAGTCTGGGGAGAGGAACTGAGAGTTGGTGGGCTTATTGTGGGGCTAGATGAGTCTGGAGAGGGGCCAAGTGTTTGAGAGACCTGGTGGAGGACTTTGAACCTGCAAAGAGAGAGAGAGTAATCTATGGAAGAGCCAGAGTGGATGGACCCACAGATAGGGCTGACAGCCAGAAGACTGGCCCTGGGAATCTTGACTTGCCTGTGCAGGGGCCAAGGGCCAAGAGAGGCGGAAGGGTGAAACAGACCACAGCGGAGACTGCCAGAGCCAGGCGGGCCTGGAGTTCTCCACTGGCCTTGAGGTGGGGCCAGGGCCTAGGAGAGGCCAAGGGTCCCTGGGGGGGGCTACAGTTGAGAGAGGAAGGGGTCAAGGGGTGTGCAGCCCAGGATGATGATGGTTGGTGGGTCTGAGAGTGACCTGGGGCTATGGGCCTCAGTGGTTAGCAGCCCAGGAAGGGCATTGGACATCTAGGGGGGATGCCCAGACAGCGGCAAGCAAGATCAGGTAGGCTTGAAGACCAGTCCTGGGTAGGACCTAAAACTGCACTCTACTAGATTTGGTTGGTGTGGTGGGGTTGCCTGTGGCAGGCCAGCCTCCATGAAATGCCAAGCAATGTTTTCTATATTAACCATGTGGAGTAACTCAGATTCAAAACCATTCAGTCTGTGGTAGACATGGTGTATACAAAACCAGTCTAAATGTTTACAGTTTGGCAAACTTCTAAACAACTGAAAACATGGACTTATAATGGGAAGTGTTAAGCAACCTTGACAACAGACTGTGCTAGAAACCTTCTCCATAATGTGAATGTACTTACATATGTGTAACAAAAGCCTGTCCCAGGGGTGGCCATGACGCCCCACTGGGCCCTTGCTTTACCCTGATCCCCATCTGTTTTCCTGCCATGCCTTGATGTACTTATACCTTTAAAAAAAGGGAAGCTGCCCCAGGGATTCCTGAGCAAGCTCTAACTTGCTCCTGTCCTACTCCCAGACCTGAGTCTGTTCTGGTTCTGGCCTTCAGTCCATCCTGGCTCCCATCTCCACACCGGCCCAGGTACCTAGTCCCTCATGGACACTGGACCGTTCAGGTTCTCCCCAGGCACTGGATCTTCTCTGGTCCTGCCTCCATTCTACTTCTGGGTACCTAGTCCCTCTGGGGCACTGAACCTTCCTGGTCCCCTCCAGGAACCAGACCTCTGGTTCCATCTTCCCCCTTCACCCAGGTTATACCCTGCTTCCAAGATCTGCCCTGGCACAATCTGTGGGCCAGGCAAGAGCCCCCAAGGGGACACTTGCCTGCCTGTACACTAATGCCAGGAGCCTGGGCAACAAGCAGGAGGAGCTC
>NW_017728949.1:13681669-13730735 GCF_001723895.1 Crocodylus porosus | reverse complement strand
TGAACACCTTCAAGAGTAAATTGGATGCTTATCTTGCTGGGATCCTATGACCCCAGCTGACTTCCTGCCTTCGGGCAGGGGGCTGGACTCGATGATCTCCCGAGGTCCCTTCCAGCCCTGATGTCTATGAAATCTATGAAACCTGGCCCTGCTCCCAGGCCTCTTGGGACCTCCTCCTCCTCTTAATGACTCCAAAAACTCTTGATGTTACCACAGGCTGTAATCTCCTAAGTATTATTTAGGAGCTATCCTGCCCAGGAGATGTTTTCTCAGCAGTCTCTAGGGCCATACTGCTTGCCCAGATCAGGCCCTGGGTTTATATACTGCAAGCCCAGCTCCCCCTTCTGGGTCATATGACTCATGATTGTCTCCTGCTACCACCTGTTTCATCTGCAGTCTGCCTGCTGTTAAAGTAGCAGGAGCACTAAGGCTCCTACTATAATATCACACACATGTAGACATGGTACTACAAACTAAAAATATAGGCAAGACAGTATTGCTCTATTAACATAGTTACAACATAAAGAAACTAACTAGTATTTATTTTTAAAAGAGACGATACAAGTTTCAGCCCTTTTCTGGAACCAAATATATTTCCTTCTCTTGTATACGAGTGTTAGCAAAAACTAGTCCATAGGTTCCACTGGCCACGGTTTTGTCCCAAACTCTTTGGGATCACTGACAGCCCATCTGCACAGGCTTTCTGTTATCTAGCCACAGCTGCTGTCTTGTGCCCTGTGCTCTCTATATTCTCTCTCAGTTGAATTCTTGCTCAGCTCTCTGTATCCTCCACCTCTCCTAAGCTGAATATGAGCCAACAGTATGCTCTTGCTAAAAAAAATAAAATAAAATAAAGCAAACAGCATACTGGGTTATATTAACAGGAGTGTATCTTGAAAATAGAGAAATGATTTTTCTACTCTATTAGGCGCTGGTGAGGCCTCACGTGGAGTACTGTATTCAGTTTTGGGCCACACACATTAAGAATGATGTGGGCAGATTAGAAAGAAACCAGTAGAGATTGAAGACAATTATTAGAGGCCTGGGAAATATGACTTACAAGGGAAGAGCGAAAGAATGAGGGTTTTTTAGTCTGGAGAAGAAAGGACTGAGATGGGATTTGATAACAGTATTCAAATACCTGAAGGGCAAATAGGCAAATATAAAGAGGATGGAGATAGCCTTTTTTGTGGCTAGAGGAGAACCAGGAGGAGAATCTATATCTTCCGACTGTCAGACAGTTACAAGCCTAGGATATGGACCTGGAACACCCTGTGCATAAAGTGAGGCTAGGATATGATTCAGTGTATTTGACCAGCCAGACAAAGTCAAGCCTCAAAACTCATCCTATACACTGTACCTTACACCTGGCTGAAACAAACTCTTATACATGAAGCTTAGACATTATTATTCTAGCACTGGCTGGGCTGTCAGATATTTTCAGTAAGTGTAAAGCTATCAGAATTTAAGCAGTACTAGTGGGGTTATACTATAATAGTGAGTAGCAAGGAATGTGCCACTGCACCAAAAAGCTTTCTCTGACCATAACTTGATCTAATTGATGGAAATTAAAAATCAGGGTCTTTTCACAAAATTGAGAAATAAACTTTGACCAGATTCCAAAACATTTGGAGCAAAATGTAATAATGTAGAGGAGAGAAAATTACTTTGCAGTTAAGAAAACACAATTAAAAAGCTGCATTGTGAACTGAAATGATTCTAGGATGCTATGTAACCTGAGTACTAAGGTCTATGGTGACAGAGGCCAAAGAAAATAGAGTTTAATGAGGTCAGTTTGAAATTTCTCCTTGCCTCATGTAGCCCGGGTTGTATGTGGCTGGTACCCCCTCTTCAACTGAAGGGATGCCAGCAGGTGTGATGTAAGCTGTGGGAATGTGACTGCCTGGCTTCTGGCCAACTCTCTTCCATCAGCATAGGCCTTCATCCTCTTTGGTCTTCCAGTTAGTGTACAGCCTCTAACCTCAGCAGGAGCCCTCCAGGTGGCCCACAAGGGAACACCACTCAATGGCAAAACACAGGTTAGACTATAGGTCAATAGATACAACCTGGCAGGGATGAAACAATAGTCTAACCATACATAAATGAGATTACATTAGCAAGATTCAATATATTAAGATAACCAATAAAATAAAAGCAAGTATTGAGTAGGGGATGTGCTAGCAGACCCACTA
Source organism: Crocodylus porosus (assembly GCF_001723895.1). Classification (NCBI taxonomy): domain Eukaryota; kingdom Metazoa; phylum Chordata; order Crocodylia; family Crocodylidae; genus Crocodylus; species Crocodylus porosus. The sequence continues at coordinate 13,728,543 of NW_017728949.1, read as the reverse complement.
GCAAACTAGATAAAGCAGCTCATTATCCTCTCATAATACAACATTAAGTATACAAGTTTACAGTAAGGGTCCCAACAATATTAGAAACAACACCAATGGTACAGCAGTTAACCCCAACAAAAAGGAATGATACCAGGGGGAAACAGTAAGTTACCATAAGAAATGCTCTCTCTCTCCTCTAGGCTACACTGGCTAGCATGACCAGTAACCACGAAGCCACCCCGATGAACGGGGGCCCTTAACTCCTCTGCCTTAAAGGGGGTTGTCCCCCCCTTTGTTGTGGGGCTTCCCTTTGATCTTCAAAAGGAAGGGCTCTTCCTCCCTTATGGAAATCCTTGCCTCCTCCCTTCCTCGGGACTGCAATCCCCTTTTTGGGTAACTCACGACTCCCCAACAGTTCTGGTGGGCTTGGCTTGTCTCTCTCCTTCTGTGGGTTGCCTGTGCGGCTTCCTCCCCTTTGCCAGGATGGTCACTCCATCCTGCTGTCCATTTCTGCAGGAAGGCCCCAAGCTGCTTTGTGCAGCTACCTGCCAGTCTGCCCTCTCAAGCTCCAGGCACTGCTCTGTGCACCGAGGGCTCCTGCCTCATAAAGGCAGGATCAACAAACTCACAGAGCTTTTCCCTGGAAAGCTAGGGTGCCAGTTGCTTGATTTTTACACATAGCCAAGCAAGTTGGGCAGAGTACTTTTAGAAGTAGGGGGAAGAGATTATGCACTTAGCACTAGTTCACTGACACAATGGCAGAGTGGCTCTTGTGCACTGCAGTCTAGCACATCAATAAGGCAAAGGCTGCCTAGTCAGGTACGTGCTGCTGTGCTACCTGGACAGTGAACCGAAACCTGAAGAATGCACCAATGGAGCAATTCGTCATAAAACAAGATGTCTTTCTAATTGCAGTCCTGAAAAGTGAAACCTCGGAGACATCCTTCGCAATTGTGGACTGGAATGGATGTCTCTGGAGCCTGGGCAGAGGGTCATGACCTTCTATGGGGTGGGTTCTTATTTTGCGGGGGGTCTCACCTCCTCTGGAGTCACAATCCAGATATCAGATTGCAACAACTAAGACTTATTTTCTGGTTCTGTGCCTTTCCAATGATGACACAATTGCAATTGTTGCCGGGGAGGAGGAAAGGACTTTGGTAGTATGGCCACTGAACTATGATCCTTGAACTTCCAAGGTGACTGCCCCAGGTCCAATGTGAACTGAGGAGGGGCAAGATAGCGTGGGAAGCTTCCACTGCTAATGCCTCTTTAGTTCCAAAAACTGGCAACGTCAGTCTCCAGGGCTGACAACAGCCCACCTTCCATGACCACCAAAAGTCAAGCTGGAGAGTTTGCCTTGTGTTGGTCAAATTGGCACTACTTGACGCAATAACTGATTGTAGTGATTCTTCTTTCATATGACAAAAATGGTGTCCATATCTTTATTTTTGTGCACTTTGGCATTTTTATTGGCACTTTATCTTTGGCATTTTTGTTGACTTGTGAGCTCTTAGCCATCAGAGACGTTACCAGGGATCACTACATGGAAGTGGCTCTTGTTGATTCCCACTGTAGTGATGATGGTGGTGGACATTATGTAGCTCAGGTATTTTAGTGCCTGGCCTCAACTGATTTTTCTTGGAGGTTCTGGGCCTCAGTGATGTCATTATGCAGCCATTTGCAGCAGCATAAACCAAATATAAAGTCATCGTAAATGTTAGCTGGTGAAATGACAGCATCTTACCCGCTTTCTGCCTTCTCTTTATATAGGCATAAATAACTGTTCAAGGTGCAAAGCAGAAGAGAATCATGCCCATAGTTTTTAGAGGCAGCAAAACTCAGGGATGCACAAACAGAACATATGTCCTAAAGTAAACAGATTGCATGGAAGTCTTCTAACATGCTGAGGGGATGTCAGTGCAAAAATCACTGTTTATGAGCTACGGATCTGATCTCAGGGAGATGAACATGTGGTGGGAAATGAGTTACCAGCTCTGTTTGTTTCCATTGTTGCAAAGTGCTGTTTGCATTTGCAGCTCAGCTGGTGACTCCACTAAAGCATATGCCGACTGAACATGCTGCAAGCAGAGATGCATGGGCACAGAGAGACTAAAGCTTCTGTAACAAAGGTAAGATATTCACTCTGGCAGGCTACAAGAAAATGAAGTCTTACTCAAGAATTCCAGTAATGATGGGTGCTAATTGGAAGTTATCAAAGCACATGCACTCAGGCTTATAGGCCCCCTGCTCCACTCCAATTTTTGGAAAATCAATATGTTCCAAAAATTGCTGACTAGCTTTCTGGAAGAGGCAAGAGCAAATCTGGAGGAAAAAGAAACCCACCACCCACCAGAGGATCTAGAATTTTGAAAAGGGGGGTACAAATAGTGTGGTGCATCATCACATATAGCACAGTAAACATTTTTCTCTAAGTAAAAAGAAACTAAAAGCTTTACTAAAATGCTAAGAGCTGAGGGCTATATTATTCAGTTCAAGATCAAAGCAAAAACAGATATAACATTGTTGGAATGTGAATTAATTTGCTATATCATATATAATGTATAACAACATAACAAACTAGGCAAAATATTCCAAATGTGTTGTTTTTTTCAATCCTGTTGTAACTGGAATTAAATGAACATCTCTATCAGATACATAAAACAAAACTGAGCCTTCTTGAGCATCTTGACAGTGCATCCAGTGTTTCACTGAAAGCTATTTCCACACCTGAGTTGATGTTCACTTGAGTTAATGTTTCCACACCTAAATTAATGTTTCAGCTAGAGTTAAAACAGTCTGCAGGGCTGTGAAATAGGAACTGCATTAGGAAGAGCAGCTAACAGACAGGAGAACTGCAGAAAAGAGGATAGCTTAATTAGTAGACCATTAAAAAGGAGAGAGGATTGTTAACACCTGTGGAATGAAGAGTTGAGAAAGCATCAGCCAGATTATAATGAGTGATTTTCTCACTGCTGCCTGAATAGAAATGCTGCAGCTACTGCCAGGCAGCTGTTTTAAATTTTGTGTAGAACAGGAATCAAAAGTCAGGGGGGTGAGATGCAACTCAGTGGCTCAGGTCAGAAGCAGAAGTGGGGGGGTCAGGAGAGAGGGGATGGGGAATGGAGTGGGGATGTTTCCCGCCCCCTGCACCCTAACCCTTCTCTGCTGAATCAGACAGCATAGCCCAGCCCAGGGCTGCAAAGCATGCTGGGGGGCTTTGATTTAACTTGAACCAGGAAGGGGTCTCGGGCAGAAGTGTCATAAACCAGTTTGACCTAAGTCAGTTAACTCTGATACTACATTCAACAAGGTTTATCTTAAACCAGTGTCAGCCATTTTGAAACTGGCTCATGTGCACTGAGCTTCTGTTCTGTTATAGGTTTATACCAGTTTCTGATCACTTAAACCCATTTATGTGTAATTTTTGTCCCTAGCCTAGAGGTGATGGCTGCAGCAAATATTAAGTGGGTGCACCTAAACGTGCAATTAATTTGCATATCACATTGGAGTTTATTGCTCCCAGGTGCGCCATTTGAACATGCTCTTGGGACTGCAGCACACTGAGCCAGGTCAGAGCATCCCCATCTGGCGGGGGGGGGTCAGCCTGCCAGCCGGAGGCTGCCCCAAACTGGTTCAGTGTGCTGTGGAGGGCTTGGATGGGATCCGAGTGCTCCAGTGTGGGGCTAGCCAGCAGGCAGCCCCTGCACTGAAGCACCCTCATGCCCCAGCCAGCCGTGTCAGCATCTACATGTGAATTGTTGCGCGTGAAAAAATTCCACAGCAGGATAGTACTTACAAAATTTACAAGTATTATCCTGCTGTGGAGTTTATTAGTTTCACGCAGCCTAACAGAGCTGCACGTGTATACACCAAAATGTTTACTGTGGAGCTAATTAGGCAACTCTGCAGTAAATATCTTGTGTAGACAAGACATGCTCAGTGGGGATGGTACTAGCCTAAGCTGCAGGAGACTTTGAGTTCAAGTCACAGGCTATCTGTGCTTGCTTGTTGTTCCTCCTTACATCTCTCAAGTGCAAATAACAACACTGCCCTAGCTCAGATAGCCACTGTGAAGCTAAATGCATTAAAACCTGTGAACTTTTCTGATACCATGCTAGTGGGGGAGGAGGGGCACCCTAGAGAAGTGTGAACACAAACCAGCATGAATTACAAAAGGGGATGGATACAGTTATTCCACAAATAGGGTGAACTGGATGATTTCCAAATAAACAAATCTGATCTGCATAAAACACAGGCAGCTACATGTTGGAAACTAGAACAGAGGATGGGCACATTTCAGAAACCAAAATAAACAAGCAGATAAATAAACAGTATGTAGACAGAAGACTGACTGAACAGGCAGTGGAAGTTACACATCTTGCTGAGAGATGTGAAGAACCTTGTCATGACAATCGCTGTGAGGCTAATGAGAGTGCTAGGCTTATGAACAGCCAACAGGAAATCATTTAATAAACCTTAAAGCCCAGCTCTCCATATACTTAAATAGTGCCCGTGAGCTTTTAATAACCATTATCAACTTGACTTTACAATATCCATGTGAAATAGAGCAGGGCTTTTATCCCCCTTTTACAGATATGCAACTGAGATACAGAAAGACTAAGGGCCAGTTCCTTCATGGTAGCTAACTGCAATCTGATTCCATTTGCTCCAGTCCCAGAAAAACCATTAATACGTCCACTTGTGTAATGTCGCTTCATTTTAATCTTAAAACTAGGTCACAAAAATCAGTAAGAAGGGGAAGGACCCCCTAAATTCCTATGTTGAGAGTTTTCAGGGACTCAAGGAGGATTTAATATTATCACACTAAGATGCCATGGACTGCTGGCAGATGTTATGATGATCATGCAGTTGGGATCTGAGGACCCTGAGTCTGATTTAGGTGCCACTAAGATCCCTGGAAGATGTTACAATTCTTGTGTGATTAACATGTTAATGCCACAATAAATTGTAACAAGCCAGACATTCAGGGAATTTATGGTGGGATAAAATGGCAAACTAGACATTGTTGGTAATAGGTAAGGAGCAGCCCCAGGTCCAGGACACGTGTTATACATTCAATTTAAAGCTGAAGCCACAAAGATGTTCTATACTAAATGTGGAACTTTGTGGCTGGTTTCACATTTTGTCCCATCATAAATTCCTTGAACATGCAGCATATTACAATTTATCATGTGACTGTGTTAATCACCTAATAAAGGTAATGTCTGCCAGGGACCTTAGAGACACCTAAGTTATCAACCCATGGTTGTATAAAATGTGCGTGAAAGAGCTAAAACCTGAAGCCAACTCCCCAGATTCTTTAACCACAAACCATTCTTTTTCACTTAAGACAGTCCAGGTACTAAACTTATAGCACAGTAGCAACGGCACATTAATGCCCAAAGTCAGGGTAGATATGCCCAAAAACACACTGGAAAAGGATGTAGAATGAGAGTGGGCTGGATTAGAAGATAGTTTGTGAATCAGATAATAAAAGACTGAATGAATGCTCTGAATGCTTCACCCAGACAAACAGTGATAAACCAGTGAAATTAGGGCATGTGTAGATGAAAAAGGGGACCCTAAATTGAAGTGGTGGGTTTTAAAAAACACCGCTTCAATTTAGGGATGATTAAACCCCTTTGTACACACACCCTGATGACTTACCTGCTTCTCTGGCGGGGAAGGGAGAGCGAGCTGCCAGTAGGCAAAGCAGTCCCTGGGCTGCAGGGGGGGCTGGTGCTTCCCTCTGTGGTAGCGGCAGCCACCCCCACAGGCAGCAACTGCCCACAGGCACCCAGCCTGGGTGGTCCCGGGGGGCACTGCTGCTGCAGAGGGAAGCGCTGGACCCCCGCGCAGCTCAGGCAGGCAGGCAGGCAGGCAATCTCCAGACGAAAAAAAAAAAGAAAAAAGATCAGGCTTGTCGCTTTTCTTGGGTGGAGCCTGCTTTCCTGGGCTGCTGCCAGGCTGCCTGCAGGGCTTCCTGCAGAGCCATGGAGCTGCACAGAGCCCGGTGCTTCATTCCATGGCTGTAGGGGCAGCAAACTAAAACTCCTTGAAGGAGTTTTAGTTTGCTGTGCCCCAAGTCTTTTAAGGCACAGTATGCCGCCAAATTTCCTAAAGTGGCTGGAATTAATACACAATACACCACTGAGGCATGCAAACACTGACACCTTTAAAGTGGTGCAAAAGAATTTAGCCTGCTTTAAAGTGTCATGCACACACAACTCTCATTTAATCTACACACGGCTTTAGATAGGATAGATTTAACACACGGCCAACAATTCAGAACCTCAAGTCAGTGTTGGGTCATGATAGGAATGTGAATGCAGAGGTTAGGTGTCACACAAAGATCACTCGGTATAAACTGAAGGAATAGACAGCAAATCTCTATAATGTACAGATGCCAGGTAACCAAATGGCAATGTATTGGAAGCCCGACTGATGAGGAAGCTTGAACATTACTTCTTCACACTGCCAAGATGAGAATACAGCAGTGGAGTAAGTAAGATGACAGCTGATTAGATGCAATGAAATAATTCTTATATAATAAAGGGCTTAGTCTGTCTGTCTGTGTGCCCGTAACACTCTTGAAGCACTCTGATTCGTTAGTGAAACAATCGATCAGAGTATGGAGAGCAGCGGGGGAAGCCAGCAGTGCTGGAGGTGGTTGTGGAGCACAGTGCTGGCGGAGGGGGATGGAAGGGATGGCGGGGCAAGCTTCCCCCCCACCCTGCTCCAGGGAAGCAGCAGCTGAACAAAGTGGTGGGTGGCGGTGCACTGTCCCTGTCCCTCCTCCCCACCCCTGTCATTGTTGACGGGCAGTTTGCTAGTATATGCCATAATGCAGGTACCCCTCATTACAGTAAAGCTGAGGGTGTATTAACTGATATGTCTGAACTACAAGAGACGTAGGCTATTTCAGCTGAAGAGGACAGAAACAAGTACTGAGGGAGCAAAGACAATGTGGAAAGCCCAGGATAAGGTGGTTTAAGATGCTGCAGAAATACATAAGGAAGATCAGTGTAAACTCAGAGAATGTGCTCAACAGGGCCACTAGAAGGGCCACCAGGGCCACTGAATCAAGTGCTTGGCCTGTAGCAGGCAATCATTTGTTGAAAGAATCTTAAAAACTCTCCACTTCTACTCCTCTCAAACATTGCAGCCACAAAGGATGTCTTGAAAACAAAACCAAAGACACCCCATAATGTGCCACAGGAAGAAAGCAGAGTACACAGGGGACACTTGAAGATGAAGAACAAGAGATGCTGACCATAATAAAGTGAAGAAGTTGCACGCTTACAAGCATCCATAATCTGACATAATTTACTGCAACCACACCAGGAAGTTCCCGATATAACTATCAGTCGAACTTAGAAGTTGTCCTTCTCTAGCTAAACTAAATAGCTAAACCAGTACAAAAACCACATGTGGACAAGACAAAACTGCATAAGGAATCCTAATGTCCTGTTCTTGTTCAAGTGGGTGGGAATTTTAAGTCTGAATTCTGCGGGGGATGATGAGATTCAAAGCAGCACACACGTCATACATATGCAGCATATGCTCTCACATGAATTATCAGACAGTTACTCAGGTAAACATTTGTTTCAGGTCTCCCTTGCATTGACTTCAGTAGCGTTACTCCTGATTTACCTGGGTGTTAATTGGTGCATCTACACACGTAATTAATATGAAGCAATGAACTCCAGTACGTATGGCACTGGAGTTTATTGCTCACGGATGCCATGTTTACACATGCACCCAAGACTGCATCACATTGAGCCAAGTTGAAGCAGCCCCAGTTGGTAGGGAGTCCGGGGGATCAGCCTGACAACTTGAGGCTGCTCCCACCAGGTTCAATATGCTGTGGAGGGGCTGGCTGGAGCACAAAGGTGCTCCAGTGTGGAGCTAGTAGGCAGGCAGCCCCCACACTGGAGCACCCTTGTGTCCCAGCCAGCCCTATCAGCATCCACACATGCATTGGTGCATGGTAAAAAACCCCACTGTAGGATAATACTTGTATTTACCTAATAGGATGGTACTTAGGATAGTAACTAATAGGGCTGCATGTATAGATGCAGAGACTTTACTGTGAGGCTAATTAGGCAGCTCCACAGTAAACATCTCATGTAGATAGGCTCACTGTGAGCAGAATCAGCCCTACCCTGTATACAATCTACTTATCCTTCCTTGTGGGTTCAGGTTTAAAATCTGACTAGCTACTTTAGTGCTGCCCCCTGTCCATACTTGCCATTGCTATAGTCAGCATCAGTACAGCTAAACCAGCTGCTAACAGATTGGCTAAAAGAGTTCCCTTTGCAAGTCCTGAAAGGGGTACTTGTATAGGCAGAGAAGGACATGGTTATAACCACAGAAGCATACCAATATCTGTGAATCAGGCCTCACATTATATGGGGACAATTCAGATTTTCAACTCATGCAATCCCTGACTGCCCTTTGCAAAATGAGGTGCCACTCTCTCACATCTCCATCCTTTACTGTCATTTACTGTTCTGCTCTCTCCACCTTTTTTCCCTTTGCACCCAAGGAAGCAGAGAACACTCTGAATTAGCAAGCATTTCATAGCCTGCTCTTCATTTTCTCTTGATTACTGTGATTTACGTCAGAGAGGTGGCAAGGGGCATGCAAATGGAGACTCTTTCATAATCAACCTGCCCTTGGGGCTCTTGTTAAATGTTTAGGTGGTACGGCGCAAGTAGTGGCACTGGATGCCGATTAAGAGCAGTCCTGAGGGAACCGTTACTATTTTGCCATCACAGAGTCTCTGCCAACATAGGAACAGAATAAGCCTTTTGAAAAACTAAAGTTGGGGGGGGGGGTGAAGCAATCAAGGAACCTGCAAATGTCATTGCTGCGCATTGCTGAATCATATGGTGTAGCCTGGGAAGCCACACGCAGGACAAACTTTCATAATTCCAACCATGGCCAGGCACCTGACCCATGGAATAAGCAGCACAACAACTTTTTAAATGGAATTATTGCTGTTTTGTTCTTTTGCTAGCCAGGGGGATATTAATTTTAAATCAAGGACTTTCCAAGGTACTTTAATCTTCTAAGACTTTCATTGCAGGTCCTACAGTATTTTATATATTTAGGCTAAGCATGTACAATACTAACTGATCCATGGTCCAGAGTTGGTCCTTGAAGCAACCAATGGCTTCTGTGCTCTGTACTTTAATGGGAGAGACTCACAGACCAATCCTGATGTGCTCCAGCAAAACGATCATAGCCAGGATGTGGACCCACAGGATATGGGTTTTTTCCCACAAATGGGACAACCCAATGCTCTCTTCCTCTGGGGAGTCTGGAATTCCTTGCACATAAGAACCCGAGTATCCAAATTAAGCCTCTACTCTGCTTTGGCCTTTCTCTGTGTCTAAACAATAATGGTGTTAGCCAACACAATGCTGAACACCAGTTGTATGCACTAGCACTGAAGTCTATTCAGCAGCTTGTCAGCTAACACAACTGTTGACAAGTATATCCATGCACTGCAACATTTAAAAGTATAAGCCCTGGTAAAGCTTGGGTTTTGCCTTTTGAGTTAAGCATTGAGGAAGAAAAATGCCATATTTGACTTCCAGAAGTGGGGAAAGAGGGATACATAAAAAAGCCCAACAATACCTTGTACGAGTTTTGAAATCAGCAGTAGCAAGCGGTTTGACAGTTCAGCTTCTCAGTAGAAGAGTTTATGCTGCGAAGCCATCACCCACAGCTTCTGCTGTCTATCACTGTCAGGGGGGTTTTCCACCTGAGTTGTCAAGACTGTGACTAGAATGTGTCCAACTAGGGTGACTGGTCTTTCTGTTCCTTCTGCTTAAGCATCTAATAAAAAATAAATTCTAATAAAAAAAGAGAAAACTTTAAAAGCCTCCACTCTTTTCTTCTTTGGCGCTGTTTCTAATGCTAACTTTTTAAGGCAAAAAAAAATTATTCCAAGATGGATTCTAACTTGTTTAGGAAGTTCATTTATAAGAAGTGCTAGCATGATGAAGCAATTAAATTCTGAACTAATCCTGTGGTTCAAATACCCTGGACTTCAGGAATGGTTTGGGCTGCTTTTGTCTCATCTCTTATTTTCATGCCCCCCCCCCCAAAAAAAAATCAACCTGCTTAATAAAAAGCAGTTTAGTATCTCCAGGGAATCTATTGCAGACAGAACAGAACAGCATGGTTTGCATGCAGAAGAGAATCTCTATGAGTTGCTTTTTAAAACATTTTTTTTATCGATGTGCTCTTGGTCTCCTGTTTGCTAGTGGGTAATTAAGTCAATTAACAAGCATCTGTTTATTTATTTCCCTCCTTTATGGATGTAAGCAGTTAGGATAGCAGTTTGTAACAAGGGCCTGCTGTAGCTTGCCTGCCATAGAGTATAGTATGCATGAATATTTAGGCAATTGCTGCTTGAATCTACAAGTGGCTGCCTCCCCTACTGCAAAGTAGGTGCCGAACTTAGTAGTGGTATGAGGGCTGATTCAGGATTTAACTGGGGGGCTGGGAGCTGGTGTTGGGGAGGGAGATCTGGTGAGTATGAAAGAGCTGTGTAGGTGTTATTCACAAGAACGCTAGGAGCAAGCAGAACATTAGAGCCAAATTTGACAATTCTGAAGTGAGGTCTCTCAACCTCACCAGCCAGCCCTTGATAGCTTCCTCATAAAACAGGAGGTAATCCCAGCCTGTTGCAAAGGGGTGAAGCTGGGCTTAGATGACAAGCTTGCAGACAGAGCTGCCCACCCTGCTGATCTGGAGTTTACATAAACCAGCATGGAGCCATTAGAAACTTCAGAAGGCAGATGTTGGCCCACTGCAGGGCATTTGGGACAGGCTGCTCTTCAAGGCTGCCTGCTCTAGCTCCATCCTGACAGAACACCTAAGTTCTTTAGATCATCTACTCTGGACTCCTGAACAACAGGCCACAGAAATTCATTCAGTTAGCTTCTCTAATAAACACAATAGCTTGTGTTCGGCTGGGGCATGCCTTCTAGAAAGGTATCTGGTCTTGATTTCAAAGGTATCAAGAAATATAGAATCCATCTTTGCCTGTGTTCCCATGGCTATAGTTTCATAGTTTCATAGATGTTAGGGGCTGGAAGGGACCTTACAGATCATTGGGTCCAGCCCCCTTGTAACCTCCTGTGCCGCTCACTAGGGTGTTTTGCTCTTACTGACTTTTTGGGCACTGCTGTCTCTTTAATGGTAGACAGCTTGCCATTCAGTCAGATATTTTGGACAGTCCCCAGGGGTTCTCTCCTGCCACGTCTTGTTGGAATAAATTTGTTATTGGGAGGATGATTTTAAGTCCTTCCCATTATTTCTTGTTCTCCCTTGGGGGGCCTTAGTGAACAGATGCTCACCCAGGCCCTGTTGTATGCCCTTGATATACTTACAGGTTTCCACTAAGTCCCCTCTGAGTCTTCTCTCTTCCAGGCTGAACAGTCCCAAGTCTTTCAGGCTCTCCTCGTATGACCTGCCTTCTAGGCCTCTAATCATGCACATGGCCCTCCTCTTGAGTTTCTCCACATCCTTCCTGAAGTGTGGCACCCACATGACTGGATGCAGTACTCCAGCTGTGGTTTCACCAAGGCCAAGCAGAGTGGGAGGATGACACACTTAGCCTTGCTTGAGATGCCTCGGTAGATGCATGCCGGTGTTTGATTAGCTCTGCCAGCTATGGCATCACATTGGTGGCTAATCATTGGGAGTTAATCATCCTTACAGTTAAAATGTATGCCTCATTTCTAATAGGAATTTATCCATCACTAACTTCCAACCATTGGTTCTTCCCTTCACAAATTACAGAACTCTTTAGCACCTTCTGTTTTTTAGAGCTGTGCAAAGCTTCGGTCCCTGATTCGATTTGACAGAGATTTGTCCCAATTCAGTGGCAGAATCTCCAAATCTGAATGGAATCATAAGACCCTTTAATCTCTCCAAATTGAACTGGAACCTTCCGAATTGATTTGAAGAGATTCAGAAAGATTCGGAGATTTGGACATAGACACAGCTTTAAATGTTTTTTTGACATACCTATAGGTAGCAGGTGGCTTGTGAACGCTGCAATGCTGGGGTGCATGGAGTGTCCCACAGCAGTGCAGGGGGCTCCCCAGTGCACTCAGTAGCAGACCCAGAAGTGGATCAGAAGCACTTCCAGTCCACTTCTAGGTCCGCTGGGGAGCATGCAGGGGACCCCCCTCCACGTCCCTTGGCTCAGCAACTGGTGCCTCCTGGGTCTGGAGGCGGGCACCCAGCCTCCCCCCATGGCCAGTCGCCAAGCTGGAGTGGGGGAGGGGTCCATGTGCTCCCCAGCAAACCCGGAAGTGGACCAGAACTACTTCTGGTCCACTTTGGGGTTCGCCACCGAGCACATGGAGGGCCCCCTGAACTCCTGTGGGATGTTCCATGGGCCTCAGCATTGCAGCGTTCACAAGCCACACTGGTACCTCAAGGTATATAGAAAAAACTTTTAAAGCTGTGTCTACATCCAAATTGCTGATTCTTTGAATCAGCATTGAATCTTCAGGTTTGGATTTGGCCAAATCAAATCAGGGATGGTGATCCGAATCAATGAATCTATGAATCGAATCACTGTCCCTGATTTGGGCTGAATCTGAATCAAATAGGGCCCCTACTCTTTTTCTCTGTGAAGATACTTGTACACTGTAATCATTACAGGGATCCTGTTTTTCTCTGATAAAAAAAATTCCCCAATTTTCAGGTTAAAAAAAGTTACTCCAAATCCACATTTTTCCATGATTAAAATGAAATGCCACTAATACATAGATATATTTTGGTAACAGAAAAATGTGGATTTTGGGTTACTTGTTTTAACCTGAAAATTGGGAGTTTTTTTAAATCAGAAAAAACCAGGATTCCTGGACTAATCAAGCACCTTCTTGAGTTTTCTTTTAAAAAAAGCGATCAGACTCTAAGAGAGATAAAACTGTAACTCTCTCACTTTATGGCCTGTTCTTCAACCCTTGTGTTTTTGGCTCCTATCTGCTCCCTCTTCAAACATACTTTTTAAGATGGGAACACAGCAAATGTGTCCGGTGTTCCAGACCAATCTAAAAAACCCTGCAAACACAGGCAAAAATGCCTCTCTCTCAGTGCTCCCCTATTTGTACGGGATACAGATCATTGTATCATGTACAGTACTCCAACTTCTGCTGTGTCACTTCAGCTATTGATGTGTGACTGAGACCCAGACTTTGATTCTATATTGATTCTACATAATAGAAATGCCTCTGACATCCCTAAAATGGCTTTATTCCCAGGGGGCATCGTGTCATGTTTCTTAGAATCAGTGGCTGCCACTCTAAAAGCCTCTGGTTAGAAGTCAGTGCTTTAAGATTCAGCACCCCATCATTTTTTGGCTGATAATCCCCAGTATTGTAACCTAGTGGATGCCTAGCCTTTACCTGATACTCTGGGGCCTAGAGCATCTCCAAGTAACATTCAAGCCAAGGATTCTGTATGTAAGTTTTCTTGCACTCTAACTAAAACTTCTGCTCATTCCACTGCAGGGATGGCTGAGGCCCAGTCTACCACTATGCCCCTAAAATTGATTTTTGACTGCCTTAGATACCCTGCAAAATCGGGTTGCCCTCCGAAATGTGCTGTGGTCAGAAGGGCATGGGACACTTTCTTCTTTATGTTCCCTCCTGAAAAGAGACCCTTTCAGCCAATGCTGAGGGGGTGACCTTTCCATTTGGAGGGAATAACTTATGAGAATGCCTTCATATAGTTATTTTATTGCAGGGAACAGAACTGAGGAACCCTGGGGCAAGAAAAATGGGATTAGTAATATCTTGGAAGAGCATTCTTCACAGAGAGTGGTTTTCAGTGGTACATCTGCCTCTGCCTTTTCTCTTCCAGATGCTGCAGTTTTACTGCAATGCCTGCAGAATGACTGGTTTATTCCTTTTTTTAAAACAACCAGGTAATTAATTGAACCCCAAGCCCTGACATGTTTTCTTTGTACGAATGGTCAAGGGGGAAAAGAAGCTGAAGTACGAAGCAGCTGCCACAGTAGATCAGACCTATGGTTCATGTAGGTCTGTATTCCTTTTCTGACATTAGCCAGCAGCTTTTAGGGGAAATGTGCAGTAACTTCTGCAATAGGCAGTTGTGGGATTACCTGCTCACTCTGCTTAGAGGTTGGGGTGTGATCTAAAGAAGGGGAGTTTAACAGCCCTTTCAAAATTCCTGGAGTTGAGTAATTTAGTTAGTTAGACTGGACAATTACAGCCAATTTTAGTATTACCTGATTTCAGACTCTACAGGATGAAGCAGTTCAGTTGATGTTTGCTGCTGAGCTTCAAATGAAATTTCATTTGAATTTGCAACCACTAGTGTAACAAGGAAAAGGCAATGGGAATTGTTGCATGCAAAGAACATTCCAGTAACATGGGAAGTATTTGCTTGGCAGAGCTCTTTGATACAGTCAGTGCTTCTGGTTGCAGACTTCCGAAGATGCACTGAGGGCCAAGGAGATACATCTCAATGGAGTTAGGTCAGAAACCCACTGGGTGCATCTACACATGCAATTAATGCACATGAATAAAGTCTGGAGCTTATTGCTTCAGAGTTTCTTGCTCCTGGGCATGATGTTTGTGCGCACAGGAGCAATTCACTCCAGAACAATCAGCTCCAGAGTTTACTCATACGCAGCACATGGAGCCCAGTAGAATCAGCCCTGCCTGACAGGGGGTCTTGAGGATCAGACTGCCAACCCAGAGTTGCTTTGGCCAGGCTCTGTGTGCTGTGGAGGGGTTGGCTGGGGCACGAGGGGGCTTTAGTGAAAGGCTAGCCGGCAGGCAGCCCCTGTACTGAAGCGCCCTTCTGCCCCAGCCAGCTGGGTCAGCATCTACACGTGCGCTGGTGCACACAAAAAATACAAGTCCTACCCTGCTGCAAAGTTTATTAGTTTTGTGTGCCCTAATAGGGGTGCACATGTAGATACTGAGATGCTAACTGCATTGTTAATTAATCAATTGTGCAGTAAGCATCTTATGTAAACATTCCCAGTCCTGATGCAACTGCATGAGAATCTACATGCAAAGAACAACAGGAGCTGTCACTGAACGTAGCTATTGCCTGACAACATACATGGCTTAACAGAATGCTTGATTTTTTCATCTGTGTCTAAACCAGAATAATTGCACCCCAGCACATTCCATAGGTCTAGGGAAGAGAGGAAATATGGAGTTCCCATTGGTCCACTTGCAATTGTTTTGTGAAACATCATTTTTTCCTGCCCAACTAGCATTCAGTATTTTATAAGTTAGACATCAGGAAGAACTTTCTATCTGTGAGCTAGGTCAGCTCAGGAACAACCCTACTTCAGTCACTGGAAGTCCTTTAAGCGCAAGTTAGACATTTGTCTGGGATGGCTTAGAGATGATCCTGCCTTGAACGATGGGGCTGACTATGTGACCTCTTGACACCCCGATTTTTCTGAGATTTCTGCTTCCGTTACAGCTTACACATGCAAGAGTTGGGTGGAATTTGTGTGTCTGAAATATTTCGAGGCCCAAACCATTGTTGTAACAGTATCCAATTTCTGAAGTCCCTTCAGGCAAACGTGAAAAAAATAGTGAGAGTAAGACTGGGTGCATAATTTCTGGGCAGTGATTCTCATTCTTGCAGGCCTAGTATAAGGCCAAGAAAAAGGATCCAATAATAATAACAATAATAATAATAAGATGGAAGTTTGTGGTAATGGATAGTGTATTGGCTGCAGCCCAGCACTGTTCAATAGACTCAATTTCCATATGACAATCGAGGGAAGGCACAGAAAAAATTCACTACAAATCACTCAAGCTTTGTTTGATAAATAAAATATACCTTCAGAGGTAGCACAATGCTGAAATGACAGGAAGAGCTAAAGCTTCATTTCTACTCTGTGTGGTCTGAGTCCGAGAGGACCAAAAACTTGAGTGGTTTAGCCACTGAGCTGCAGCTTCAAGTCTTCATATTAGTTTCTTCTCCACCCAGCAAATCCATGGTCATTTAGTGTCTAAACTGGGCAATCATTGCCAGCTTTCATTTTAACACTGGCTACGTTTAGCCAGAATAGCTTGTCTGTTGATTGGTGGGAGCAGATGGTCTCTTTAAAATAAAAGAAATGCTGCCAAGCCCTGATGCTTTTATTAGCTTCTTCAGTGCTGGCAGACTGAAAAGCAGTGTCTGTCCATAATCTATTCTCTGTAGGTTCTGGTACTTTGTTTATCATCATGCTATCCCAGCAAGCATCCTCTCCTTGCAATGCAGCAGGGGCGTGCCTATGCAGGAAATGAGGAACAGTGGTCTGTGATGGGAGGAGAGATGTGGATTTCCAGAAGAATGCGGGCATACGGTATTTAGAATTCAGTTCCTTGATTCTTTCACAGACCCGTGATCTTGGGCAAGTCACTTTATCTCCCTGTACTCAGTTCCCTCTCTATAAAGTAAGGATGATCCTGCCCTATCTCACTGGACTGCTATGACGATGATAATCTAATACTGGGTTCTGGAGGCTAATTAAAAAACCTTACCAGATTTATTTTGTGTAGCGCTAGGCTAGTTACCATTTCAAAACAACGCCTGGGACAGTCACTGTAGTACTGAACAAATGCATCCACAAACTGGGATTGCTAACAAAAACACTAAGAGGTGTGATAGCATCTTATCCCTTCCTAGTGTTCCCAGATCCCACTGACTCCAGCTCTGAATTCATAATCATTTAAGGTTTGAGCTAGTGGGACAAAGTCAACTCCTGGTGGAAGCTTCTCTGACTTTTTATGGAGAGTCTACGCTCTTTGGGGCAGAAACTGCCTCTTATTAAGTGTCTGTATCAGGGGTGGGCAAAATGCAACCCACCCAGTCATTCTATCTGGCTTGCAGGGCCCCTAAAATATTTAGAAAATTAATATTTATCTGCCCTGGCTGCCTGTCATGCAGCCCTCGATGGGTTGCCAAAACTCAGTGAGCAGCCCTCCACCCGAAATTATTGCCCGCCCCCTGGTCTATATCGTATCTAGCACAATGAGGCCTTGATCCTATTTAGGGCTTCTGCTGCCTGCTAGTATAATACAAACATAAGTGATGTCACTCTCTGAACGTAGGATTTCTGGGCGTAATACAGGAACCACTGGGTGAGGGGTCCTGGCTCATGTTACCTGAGAGGTCAGACTAGAGCAGCAGTTCCCAACCTCGGGTCGTGACCCAGTTGAGGGTCATGGGGTCAATGCCGGCAGCACTGCACACAAAAGACGAGCCGCGCCGTGTGTTGGGAGCTCCCCTGCCTTTGCCCCTGGGTCACCGCTGCCACCGCTGCTCTCCACTTCCAGCAGCAGGTGACAGCAAAAGAAGGTTGGGAACCACTGGACTAGAGGATCATAATGAACTTCTAAACCACAAGCACAAAAAGGTATTATTAAACATCACAAGGAAAAAGCAAGCCACAGGATACTTTTCAGCTTCAGGGCAGCCTATGTTTCTACTTCTTGTATTTAAGCTTCAAAACCTCATTCCCAGTCCCCTGCCATTTCCCATTTCATCAGGAAAAGGAAAATTTGCTTTCACATTTTCCCCCACCTCTTTCACATTTACCAAAGGCAACCTAATCCCCCATTTTAATGGAAGTTGCAGAGGGTCACACCCTTGTCCCCGGCAGGAGAGAAGTGCCTGCAAGAAAGAACTGATCAGCCCTCAGTACCTTGAACAAGAATCTGGCAAGTATCTCTGACAGCAGCCCTGAAAAAACCTGACCGATACTCATTAGGGCTTCTGGAGGGTAGGCACAATCCATATGCTTCCTAATCTATCACCCTCCTGCAAGCTCTCCCCGTGGGACAGCTGAGATTTTAAGAGCTCATCTTGATGATGTTTATGGTACTGAGAGGATGAAAACGGTGAAGAGAATTTCTCTCCAATTTGCTTTGCCTTTTTTATTTCTTTCCCCTTCAGCTCTTTCCCCTGTTATAATGACCTCTACGCTCAAAATCATTAATACACTGGGACACTGATGCGATCAGATCTGACAAGAGAAGGCCTGGTATTGATTTTTGCTTCATATTTCGGGGGGGGGGAAGAAGTTCTCATTTCTGTCTTAAATTAGTGTGGTGAGATCAGAGGCTGCATCAACTTCACACCGTGTGGGCCATCCAGCTAATGAGATCTCATCAAATGCTTTTTAAAAGCTTTCCTTTTGCTGTTTCCACCCCGCCCCCCCCCCAACACCATGCTTGTAAGGCTCTGAGGAGGCCCTAGGGGCTTCCCTTATTAAAAAGAGCCAGTGGCAAGAAGTACAGTCTGACACCTATAGGAGTACAGTGACAGGAGCGGCTGGTGCCTTTCCAGGTTGCTTGCAGCCATTCTGCCCTGCTCCCTGCTTGGCAGACAAGATTGGCCTAAGCTGTGTGAGGCTTTTTGTGCTATGTCCGTGCAGTGACTAGTGCAACGGGACCCCAGTCTTTGATTGCAATGCAAATAATTGATAACATTAAGGCTGCTCCTTAGGCTGGGTTTGCCCATACCCCAGTGATTCTCACTGACTCTCTTCTGAGGGCCTCTATCTGTAAAAGTCAGTTTTGGGGGGGTGGCAGTCTGACTGCCACATAGGAAAATAGGGGAGTGGGGATGACAAAGGGGTCCACATTGCAGAAGACAGTTCATCCCCTTTCCCACTTCCAGCCCATTTGTAGCGCCATTAATTATTGAAGTTAGGAGGAAAAAAATTTGCTCCCAGCTGCAATGTTTTGTTCCATTAGATCAAACAATTTACAGATTAACAGTGGAACCCTAAGACTTGACCAGGATTTCCCCTGCTGGTCTGCCCTTGGTGAAAGGTTAGTGCCAATGTGCTACTTAGATTACTAATTAAAGCCAAGCTTATTTGGTAACCTACTTAGTGTCCCTGGCAGCAGTGCCTTCAAGCAGACCAGGCTGCCCCCAGCAGTCTGCCACCTGAACTGGAAACAGTGTACCTACATCTGAGTGGTACTTCAGGCAGGTTAATTAGCACCACTAAGTGACAGGGCCAATTAGTCTCTACTCTGGTTAATTAGTCCACCCAAAGCACCATTGAGGCACAGATGCATTGCTTCCGGTTCAGGAATCTGCCCATGCAGAGCAGTATGGCACGTTTCCTTTCACAGTGGGCTTCTAACCCTCTGATGGCATAGAAATCAGGTCACTTGACTGGCAGATCCAGAATGGGAGCCAATGGGACCCTGATATACAGGATACGGTTAGCTTCCCAGTCCAAACTTGGGTGGATGGTCTATGGAGCCAGCAACTTTCAAGGTCTGAACACAAGCCTTGCGATACTGGAGGATTATTAAGACGCCCCAGCTGATGAAACCAAGAGACCGTGTGAGCGCACAGGATTTGGTGCACAGGGTGAGTATTAAACTGAACTGCTTAGCTATAGGGACCACTGTGATAGGGCAGTGGTTCCCAACCTTTTTTTACCGTGGCCCAACAGGAGTGGGATGGGGCGGGCGGAACTGGCTGCCTCCCTCCCAGGGCTCCCCCGCCGCCCGGCTTTGACCCGGAAGCTCAGATGTGACCCCAGAAGCCACTCAGCTTGGCGGATGGACGGGGCTCCAAGTGTGGGGCTCATACCACAACCCCTCAGCCAACCAGTGGTTGGGAACCTCTGCAATAGGGTTTGACATCCATGTAGGAGGGAAGCCAAGAAAACCTACCAGGGTAGCCTTTAAGTTTAAAAAGGGAGACTACACCAAAATGAGGAAGCTAGTTTGATGGAAGTTAAAAGGGGCCCCTAAGGAGGTGAGGAACTTGCAGGCAGCACGGAAACTGCTTAACAACCCCATCTTGAAGGCACAAAGCAAATGCATACCACAAATCAAAAAGCAGACCAAAAAAAAACCCAGCATGATTTAATGGCAGAGCTGCAGAGGCAATAAGAAGAAAAAAGGTTTCTTTCAAAAAGTGGAATCAAATCCTAATGAGAAAAATGAAAAGAGTATAAACACTGGTAAGGCAAATATAAAACTGAAATAAGACAAACTAAGAGAGAATTTGAGGAGAAACTTGCTAGAGACACAAAAGGTAACAATAAAAATTCTGCGAGTACATTAGAAGCTGGAAACCTGCCAGGGAGTCATTTGTGCCTTTCAATGATCAGGGTGCAAAAGGGGGGCTAAAGGATGGAAAGACCATTGCACAGAAACTAAATGCATTCTTTACATTTGTCTTCACTGTGGAAGAGTCCATCGCCAGATCCGCTCTTCTCTACAGACAAGTCAGAGGAGCCAACCCAAACCGAGGTTTCAGTAGATGAGGTTGTACAGGACATCTGATGAACTAAATCACCAGGACTCAATGGCATTCAACCTAGGGTCCTGGAGGAGATCAAACTAGAAATTGCTGAACAGTAATATGCAACCTATCACTTAAAACAGCCTTGGTACCAGAGGAGGGCTGGTGGTGTGACTCCCATATTTATAAAAGGCTCTGAAGGGGACATTGGGAACTACAGGTCCGCAAACCTAACTTCTGCTCCTCAAAAGCTGGTAGAAAATAATAATAATAATAGTAATTGTTCAGTACATGTGTGAATAGGACTTGTTGGGGAAGAGTTAACACAGGTTTGTCAGAGAGAAATCATGCCTCAGTTGCCTAGAGTTCTTCCAGGGCATCGGTAAGCATGTGGATCAGCCTGCCTGTGCCTCACACCCTGCTTTCCTCACTGCCTTCACACTGCCTGCCCCTCACTGCCCCCCACTTAACCCCCATTGTGCCTGACCTCCTTACAGCCTCAGGCTGCCCCTATTCTTCCCATCCCTCTCACCCACAGCCTCAGGTCCCCAACCCATCTTTTCCCCCACCCTGCCTCCAGCTTCAGCTGCCTTCCATCCCCTCTGCCCACGCAGCACAATGAGCAGGTCCTGCAGGCAAGCACTGCAGCAGGTGGAAGGCAGCCAGAGCTGAATCCGGAGCTCCATGCACTGGGCAGAAGCTGCTGGGCTGAAGCTTCCCACTTGACCACCCAGAGTGGCACAGCAGGGGCAGGGCAGGGCAGGGGCAGCAGTGACTGCTGGAGGTGAGGGGGACAGAACAGCCTGCCTGGCCCAAGCAAGCCCACAGCTTGTGATGCAGCTGCAGCTGCTGGGTGCTGCACAGGACAGGGGGCGCAGCAGCAGTGGTGGCTGTGGTGGGTGACTGCCGGGCTCAGGGCCTGTTGGCACATCCAAGCCACTCAGGCAGCCAGCTACCTGGCCAGCCTCTGCCCGTGCTGCCAGGCAGGATTGCCATGTTGCTGCAGCCACTGCTGCAGCTCCATGACAGCCCCACCTGGACTGGGCGTGGGGAGCCAAAAGCAATTTGGCCACACAGTCCCCGTGGCCCCAGCCTGAGCCATAGCCGGCTTGTAAGGGTCCGGCTCCCACAGCCCAGCCATAGCTGGTCCCTCTGTGCCCACCCTCAGCAGCACCCACAGGTTGGCTTGGCTCAGCCCCACACCCCCAGCCCCAGATGCTGGCAAGGCAGGAGGATGGTGTGGCCATGCCAG
Organism: Crocodylus porosus; assembly: GCF_001723895.1. Taxonomy (NCBI): domain Eukaryota; kingdom Metazoa; phylum Chordata; order Crocodylia; family Crocodylidae; genus Crocodylus; species Crocodylus porosus. Next base: position 13,707,020 of record NW_017728949.1, on the reverse strand, counting down.
CTGGCTCTGGCCATGCTTCCTCCCCCACTGCTGGAGTGGGGAATGGCTGACAGGGGCTGCTCTGCCCTGGCCAGGCAGACCTGGGCTGCCAGTAGGACAGGAGTGGATAGGGAGATTAAATCCCCCTTCCTCTCCCCGTTTGCTTCAGGCTGCAGACAGGGGGCCTGACAGGGCTGCTACATCCCGGCCAGGCAGACCCCAGCTGCAGTCCTCCGGTGTGAGAGGGGAGGGATGGAAGAATAAGCCCCTTCCCTGCTCCTTATGCCTCAGGAGGCCATGCCAGCCAGTGTCTGGCCATGCCCTGCCCCTGCTCCCGCTAAAGAGCAGAGGGGCAGGGCCAGCCCAGCCCAGGGCTGAAACACATGCTGGGGGACTCTGGTTTAACTTAGACCAGGAAGGGTCTGGGGCAGAAGTTGCATAAACTGGTTTGACCCATATCAGTTAAGTCTGATACTACATTCAACCAGGTTTATCTTAAACCAGTTTTGGCCATTTTGAAACTGATTTATGTGCACTAAATGTATGTTCTGTTACAGGTTTAAGCCAGTTTCTGATCACTTAAACTGGCTTATGTGCAACTTTTGTCCTTAGCTCTGATGGTTCTGCAATCTTTAAACTGTACACTCTTGGAACTATTGTTGATTACAGGATGTAACACATCAAGATCTTAATGTGCCCGTGAAATACTGATAGATGAAGCCCAGTACTTAACATAATTCACAGTAAGAATAGCTTCATTTTAGAGCACAGAGAAAATATGTACCTAAAATTTTTAAAAACGCTTTAAAGTGTTGGACGTCACCAGAACTTTCTAACTGGCTGTCAGAATGCTCAATGAATGCAAGAACTTAACTATTCTTCTTATTTCAGTGTAAAAGTTATGTCACCACAGGATATATTCATAGAAAACTATATTCAAGTAATTGCTCCAGTCATATACAAAGCCTTTTGGCTTAATAACTGGTCTGTTCATAAAGCCCAGCTTTTACATAGCACTTATCAGTAGATCTCAAAGGGAGGGAGGCCAGTATTACCATCATCTCCATCTTACAGATAGGGACAAGGAGAAACGACGAGGCAACACTGCCTTTCCATCATCTCCAGAATTGTTCTCACTCTATTTAGGCATGCTTTGAGCTTGTCTTTTGTAGGATTTTCAGAGCCATTTGTCATGGTAATATGCCATGTATATCTGCCTCTCTGTACCACATTGACTGTAAATGGTGTAGAACTTGAACTGGCAGAATTATGAGCACCGACTGCCAGAATCCCATTAAAGTGACACTTCCTGATATTGCCATGAGACCCATGATAGAAAAGCTTATTGGGTTCTGTAACTGAGAGCCACAGACTCCTGTTAATTTAAGAGGGACATTGCAGCAGAAATGTCCACAGTCAGCTGAGCATGGGATAGCCACAGGACAGTAGGCAGCTAGGAATCTATAGGCTGCAAGGCTTGCTGCATGGTTAGCTGCCTAGCAATAAGGCAGTTGGGCACAGTCCAGGGAAGCAGCAAGGGAGCAACTGCAGTTTATCTACAGAAACAGCAGCAGGATGGTCTCACAGCTGACAGGATACACCTGTGGCCAGTCAGGGAAACACCTGGCTAGAAAGGAAGGAGCAGTTGCTTGCATTTCTGTTTTGGTTTTATACTGGGGGATAGGATAGTGGCTGTAGGGATGGAAAGGAAGGCACAGGAGTAACTGTGGGGTACACCAGCTTTTAAGCCCTGCCAGGGGCAGGGGCATGAGGCACAGGTAGGCTGCACAGGCCTGACCCTGACCCTGAGAGCAAGACAGAGATATGCTGAGCCTGCTGAGAGGCCTAGAGCCAGTGGGCCTAGGATACCAGTCTACAGGCAGAGTAAGCTGTTGGCTAAGGCTAAGAAGGCTGATGCCTATATAAAAAGGTAAATTATGACAGAATGAAACCTGAGAGGCATGGGCATGGCTATGGGGGGTGGGGCCTGGAGGTCACAATTAATGGCCTTAACGTGATCTGGTGTCAGAGGACAAGACTAGTGCCAGCCAGGCATGAGAAGTAGAGAGAGATCTGAACCAAGACTCAGGGCCCCTGGGGGCAGCCTCTCAAAGGACTAAGATACACATCAAGGTGTGGCAGGAAAGACATACAAGGGAGGGTACCCTGCAGAGCTGAGGTGAGGCAGGGGTAGCTTGGCCACCAGGAGGCATTGCAGCTACCTTTGGGGGCCAGGGCCTTCTACAGAGTTTCTCACAGAAGGATGGAATCTGACATTTTAGTCTCAGACCAGTGCTCCCGCAAGGCGTTTGTACACATGCTTGTGCTGCAGCATAGGGCGCTTTTAAAAGCATCTAGAGCTGTGGTGCATATAGTTGTATAAGTGGCAAAATGCACATCAGTGCTGAGAAAATGGCAGTGGCACACTTTTGAACTAAGACACCTTGAAGGTGTACCACCGTCATTCTCTGTTCACTGACGCGCATTTTGCCACTTATATAATTGCATGTGATGCAGCGCAGTGCACATCAGCTTACGTGTGAAGCAGACTCAATTAATTGTGTCTTCTCCAACCCACTGGATCTCCGGCACATCATGGGGTGAAAAGATATGTGTATAAATGCCCACACCAACTAGACCATGGTTACTACAACCCTATCACACAGTCACAGAGGCAAGCTCAGAGGTGCTATGTAAAGCAGTGTTAGACCTTCAAATACCTACCTATAATCATTTACTTAGACCCCCCTATACCTACTTACGTCATCTTAGGCAAGGCAGGGTAGCACTTTAGAGACTAACTGGTTCAAAGAAGCATAAGCTTTTGTAGGCAACAGTCTACTTCATTGACCATGAAAGTGTGCATCTCTAAACCAAATAGTCTCTAAGGAACTGCCCTGCATCCTGCCTGATTTCAGTGGCTCCTTGGACTCTTTCAAAGGCCAATAGGCACTGTCTGATGAGCTCTGCTTTGTATCCCCTCTCGGCGGACTCATTATAAACATTCACTCCTTTCCCTGTTTTTCTTTTATTTGTCCCAAGGAATCAGATTTACATCCTCAGTGACCTCCTTCTTATGGAAGGCTTATAGTTTTACTTGGTGGGCCTATGCCCACACTTCCCTAGTGGCATAACAAATAGGCCTACTTGACTTCAGAATAACATGGCTAACACCTCTCTGCATCACCTTATTGAGATGGCTGTTAATAATTTGTTGTTTTGCTATATTTCTAATGTCCACTTTGGGGCACGTTTGTTCCTTAATCTTCCCCCCTTGATTTTTGCAAGACATTCATAATGCATGTGTGTTGGTGAGAGGAGAGGTGATGTGTCATTCTCTTCATACAAGCACAATATGAAGAAACACTAGCAAAATAGCTGTTTCCACTAATTAGATGCAACATGCAGCATCTACATATACAGGATAGATGCATGTATATATACATCCCTGCCTAAGCACTGCCAAAACACTACAATGTAACAATGAGCACCTCTAGAGCTCAAATAATTTAAAGTATCATCATAGCAGGGAAAGGCAATAATTCATCCAAAACTGTGGAATCTATAGGAGTGACAATGAAGTAAAATTAACCCTACAGTCAGTGCATATGAAAAACTGGAAAAAAAAGTAAGCTAAAGGGCTGATTTTTGATGGATGAAATGTAGAATGTCCTGAGAATGTATTTAGAGTAGGGTTTCTCTCTACTGATGTTATAATAATCTATTAATAAGTACCATTCACTAATAGATGCTTTTTATCCTCAAAGATCTTTACAAACGTTCATGCTTTTTATATAGGGCCAAACAAGCAGAAAAGGAGGAGCACTAGAGGCAGGCTCTATCTAGAATGATTCATCTGGACATCTGAACAGACCCTTTTATCACATCTGTTTTAATAACCACCACAGAGGCAAATCTGCTATAGGGCAGCAAGGAGAGAGGTGCATCTCCTTCTGACAGGAAAACAAAGCCTCATTAGTATAACAGGTGCAAATGTGTCATAAGGCTTCATGTCATAAGGCACAAAGATCAGCTCCATAATTATCTCTAACAAGACACCCACCACTCAATGCTCAACTTGAGAGATACAGACAGTGATGGAAGGATACCAAGAGTAAGAGCACTTGGCAGGATTGTCATAATGCCACTTTTTCATCTTGCCTTTTTTGCTTCCTATGTCAGGTGTTATACATTAAACTTCTACGCTTTTGGCTGTACTTTGGACTACAGGGGCAGTAGGACAGCTGCGTGACGTCCTTGCAGAATGAAACTCACTGGTCAATAAGCAGAATCATTGCTGATTAGACTGTTTAGTATGGTCACGATTGGGGTCACCATACTCAGACGCAATAACTCCACTGCCTGCCTTGAACTTCAATACCCTGCTCCATGCAGGTCATGATACTACATGCCCCTCATGCCCACTGGCTTTGCCAAAAATGTCAATCTTCAAACTCATGTTCTTCTCCCACTGCAAACTTTGTGCTATCTCATAGGAAGGCTCCCATCCATATAGCAAGCTCTTAAATAGATCTGGAAAAATAGGACTTTTCAGTTTGGTATCTGGATTAGACACTCAGAAGAAAAAGACAACTACCCTTTCAGGTCAAACGAAACATTTCATTTACAGGTTACTAAACCCTCTTTCCCTTTAAAAAAAAACAAAACATTGTTTTGAAATTAAATTAAGATATTCCATTTGAAATCTTTTCTTTTACCAAAGATTTTCCATTTCTTGATTGAAATTATTCACTGAATCAGACCAATGTTCATGAACACTCTTAGAAACTCCTAACTGCAAATTTAGGAGTCAGTTTCTCTGTCAGAGCTATAATCACAGGACAGCTATCAAGGTATTTTGCAGCAGCGCCAGAGGTGCAATTTCAAGCCTTTCTCTGGATCTGTTCCAAAGTCTAGTTCCCGGTTGACCCAGCTGTAAAGGGGTACTTGACTATTTGGGCTGGGGAGTCAAAGGCAGGTGGACATGATGCCAGTCACTTTATTCTCTTATCTACTGTTCACTACAGAAACTGATATTGCTTGATATGTAATGGTCTATCAAGTTCAGTTGGCTTTTGACTCCTTGTTCCACCTTTCTTATTCATGTCTCATCTGAAGTCCACATGAAAAATAAATAAGAATTAAAAGAAAAGAATAATGTAAGGTCACTCATTTCTTTGAATTTCCTAGGACACTTGGCCTTCTCTCACAGAATATCAGCACTCCAGAGCTCACATGGGGCATTTTTACACATGCATGCATTGCAGTGCTGAGCAGCTTCAGAAGTGCCTGCCGCTGTGATGCATACAGTTGTATAAGTGGCAAAATGCGCGTCAGCACTGAGAAAATGGTGGTGGTGCACTTTTGATGTGCTTTAGTTCAGAAGTGCACTGCCACTATTTTCTGTGTGCTGATGCGCATTTTGCTGCTTATACAACTGCATGCAGTCCAGTGCAGTTCACCTGAGCTCATGTGCGGAGCAGACTCAAATGAGTCTGCTTTGAAGTGGCAGATCTCCAGCGCATCACTGGGAAAGAAGCATATATATAAATGCCCATAGATTTGAAGTCCATGTATTTAAACAGCACTTATATTTCAGAAGCTTAACAAATGATAAGGGACAGGAAGCTGTGTGTGCCTCTATCCTACATATTTAACAATTTAATCAAGGGTGGACAACTATTTCAGCTCAAGGGCCACTTAATGAGTTTTGGTGAGCTGTCAAGGGCCACAAGGGTAGTTATTTGACAGATGCCCTGCCCCCTGGTCATCATTTTGGGATTGGAAGTCCTGTCCCTAGCCCCTGACCTTTGCCACTGGAAGTCCCTCCCTTTGCCTCCACAAGTATTTCTTTTGAGGAGGCGGGGTTTGCCATCTTGGAACTGGGGAAAAAAAACAAATTATATACTAAAAATCAAACGTACTACTATAACCTATTTTAATTTTATTTCAAAAATATTTTTGTCCTGATTTGTGTGTGTTTACATAGTGTATATAGAGATAATAGCCCAAAATAGTCTTACTCCTGTACATTGTGTGTTAGGGGTGTGGTTGGGGGGGGTGTGTGTGTGTGTGTGTGTGTGTGTGTGTGTGTGTGTACAAGGTTTGTGGGGGAGGTGTCAGGGGGTGCTTGCATGGGGAATGTATGGGAGTGGGGTGGTGTGGGAGCATGGGTGTGAGTGTTCATGTGGGTCCCTCCCCCATATGCCCGTCCATGGTGCACAGCCCCTGATGCCAGTGGCAGCAGCAGGCAGCACGGTGCCCTGGGGGTTCTCGTGGTCTGCGCAGGTTGAGCCCCTCGGTGGCAGGCAGCCCCAGCCAGTTCTGGGAGCTGCACATGGCAGCAGGGAGTAGAGCCAGGCCAGCCCAGCTTCATCACACTGGTCTCACATGCAACTCCTAGGACCCAGCCAAGAGCTGTGTGCTGCAGAGTGGGGAGCCTCATGCGATGGAGTTGGAGGCCTAGCCCCACTCCCTGGCACAACATGCAACTCCAGGAACTCCTCTGGGAAGCAAGAAGCAGGGCTGAACCAGCCTGGGTCCCTTGTGCAGGGCTCCTTGCTACTTCCAGCAGAGTCCTGGGATCTGCACGTGGTGGCAGGAAATTTGGAAGGCTGCTGACTCCATTGTACAGGGCTTTCCCCAGTGACGCGCGAGTTCTGGGAGCTGCCCATGAGCCACAGGGAGCCCCGTCCGATGGAGAAGAGCCACCCTGGGCTCTGCACTCCCACTGCCCCACTGGGCACAGACCCTGTGCTTCAGGCTCTGCACTCCTGCCAGCCCTGACCCTGTGCTCCATGCTCCCACCCAGCTGCAGCTTCTCTCTGCCCACCCGTTTCCCTACCTGCTGCCTGCAGTGCTGCAACAGGGACAGGAGGAAGAGCTGCAGCTGGGTGGGAGCATGGAACTACTTGACTCCCCTGGCCTCCTGCAGCAGTGGCAGCAGCAGCTTCACCCAAAAGCTGTGTACTGGCCAGGCCTGGGGCCAGAGACAGGGCTGGGGCCCTCTTGCACATGAGGGTGGGAGCACAGCATGCTGCCCTGGCAAGAGTGGGCAGGACTCTACCCCTTGCGGAGCACAGCAGGAGCAGTTGTGGGCTGGGCCAGATACAATTAGTTGGTGGGTACCCATCCGTAGGCTGGATGAAGTCACCTGGTGGGCTGGATCCTCTCCGCAGACCCTATTTTGCCTACCCCTGCTTTAAAGCATAATGACAATAAACCTAAGGGCTTCTTGCACTCTAGCCTCTCTTCCGTTGCATTTGTTGCTGCACTCTGCCCCAGTTTAGAATCTTAGCAGAAAATAAGAACAGGCATAAAGAGTTACTTTTTCTAAGTCTTGTACTTTCTGTAATTGCCATGTTGCTCCTGTTGATTTTTTTTGTAAAATGGAAATAAAACTTGACAGCTTTGCATAGCTGTCTCTGCACTTTGGCTGAGGCTTTCTGTTTGGATAAGACAAAGCTCAGGATGAAATTCAAGGAAAAAAATCAAACCCATCCAAAAATGGATCAATATGAATTTCAAGTTAAAACAATGATTTTCATATAGCAAGCTGGAAACTGAGCTCTGAGCTACAGAGTCATTGTCTGATCCTTATTAAGCCACTGAACTTTTCTGTACCTCCATTCCTCATAAAATGGGCAGACACAGCCAGCTACTGCCAGGTGTAAAATACCACTGTACAGCTGCAGCTGTTTGGCTCTGCCTAATTTCAAGAGTTAGTGCCAAATGAGACTTGCTGGGGAAAAGGGCAAGCCTGAAGCACAGACTAGGAAACTGCATGCTGGGCTTGTCCGCATTGTCATAGGAGCAGGTTCACAAACAGTCAGTATGGATTCTTCATTGTTCCCCAAGATAAATGGATACAGTAACACTTTCCAAACTTCAGTATGTATTTCCAGAGATATATCTCACACACACTGAATGCAAATCTATAAAACTACAAACAGTGAGCAGTAACTTGGATTGCAGTGTCAAGCTCTTGATAATGCCAGGAAGTCTCAGTATTCAAGTTGGTTTTACAATCTTAATATCACCCCCCACACACAACCTCATGAAGATGCAGTATTTATGATGTGCCCTTTAATTGCATGATCTTAAACTGTTTTTCTCCACCTTGTGCAGTGCACAGAATTGATGGAATCTCTTAATAAGCTTCTATTAAATATTTTGTCATTTGCTTTTTGTTCAATGTGTGGCCTCAGGGGTACTTAACTGCCCACTATTCAAATCCTACAATGAAGATGCATGGACAGATCCAGGACTGCAGCAACAGTGGAGCCACTGTCCCTTTTGGTGGCATAGCATGTTATTGCATGGTGCATGCTCAGTAAAGCGTTCATCATGCGTTTGCCACAGCACCAAAGCAGGTATGGCTGCAGTGCCTTGCTATAATCTTGGATACTAGTGAACTCTCAGACCTCATTGGCATATCAATGTAGCTCCTGCTGGGAGCAGTCCATGTGCTGTGAGTGCATTGCACAGAGTCTGCCTGGAGTCTTTCCACCATGCCCCCCCACCACCAAATTCAGCAGCAGGGGAAAGGAGGGGAGGAGTGGTGAGAAAGCAAGATCTGAGTGTTGCTATTACTGCTGCTTGTCCCCTTCTTTCCCCTTTCGCTGAGCTGTATGGAGAGGAAAAGCATAGGCAGATTAATGCACGGGCCAGCTTGGTCTGGGCCCAGGGTCTCCTGCCAATCAGGGGCCCCCAGATGCCTGCAGGGCAGGTGTTGGGACAGCGGGGCAGCTAGGCGGGGACAAAACCAGTGGCTGGGGTGGGCTGGGCCTCGTGTCTGATGCGGTGGGCCATGGCTGGCAGATACTGGTGGGGCCTGGGGCACAACTGCACTAGAGCCTTGGGAGCTGCCAGAACCACTGGTGGCAGGGAGCAGAGTTGGGCACAGTGCATGACAAGGACCTGCCGGTGGCAGGGCAGCCCAAGCACAGCTATGTCCCTGACCCAGCCCGGCCATGATCCTGTGCATTGGTCAGGTGCTGCTGCAGCTGGACTGAGCTGCAACAGGGTGAGGGGCTACCCCAAGAGTTTGGTTCATGCTGCAGATGCCCAGCAGGTAGCGGCTCCACACCCCCGGTGCTGCCCAGCCAGGGGGTGAAGTTGTGCAGGGTCCTGCATGAGCTGCCCTGGGCTCTGGCTCCAGTGTGGACCTGCAGGCAGGGGCAGCTGCAGCTCTTGCCCTGGGCCTGGGGGGCAGCACATCCCACTGCAGCTGCTGTTCCTGCTACGCCAGCTGGGGATGGTGCCCATGACTGTGGGAAGGCCTGGGTCCTTCAGGGCAGTACAAGCAGGTTGAGAAGAGGAGAGCGGAGCTATGGTCTGGCAGGAACAGCGTGATGGTGCCTGTGAACTCAAGGAGCCACAGCAAAACAGTGCACAGGTTACCCCAGGCTCGGCTCCTTCCTGCATTGGCAACCGCCACCACCTGCTTCAGAGCCAGTGCAGCTCGGCCCCTGCTGCCACATGCTCTTGACCTGTTTGAGCCTTTCCCTGTGGGCCTGGCCCCGCCTGAGCTTCTGGGCGCCCTGCCCCACTCTGCTCCCACTTCCCTGCAGTGCCACCATGTGCACTTGGCCGTGTGAACTGGCAGTGGCAGTGAGGCCTGTACGAGCAGAGCGGCTTGCATGCACTGGTTGCACTCTGAGACTGATCCTGGCCTCCACCCTTGGGGGCAGCACACGGCTCTGAGCGGCACTCACGGAGAGCCCCTGTGCATCGAATCTATGCACTCCATGGACAACGCAGGACAGGGCACCCCACAGTGGGAGCCCCACCTCCCCGAGTCACGTCCCACATCTCTCGGTGCGGTGTGGAAGTGGTAAGTGGGAGGCCTCCAATTTTCTGTTTGCCCAGGGCTCCACCTCTGTTCTGTTGACAGCCCCGTGAGCTCTGAGAGTCACTGCACATGTGGCACACAACCAAAGGGGGGTGCAGATCCCTTCCGGATCTGGCCCTGTGAAGACATTATTAATATCCTTATCACTATAGTATCTGAATGCTCTGAAACATCAGTATGTTTATTTCTGTGCCACTCTGTGTGGTGTGAGGCACAGAGCAATTAAGCTCAAAAAGCCTCCACGACTTTGGGTGCCCCATTGGAAACAGCTGGAACCCAATCTTTTCAGATGACTTTGTATTTACCAGCACTTCAGACAGTCAAAGCAGACTTCTTGTTGTCTCTAGGTGCTCCTGCGAACATTCAGTACTTCTGCAATCAGCCCCAAGTGCCTCAACTGAGTAACCCAGAAAGTGAGGAACACAGAAAAAAATTACTTAGTTTTAAAATTTCAGCCAAACTTGATACATTGTAGATTGAAACAAAGGGAAAGTAATTCAGACTGAGGTAGAGAGCTTGAAAAGCTCCCACCTAAATGGAGGTTTATCCTAGTTTTGACCCCCAAAACAGGGTGTACAATGGCAAGCGTTAGTTAACTTTAATAGGTGCTGATACTAGCCCTGCATGTAATAAATTCAACTGGCCACCAAATGACTTTCTGTCTCTTATCAAGGTTCTGTTTAAACTTAAGCTACTACTGTACTATCAGCAGATTGCCACATAAATATGTCTTATTAGGACTAGTGTGAAAACACTTGTTGCATTGTCTGGGGCATTCTCTGCTGAGAAGTACAATTTATTCCTGCTCCTGGCACTCAAGTTTATTTTCCCAAAGGGCTGACTCCTGGGATGGAAGAATAAAGAAAGAAAAGAGAATGGAGATTGCAGATCAACAGGTCCAAAGGCCTAACTAAAGCTCTGTTTTGTTAATCCCAGTGAATCCTGTATTAAAAATAGTCCAACCGTTAGATATGCTTTTCTGTTTCTCTTTTGCTAAGAATTAACTATACTATATTTACACCCCAAATTTACCTGAGGCTGTAAGAGATGAGTCTTTGCCCAATGTCAGATACAGGTTAAAGACTCTGCCTGTTCCCTTGGAAATGCCACACTTCTGGTAAATCCTAGACTGAAGTTCCTTCCAAGCCTATATAAATTTTATTTGTCCTCTTGAGACCAGGTTTCTAAAAAAAGCTTATCATCAGCAGAACCTCAATGACATCTTCGTATTTTGTAAAGAACCAAGTGGCCCCAAACACCCACTGGTTTGGCTTTGGTTCCGCTATTTCTCTGGGAGCTGAGCTGTTTCAAACATCTGGCTTTTATTGTCTACATTCACATTCATCCCTCCAGTCAACATGGGCCTATTCAGACTATTCAACCCATGGATATGTAACTTGTTGAATCATTGTGCTTGGCAAGTAGTCATCAATGGCTCAATGTCCAGTTGCAAGGAGGTATCAAGTAGGATTTTCCAGGAGTCAGTACTGTGTCTGATATTGTTCAGCATCTTCTTTAATGATTTGGGCGATGGGATTGAGTGCACACTTAACAAATTTGAGAATGTCACCAAGTTGAATGGAGTTGCACACACTTTTGGAGGGTAGGGCTAGGATTGAAAATAACCTAGATTGATTGCAGACCATTACTCCAGTCTATCAGATGAGACTCAACCAGGACAAGTGTAACGTTCTGCACTTGGGACAGAACAACTCTATGCACAGGTATTGACTAGGGTGCAGTACTTCAGGCAAGGCCCTGGGGGTTACAGTGGGCCATGACTTGAATCTGAGCCACCAATGTGCTTCTCCAAAAAAAAGCCAGCAGTAGACTGGGTTAGATTAACAAGAGTGTCACTTGCAAATCAAGAGAAGTGATTCTTTCACTGTGTTCAGCACTGGTGAGGCCACATCTGGAGTCCTATGTCCAGTTTCGGTCCCTGCACTTTGAGAAGGATGTGGATGGATTGGAAGGAGTCCAGCACCCAAAGTGACAAAAAGGCTGAAAGGGTTAGGGTTATTTAGTCTGGTGAAGAGAAGACCCAGATGGAATTTGATAAGTCTTCAAATACCTGAAGAACGATTTTTATAGAAAAGATGGGGGGTCATTTGAGCTTAAACTTAGTAGGGGTCATAAAAAGCCCTGTATTCATTCCTGCCCAAGGCAGGGGGTTGGACAAGATGATCTGCTCAGGTCCCCTCCAACCCTAATTCTATGATCTATGAGTGCAGAGTACATGTAGGTAAGAGAACTTGCAGCATCTTGTTACAACCTGATAAAGTGCTTTCAGCTTCAACCTGCATGACATACACTATAGGAAATGCTAGGAGAACAGTTTCCCCTGTTCCATACCAGCTCAACCTTGTTGCTTCAGGAACATTTACGATTGCATTGCATTGAGTTCCCCCAACTTATTTAGCAAACATAGGGACAGGAGATGATCCCAGTTCTTCAACTTAGTGACAGAAGAATCCATACAGGTCACATGAGCGATCTACGTATATGCCTTTGGTTGGCAGTGGGGGCCAAAAGAAAAGACTTACATTCCAGAGGTCACGCAAGAGTACTGATCAGGTTTCCTTTCAAAATAAAGATGCACAAACACAAAGCGCCATAGTGACAGGCCTTGGAGACTATATTCTTTTATCCTGTGAAGAGGCACAAGGACCATGGCACACTCCTGTGACACCTTCTGGCATAGTATGTGAGTGAACTGTTACTTAAACAACCATAGGGGTGGGGGTTGGGGAGTAAAGGGAGGGAGGGAGGGAAGAACAGAAAGAGACAGATTTCTAAGAATTTTGGCCCCATTTCATATCTGTGCGTGGCTCAGCTGAAGGATTGCCACAGGCTACCATTGACAATAATCGTAGTTGTTTCCATACTCCCAGAGGGATAGATAAAAAGACAGGCCCATGCAATCTCCTCTTCCCCCACTGGTCAGTAAAATCGATTGGCAGCAGCTAGTAGTACACACTGCACCCTTTTAAAAAAGAACACACTTGGGCACAATCTTACTGTGCACATAGGTACCATGAGGGCTGCACAGTACCATCTTAACACTTCCCATGGAGATAGCAGCTCCTCACTGCAGCCAATGCAACCAAAGTAGTACAACCATTTCTAAGAATGGACATACACACCCCCAAGGCCAGTTTTGTTTTGTACATTTCCATGGCAGCAATGGCTACATACAAGACTCTGCGTTTCTCCAGCAGGTCAGGAGGTGAGCATTCTGCCTCCCATATTCCCTGAGGTCCTCTACACAGACTCTGCTCAGGCCAATAATGCCCAATAGTCCTCCCCAGTGAGCAAGGAGACTTAAACACTCTTTTCCATAGTAATGTCCTTAAGCCACAATGCACAAGATTCTCGAAACGCTCATCAGCCTACCACATGTAGTCCACCCTATAGGTTCTCAAAGTTATAAGTTACTTCAGACTACTGCTCCAAGCTCTCACTCTCCTATCTCCCTACCTTAGTGCTCTACAGCACATACCAGCTCTCTAGAGATCTTACCTCCTACTGGCCTGGGCCTACCTGGCTTGCCTCTCATACAGTTTCAGGGGTGGAGCCAGAGGTAGGTAACCCTTAGTCTCTTAAAGGGCCCTTTCCAAGGATGTATCAGTATTTATCCAAGCCTCTCTATAATGGGCTTCCTTACCCCCATTACAGTTTCTTTATCATACAATGCAGTTCATGAAGACTTTATCCTTCCTGGAAATTTCCAGCCACTAGGTTTAGGGTACACCCAAGGAAAATCTGTTTATTTACTCCACAGTCTTGACAAACTTTTAAATACTTCTGACAAAATAGTAGGACAAATCAATGGCAAGCCTGACTTGCTGTGGCCTCTTGTTTAATAGACTCCCAAACTCTTTGGCAGGTATCCAAAAGGTCCTTCTGGGCTTTGTGTCAGCCTGATGACAACAGACAATAGGACAAGTTTTGAAAGGTATCAAAATGACTAACTTATTACGTCAACACAACTGAATATTTGGCCCTACAACTCCTGGCAGCCACTGGGTTCTGCCAACCTAACTTCAAAAGAATGCGTTTAAACTTGGTTTTGAAACAACAGAGATTCTGAACTCTCAGAAATAATCCTGAACTGTGTAAAAGTGAACTTAGTGTAGAGTATGGAAAAAGATATGGCAGTATAAAAGCCAAGGCAGTAAGGAACCAACACATGCTGCAGCCTAGCTTTGCCCCCAGTGATGTATCAAGATGGGATGGGGAGGGAGGAAGGGAGGCTGCAGCACCCACCCACCCCCACTCCAGCTTAGGCTGGGCAAACACCAGTCGGAGCTCCCGCCCCTCTTCCATCCTGAGACAGCACCAGAGCTAAGAGAAGGGGGCAAAGCTAGGGGAGGGGAGAGACTGGGTCTAAACTGGAGCTTAATCCCTCACCCTTCCAATCCAACGGCCAACATACTAGGGCTGTGCAAAAGAGCACCATTACATTTTGACTTCTGTTTTGCCATTTTGAAGGGACAGCATTTCGTTTTGTTGTTTCTTTTCATTTTGAAGCACTGTTTCATTTTGTTTAGTTGAAACTGTTTCACTGTTTTGATGCGTTTTGACATTTTGCCCATAGGCTATAATGGGGAATCATGAAAATGCCTATAACCTTGTCATTTCTTGCCTCATGTGGATGAAAATTGCAGAGATAGTATCCCCTTCTGAGGGCATGAAGCCTGCCAAGTTTAAAGGAGATAGGTGCAGGGGTTACTGGGAAACTATACCTCAAACTGCTAAAAGCAAAACTCATGTCACTTGCCGGTAACAGCAGCCTCATGTCATCCCGCATGCAGATCTGGGGGCCTGCACCCCTGGCAGGGCTCTGGTGCTGTTCTGGACTCCTCCTGGGGGGTGTGGGCCCCTGGATCTGTGTGCAAGATGACAGGAGGCTGCTGTGCCACCTGGGACAGGTACTGGGCTCAGTCTGTGCCCAGCACCAGCAGCGGCAGCCTCCTGTCATCCCACACACAAATCTGCGGTCCCACACCCCCAGGAGGGCTGTGGGTCTGTGCTGGACTCCTCTCGGGGATGTGGGCCCCCAGATGTGTGTGTGGGACGACAGGAGGTTGCTATTGCCACCTGGGACTGGCACTAGGCTCACCCCGCCCCCACCCCCCCAACCACTGGGAAGAATGGTGCTGCTGCTGGCCCCAGGCAGCAGTGGCAGCCTCCTGTCATCCTGCATGCAGATCTGGGGGCCCACCCCCTTGGTAGGAGTCTGGCAGCTCTGGGAAGGCAGGTTGAGCTCTGTGGGGCTGGTGGAGCTTCTCAGTGCACAGCCCTGGCTCTCCCCACCTCCTGCCACTGGGCTGCACTCTGAGCGGTTTCACCATCCCCATGGAGCTCAGCCCAGCAGCAGGAGGTGGCAGGAGAACCAGTGGTGGAGCTGCTCAAAGTGCAACCCTGGTGAGCACAGTCTGGCGGCGGGAGGTACCACAGCCCCACAGAGCTGAGCCTGGCAGCAGGAGGCGGGGAGAGCCACTGGCCAGGGCTGTGCTTGGAGCCAGGGCTCTGCTCTGGAGCACAGCCCTGGCTCTCCCATGCCTCCCATTCCTGGGTTGCTTTGAAACTCAAAACATTTCAAAACTTGTGAAAAGTTTCGTGTGCCCTCATTTCATTTCAAAGCTGTTTCGAAGACTTTTTTTTTGTTTTGATTTTGCTGTTCCAAGCTCGAAACATGTTGAAACAGCTTTGAAATGAAATGCCTGTTGAAATTTCACACAGCCCTACAAAATACATTGTGTTGGGAAGATTGATCAACTCATGGCGCTTTCTGTGAAGCGCCATGAGGTTAGACTGGGAAGTTGTAGTTTTGTCTGTGCCCTAAAAGCCCTGGAAAGGAGGAGGACCCACCTATCTTTGTATAAACAGCTTTAGCCATACTCAAGCAGGGTGGAACAGGATCATACTTAGACATTTCAGTGCCATGGTACCACTGAGCCACCCATAGGCAGATCCAGGATTTTGAAAAGAGGCATGCAGACGGTGTGGCACATTATCCCATATAAACACAACATGTATTTTTCTCCAGTTAAAGAAAAACTAGAACCTTTACTAATATTCTAGGGGCTAGCACAATATTATTTAATTTAAGTTCAAAGCAAAAACAAAATGATGTTGCTATAAGTATTGAAATGTGCACAGATTTCCTAGGTTATATATAAAGTTTTAAAAAGCACAACAAATTAGGCAAAAAATAGTCAAAATAGTCAAAAGATATGTGTCGTTAGTCCTGTGTTCATTATAGTTAAATGTAGGTCTCTTATTCAGGTCCATAAAGCAAAATCTAGCCTCCTTGAGCATCTTGACAGTGCCTCCAATACTTCCCTGTCAGTCATTTCTACGCCTGAATTAATATTACCACACTTGAGCTAAAGTTTTTACCTAGAGCTAAACACAGTCTTCAAAGAGAGACATTGCTAGGAAAAGAGAAATTGCTAGGAACAGCTAAAAGACAGCAATATTGCAAAAGAAAGATAGTTTGAACAGTGGAACATCAAAAAGGACAGAGAGTTATTAGCACCTAAAGAGTGGAGAGAAATTAGCACGAATCTAGGAGACAATGAGCCCTGAAGTCAACTGACACTCTGAGGACTGCCTGAATAGAAATGCCACTACTCCTCCCACACAGTTGATTTTAAAGTTTGGGTGGAACCTGGAATCAAAGGGGGATGCAACTGCAGCACTGCATCCCTTCCTTGATCTGCCCCTGGAGCCACCTACAGGGCATGCTCCTGAGTCTCTGTGTCTCAGTTTCTACCTGTGAAATGGCAATACTATTGTTGGCCCACTTTACAGGGTAAGGTTCAGAGGGTTGTGAAGAAAAATCGATTAAAGATTGCAAACTGCTTCACTACTCTGTAGACAGGCTGTATATAACCCCATACAGAGGGAAGGTGAGGCGAGTAGGCTGAGTACAATATGGTATAGTGCTGACAGAGGCATTTACTAATGTGGTAGTGTTAGCGCAGATGCAGCTAGTCACCAGTTGAGAGCGCCACTGTCTCCTTCATAGGTGAAAAACATTTCATCATTCACAATTAGCCTCATTGTTGCCTGAGAAACGTCATTGACTTTGACAGCTTCCATGTTGAAAACTCAGGGCTATCAATATTTGATAAACTGGATGATGTTTTGCAGCAAAAGTGTGTCACTTTTATGGCAGTTCATCACACAAATTGCTACAAAAGGCTGGGGAACTGCACAGCAGATAGATAGAGGGAAAATGCTGAATGCTCAGAGCTACTCAGGGGAGGGGAAATGGCCAAATACAGCAATTACAATAAGCCCATAAATCAATGTGGGGGAAGGTATGGAGACCAGTTGTTTACAGGGTCAGTGAATATGCAGGCAAATAGACATATAAGTAAAGGCGGGGGGTGTTAATAAACATGGTCCTGTTAAAAACCACCTTTTGGATTAATAAAATATCTGGGCTCAGGAAAAGACTTTGGGGAATCTTGAACATGAACCAGTAAGATGTTGCATGAAATATAGCTGATGCTCAGAATAGTTGCAGGTGTTGCCTGGTACATTAAGGCATCAAATGAAACAAAGTGTAGAAGACAACCTAGCAGTCCAGATTGTAATCCGAGTTCATCCAGATGCATATCATGGATACTTCAAGGAAGGCTAAACACCACATGTATGGTTTTCAGACAGTGTGCAGAGCTCTTCACAGGCAGGTGTGGAGTACGTCACCCCTATTCACAAGGAATTAGCGTGACCTCTGATCATCCTCAGCTCTGGAGCATTACTATCTGCATTAGTAGGTTTGTACCCTGCACTTGAATCCTGCTAAGTCATTCAGCACATGCTGAGCACATGCGCTAAAGAATATTGTGCCTGAACTTTTCCATCTTGTTCGCTGAGAAAGTCTTCATGAGAATTTTCCTCCTGGTGGAATGACATTTCCGACAGGGCTGCACTTTTACACTTCCACTTGGTAGAGCTCAGCCTGGTTTTTTTTTCTTTTTCTTTCTTTCTTTCTTTCTTTTTTTTTTTTTTGCAAACCTCCTTTATTTCTTACAAACAAGCACTGTTCTTGTTTTGGAATTATCCTGAACGGAAGCTGCCTTGCTTCCCCCACTCCTTTGCAGGATATGATCAGAAGAATAGTACCCCCCTTTAGGATCAGGTAGAACTGTAAGCTGCAGTTTCTAGAAAGAATTTTTTCAGAGTAAGGCAGGAAAACTTCGTTCCTGACCTGAAAGATTAACTATGGTGAGTGCCTTCTACCAACCCTATTCCACCCCCTTTTGCATGGCTGTAGAAAGAAAGAAGCACAGCCAACTGCTTGTAATGACAGTGTGCCTGCTGAGAGAACTGATCTGATAGGCACAAGGGATGACCTAATGGATTAGCCTGATGCTTGCAACTTCTATATTCTTCCAGGAGATGCAAGGGCAAAAGCCCAAGGGACTCAAAGCTGATCTGTGCTACTCATGCTTGGCTGAGATTTTTAAAGATGTCTATGGTGTTTCTCTTTGGTTATAAGCATAATAATGATCTTCCACTTTAATCTTGACATGAACATTTAGGCTAGGGACAGAAGTTACACATAAACTGGTTTAAGTGATCAGAAACTGGATTAAACCTGTAACAGAATAGAAATTCAGTGCGCATAAACCAATTTCAAAAAGGCTGTAACTGGCTTAAGATAAACCTGGTTGAATGTAGAATCAGACTTAACTGATTTAGGTCAAACCAGTTTATAAAACTTTTGTCCCAGACCCCTTCCTGGTTCAAGCTAAAATCAGTCCCCGAGCATCCCAGCATTTTGCAGCCCTGGGCTGGGCTATGCTGTCTGTTCCAGAGAGCAGAGCTCACCCCAACCCTCTGCTCCCTAGCTGGAGCAATGAGCCTCCCTGACTGGGTCACCGGCCCACCAAGGCAAACCCCTGCTGGGGTTTGGGGCCAGGGAATAGGGGTTAAACTCACCTTCTCTTGAGTACAGAGCTGCCCTGCCCTACTTACTTGGCTGCACCTGTGGACTACAAATCCCATAAGCAACTGGAAGCAGAAGGGGAAGTGATGAGCAACCCTGAAGAGTTCCGCTGCTGTGACTGTGGGCTTCAAATCCCAGAGACCTTGGGGGCAGCAGGAGGAGGAAGCGAACACACAGCCCATGTAGGCCACGTGCCAGAAAGGGTGCCATGCTGGCAACCCAGCTTCTGACTTGAGCCACTGCAGGCATGTGGCTGCATTTCCTGAATCAAAAGTGAATGTCTGTTCATTTACTCATTAGTTCAATCTTTACAGCTTAGACTAACCTGCAAAGACTGAGTCAATTCAGCCTCAGGCTTTATGACTGTCTGTACTTTGCCTTAGTTTTTAAATCGTCTCTCAGAAATCCACATGATCAAATTTTGAACCTGGCCATTCACTCCCCAGACAGGTGGGAAATGAATGTTAGTCTTAGCTAGAACAAGTGTGTGCACTCATCTGTGTGTATATATGTATGTTTCTACTGGTGCCTTACTCTGAAGAAATTTTCTAACTAGATTGTATAAGCACTAAAAGCAGCTGATCGAGAAAGATGACAAAAAAAACATGCATTGAAAAATTTCTGACTGGGCCCTGTATTTTCTGGATCACAGGAATCCTGTAGCTTATTTTCTCAGCTGTGTATGAGAAGTTTCAGTGGGTAGCCTGATGTCTCTGGTTGTTCATTCATTATATGCAGTGCCTCTGAAGGGTGTGGCAGTCATATTCTGCTGTCAAGTAAAGGAGGATGTTGTTCCTCAAGAAGAAATGGTGCCAGATTTCCCAAAGTGCCAGCAATAATCATATAACACAAAAGTAATTAATGATGGCAAGGATTCAAGAAGAAAGAGTGAAGTCTGGAATACTGTGTGTCTTACCTTTCCACGGGCCATGCATCCTTGAAGTCCAACTGCACAGTGAGACAGGAAAGCCATATGAGAGGAGGCCCTGAGAGGCTAAGAATTCAATGTCAGGTGTCCACACTGAAGGCTGGGAGAGGATTCACGATGTGGGAGGGGCAATTCCATTCTCTGCAGAGAGAATACAGCAATCAGTTAAAGTATGTAACATTAAATCCAGAAACACAGTAACATCCAAGGCAGGAGATTCCATGCATGATAGTACAGAATGACAATAAGCTTCCAGGAAACATTTTATTCCTGTAAAAGCTTTGGTCACAATGACCTCTGTAGAGATTTTATATTGTGCTATTTAGCATTTCTTTCTATTTTTTAAAAGTTTCCAGGGACTCTAAGAGTCATGCTCTATAGTCGATATTGAGCTGTATTTCTTTTTCATGTAAATTGCTAAAAGGCAGATAGTTAAAATATATTTCCAGTCCAGACAGCACCATTACTTCAGCCATTTAGGCAAGATATTATAGGACAGCAAGTAAAACCCAAACTCACAAAATTAGATATGGAAATAGGGTGTGTGTCTATACATGCAGTTGGTGCATGCGAATAAACTCCAGAGCTTACTGAAGTGTTTCAACCAGCTCCCAAAGGTTGGCTAATCCTGAATATAGTGGGTAATAGTTTCCCCACATGTTCTTCAATAGAATCAGGCCTTAAAACTGTTGCCAGGTCTCGTACCATCTATTAAAATGAATGGAGCTAATTCTAAATAAGGTGCTACTCAGCATAATACTCTGTGACAACAGCAGATCCTAATTCAGCAGACTGATTCAGTTCTTCACATTGACATTTCTCCCCAAATTAGCACAAATGAGGAAACTCTCTCCCACCAGAAATAACAGTGGACACCACTCCCTATGCAATGGCCCTGATTCTTTTCCCGCTGGCATCTGCCAACTCCGAAGGAGTACAAAATTATTCATCACCCCTCCCACCCCCAAATCATAATATTTGTTTAAAAGTCATGTGATCCTGAAAAATTATGAGTGTTGGGATCTTTTTGAGACTGGGGAAGGGAGCATGTTTTCTCCTTACCCATGAAAATGACAAAG
This sequence comes from Crocodylus porosus, assembly GCF_001723895.1. Lineage (NCBI taxonomy): Eukaryota > Metazoa > Chordata > Crocodylia > Crocodylidae > Crocodylus > Crocodylus porosus. The sequence goes on along the minus strand of NW_017728949.1, from coordinate 13,686,213 downwards.
ATTTTTTGTAATCACTGAGCTTTGGGAACCAGGGCTTTAAGCATAAATGCCTCAAGTTTTGCATTTAAAAAATGTAAGACTCAGTTTGGCAAGAATACATTAACTTCTACTGTAGCAGGAGAAGTCCATATGGTATGTCCTGTCCAAAGGGAGGGGGCTGTTTGACTGATTCCACAAGGTGGTGACTACCTTCAGCCATCACTGGCAGCAGTGAGAAAACAAGTGCTGAAAGCACTCAGGACCTGACCCTGCACCATAGCTCCAACGTGTCCTGTAATGGACTTATTTGAGTGCAGAATCAAGCCTTTGAATGATCAGATATGAATGTGATTTCATGGGCTGCAGACTGCTAGCTGAAGAACTATCTCCCTGCTACTGTATTGGTTTCTACTGCAGACGAGCTGCTTTTGAAAGTGCAAATCCCCCCTTTTTCATCTTGAAACTCCTCTGTGTAATTGAAAATCTGTGGTTTCTGCTGGGCTTACACTCATTTAATTATCCACTCTCATCTGCATTTAATACCCCAAGCTCTGTCAGAGGGCAGAACATGCTCCCTGCATCCAGAAGGACAAGAGCACTCTGAAACAGCTGCTATATTTATATTTTTAAAAAAAAGGATACGGTGGGTTGTCATGGCAACCTGGCTTCTAAAAATAGAAATGCCATATACAGCACAGTCAATATCACAGCAAGAACTGACAGGAGCTGCTTTAATAAAGTATTGGGAAATGGAACTAGACTTTTAGTCCCCCCTGGGAAATGTTATCAAGCAAAGCACACAGGAGACACACAATCACTTACTAATTAAAACTTTGATCTGGTACGATGCAGAGAGCCGCCAATTCCCCTTGTTTTGGGCATTCTTCTTTGCAATACCAAGTGTCTTCATTTGACAGATCCTTCCCAATTTGTAGTGGGTAGCAGAATGCATCAGACCAACTCAGTGTCAGAAGACGTGCAGTGCTTTTTGTATGTGAGGATCTCACCATCTATTCCACTTACTGCTCCTCTGGCCCCATCATGTCTTCCCATAGCTCCTTGTGGCACTGCTCAAGTCCCCATGCACTAATGTCTAGATCTACAAGGGAAATGAGATGCCTAAACTCCCACTGACATCAATATTTGAATGTATTTCTCAGGCTTAAATAAGAACTTTGTGATTTTGACTCTAAATGGTTAAGCAGCAATGGCTCCAAGCATGGACACAGGAAAGGCTGTGATTGCAGCAGAGGTTCCAGCTCCCTAGGTGTGTCTACATGATATGCTTTACTGTGCTATTGCCTAGTTTACTGAGCAGGAAGTGCATGCATCCACATGTGTGTGCTTACTGTACTGTAAAAATTTCTATTCACAATTAAATTTGCTACCTGCTCCAGGGCATCTCTTGCTCCAGGGCTGGGCTGCCTCTAAGGCAGTCCTTGTCTGCACACTATAAAAGCTTGCAGCCATTTTGTGCCCTGGGGCACACATCACAGGCACCCTGAGGGCAGTGCAGACTGTGTGCGTCACTCTGGGCAGGCCACAGCAGCTGCCAAGGCACTACTGTGGGTGCAGAACAGTTGCTGCAGGCTGCTGCAGCCCTTGACCAAACTGTCAGCACCCCAGGGCTGCCTAAAGGCTGCTTCTGGCAGCAAGGCCAGGGCCTCCTGCCTGCTGCAGATCCCCACCAGCCTGCCCTATACCTGCAGCTGCTGTGGGACATGGCCTCTGCTGTGCAGCTGCCAGTCTCATGCTGTGCCCCTGCGCTGGGCGCTACTGGAAGCTACCCAGGGCTGGCAATAATGGGACAGCCATGTGGGGGCCCAGAGAGCAGTGAGGGACCCACAGTACCCTTGTCCTTCCCATCTAGGCCCAGCACCACCCATGTGTGCACACCCATGCCCTCCATCCGGAGCCCGAACTGGAGCCTGGAGGAGGTTGGCAACCTTGTGCTCTGTAACAATGCAGAGGTGCAGCGCCAATTTGAGTGAGGCAGGTGCTTGAACATTCACATTTGAGGCTCTGTCAAGCGAGATGCAAGAGCGAGGGCACTCCCAATGTGCAGGTGTGTCTGGGGCACATTGAAGGTCATCAGCAGTAGGGCATAGTGGGTCAGGCACCCCTCAGACTGCACAAACAGCTCATTGTGCAATGGCCAGGGCATGTGCAGAAGAAGCATGCTGGGGTACAGCGGCAGCGCGGGGTGGGGGTGGGGGATGCCCTGGGGTGCCTCCCTGGACAGGCCCCCAACAGGGAGAGAGGTTGGAGACACAGACAGCTGCCAGGAACCTGGCCTATCCTGCCCTGGGATTGAGGTGGGGGAAGCAGGCTGCCTGCGGCCAGCACCCAGCAGGCTCCTGGCCCCAGGGGAGCAAGTGGGGATGGAGGACCTTGGCTGGCAGCAGCCTAGGCCTGCCCAGCTGACTTATCATGGTCCCTGGGAACCCATGCATAGTCAACCCCTCACCTGAGGCTGGGCAGTGCACGGCCTCTGGTGCAGTGCATCTTAACTCTGAAATGTTGCAAACCCTCACAAAAGGCTTCTGTCTCCTGGCTTTGCAGACCCAGCATCTGGATGTGGGGGAGAGGCTGGAGTGTCCAGTGGGTATGTCAGGTCAAGGACACTGCTGCCCACCACTGGTGCCCTCTGGATATGCCAGCATTGCCAGAGGCACACACAGGACAGGACCCTCCTCCTCCAGTGGCTGGTGATGGTGGCCAAGGAGCAGGAGGAGACCACACCGGCCTGGCAGGAAGAGAACCTGGCTTGGGAGGCAAGGTGGCAGGAGGAGGACCTGGGCTTCTAAGAGAGGCGGCAGAGGGAGGACATCACCCAGGAAGAGGTGCAGGACCAGGCAGACCAGGAGCACCAGGCTGAGCAGATCCAGGTCCTGCAGGAGCAAAATGTCATCCTAGGCCAGGTGGTGCAAGCCATGAATGATGACCATCAGACCCTGAGCAGTCTTTGGCCTGGTGGTTTTGTTCATTCCTGCTGCTACCTAGTCCCTGTCCCATGCCCCGCAGGCCCCCTAGCAACTGCCCACTACTCCGCAGCATGCCCCCTCCTGGCCCTGGAAGGAGATCCTCCATGTCCTTCTGCCAAAAGAAGCCCCTGGCCTGGCCCCTGCCCCAGGTCTGCCATCACTCGCCTAGGCCAAGGCCTGCTGCTCACTCTAGTTCAACGTGGGCAGGGAGCTGGAGCTGCCTGGAGTAGCACCAGAACTGGATATTGAACCTCCTGGGCCTAGACTCTGCCAGCCAGAGGGAGAGCCGCTTGCCTTGGAGGAGCCCTGGGCACCACTGTCCCTGGGAAAACCCCCCACCTACTGTAGTCACCATGGCATGCAGACCCACAGGAGAATGGCCAGGGGCTAGGCTGCCTGCCCCTGAGCTCTGCCCCCTTGGCATCCCCAATCCTATGGCACCCCACTCTGGGACACCAAAACAAAGACTTTATAAATAGTTTTCATATTGGGAAGAGGGTTTTTTATTGTTTGTGGTTGGGCCACTGTTTGGGGAGGGGGCTCTGTGTGTTGAGGGGGAAGGAGGAAGATGGGGTCTGTGTGTTGAGGAGGGTGGGATAGAGGGTGTGTGGTGTAGGGGAATAACTTTTTTTTCTTTGGACACATGGCTGCCATGAGAGTGGTGCTGGGGGTGGGCAGGGGGTAGGGGGTCTGTGGGTGGCGAGGCAGGTGGGCTAGAGGAAGGAGTGCTGCAGGAGGTGTTCCACTACAGCCTCCTGCACTCAGTGCACTGGCCCCTGCTAGCAAGTGTGCAGATCTCTTGGGGTCTTTGCAGGGGGGACCTGCCACAGCCACCACAGGAGATACTTCCGCTACCAGGCTGCCTCTTCCCACCGCACCTCCTCTATCCAGGCCTCACAGAACAGGTCTCCCTGGGGCTTGAACATATTATGCAGCACACAGGCTACAATGATGACCTGGGGAAGGTTTTCTTCAGTAACCTTGAGGTGGGTGGTGAGGGAGTGCCAGCAGCCCCTGAGGCAGCCAAATGCTCACTCCACTAGGGTGCAGTGGAATAAATCCATGTGCAGACATGCATCCTGAGAAGTAAGGGGAAGGGAATCAGTTGAACCTCTCCTGATTCTACCCCCACCCCAACACACACTTTGCTCAAGAGCTACAGGGCCCAAAGAGTAGAAGTTCATCTGAGCTATGATAGTCCTACTGCTTTCCGATGCTCTCTTAATACCACCTACCATTAGACCTGGAGCCATGCACTTCACCTAACAAATTCCCGAGCCATTGACAGAGCTGTTGCCTCTTTTGCCCTCTGTGGCAGTGGTTCCCAGACTCTGATAGATTGCGCACCACCAATTTAAAACAATACAACCTTAAGTTCCACCAACAAATTTTTGTCATATAGTTTCATAGTTTCACAGTAGCTAAGGTCAGGAGGGACCTGAACAGATCATTTAGCCTGACCCCCTGCCACAGGTAAGAATGAATGCTGGGTTCACAAGACCCCAAACAGGTGATCATCCAACCTCCTCTTGAATTTGCCCAAGGGGCTCTGGGAAGTTGGTTCCAGATTTTGGCCACCCT
>NW_017728949.1:13673722-13680446 GCF_001723895.1 Crocodylus porosus | reverse complement strand
GGCATCTGGACCTGCAGATTTAAAAATGTCTAGCCCTTCCAGAAGATCCCTAACTACATCTGCACTGACTGAAGACCTGACAGAGCTATCCCTGAGATTGTCCCTACCTCTGGTAGGTGGGATGTCTCGGCCCTGTTCAAGAAAACAGAGGCAAAGAAACTGTTTAAAATATCAGCTTTCTTGTCTGGCGTAGCCACAAGATTACTGTTTGGGTCTTGCAGGGGCCCTACATTGCCTGGTGCCCTCTTCTTGCTCCCAATGTACTTGAAAAAGGACTTTTTGTTGTCCTTAGTCCTGGACGCTAGCCTGAGTTCCATCTCTGCCTTGGCCTTCCTAATAGCCCTCCTACATTCATGGGCTGAGGAAGAGTACTCCTCCTTGGTGATAGCTCCTCCCTTCCACTGGCTGTATGCTTTTAGTCCTCAGGCATTGCTGAATGCCCTTGCTGAGCCAACGGGGTTTCTGAGCACTCTTACCCCCCTTGCTTCTCTCAGGGACTGTTATCCTTTGGGCCTGGAGGATTGCCCCCTTAAGGTATGACCATCCCTCATGAACTCCCATCTTCTCTACCTTCTGGGCCCTCAGTGCCTCCCCCCCAGTCTCCTAAGCTCATTGAAGTTGGCCCTTCTGAAGTCATGGGCTTTAGCCTTGGTGTGAGCCCTTGACACCCTGCACTGGATAGTGAAATCCAGCAGGTAATGATCGCTATTGCCCAGGTGGTCAAGGACCTGCAGCTCCCTCACCAGGTCACCCCCCATGGCCAGGACCAGGTCCAGCAAGACATTACCCCTAGTGGGGCTGTGCACTTCCTGGATAAGGTAAAGGTCCTTTAATACAACCAGGAACCTATGTGAATGGCCAGACCTGGCTGTCTGCTCCTCCCAGCAAATGTCTGGGTAGTTTAGGTCACCCATGACAATAACAACATCCCTTGACCTAACCACCTCCATAAGCTGACTGGAGAAGTCCTGGTCCAGCTCTTCCTCCTGGTTGGGTGGTCTGTAGTAGACACCCACTGTAAAGTCCCTTTCGCCACGCCCCCCTTGTAGTTTTACCCATAGCATATCTGTCCGACCCTCCTCTAACCCAAAGCTAATCCTTGATGTGAGGTGCTCTTTGACATAAAGCGTAACCCCCCCACCTTTCCTTTCTGTCCTGTCTCATCTATATAGGGTGTATCCCCGAATGCCCACCACCCAATCGTAGGTAGGGTCCCTCCAGGTTTCTGTGAGCCCTACTAAGTCTGGGTTCTTACTTGCAATCAGGAGGCACAGTTCTCCTGCTTACTCCCCATACTATGAGCATTAGTGTAGAGACACCTGAGGCCTCCTGAGGGTTCACGTGCCTCCCTCCCACTCCCAGGACAGTTGTGGCCCCCTGCTCCCCAGACATTGATGCTTACCTGGGCTTCCCTTCCTCTTGTCACCTTGCCTTGCATGCTGGTGAAGCATCCTCTCCACTCAAAGTGGCCCCTTCCCCTGGCAAAGCTAGTTTATAGCCCGCTGTACAAGATCAGCCAACCTAGAGGAAAAGATACATCTGCCATTAGGGGAGAGGTGAAGCCCATCCCACCCCAGCATTCCCTCCTTACAAAAACATGGGTCATTGTCAAAAAACCTGAAGCCTGCCTCGTGGCACCAACTCTGAAGCCACCGGTTAACCACATCAATGCAGGCCTTATGACGCCTACCCTGGTCCACTTACCAGGAGAATGGAGGAAAATACCATCTGGGCTCCCGTCTTCTTCAATTGGTGTCCCAAGGCCTTGTAGTCCTCCATGATGTTATCCGGCTTGCCCTTGGATGCATCATTTGTACCCACATGGACCACAACCACTTGGTAGTAGTCAGAGGGCTTGATGATTTTATGGATGGTCTCTGTGACGTTGTGAATCCTCACTCTGGGTGTGTGGCAGACCTGCCATGACCAGGGCTCTGAGCAACAGATTGGACCATTGGTTCCCCTCAGGATGTATTCCCTGATGACCAGAACTTTGCACCTCCTTCTTCTTGGGGTGTGCCTCTTCAGAGCCGGTGATGTAGGTCAAGCGGCTTCAATTTCTCTGGGGACCTGTTCTTCTGCCTCCTCCTCCGGGGGGTCAGGGCTGCATGCCTGTTCCTGAGGGGAGTCTGGGGAGCAGGCACAGCAGTTGTACGAGCTGCCCTGGCCTTAACAGGAACCTGCTACCACCGATTAGTTGGGCGCCGTGCAGGCAGGGTCTCTCCGGTGGATTCCTGGCCCTGCAGAAAATTGAAATACATATCAATTTCATCCTCTGCCACCCGGATCCCATGCAGCATGCTCACCTCAGCCTGGAGCTCTGCCACCTGACCCTCCAGAGCCTGAAGACGTTCACAGGGCAGGCGGGGGAGTCACCAGACCTCAGTCCCACCCCTGGGGATCCCACCCAGCCACCCCCACAACTCAGGAGGCAGGTGGTTGCCAGGCCCCCCCGAGGGCTCTGTCTGGGTGGAGGCCTCAGAGGAGCCCCGGAAGAATGGCACCACTGGGGCAGGGCCCCCGGCAGCACTGCGAGTCGTCACCATGGCTCGCAGATAGTTCTTACCTCTCTCCTTGTTGGTAGAGCCTCCTCTCTCCTGAGGAAGACTCTCTTGCTGCCTTGCCTGCTTCCACCGGCACTCTGTTCACGCGCAGCTCCCTACCCAGCGCAGCAAAAAGGGATCTGGGGGCTTCTCTGCAGCTGCGCCAATTCCTGCCCCACTTACCTTCAGGGGATCAGCTGCTGCTGCCCCCGCTGTTGCTTCTCAGCCTCCGCCACCTCAGGTACATTGAAGGGGGCACACATGTGCTGAGAGCTCACACATGTGCCCAATCAGCCTCCTTTCCCTCCTCCTGCACCCAACATAAATTATAATAAATTTTTTAATGTGTGTCACTGTCAGGGTACCTGCATACCCCTAATGGTACCCGTACCACAGATTGGGAACTGCTGGTATAGAGTGAGGCTCTGGGCTTTTTTTTTTTAAATAAAGATTCTACAGGTTTCATGGGAAATTAGAGGTTGCTTTTTTTTGCTGTAGCATGTGGGAGGGGCTGGTTGTTGTGGGTTCTTTAGACCTAATATCTATTACATGCTTGTCTGCAGTCATAGGGAACTGGACCTGATAATTCAGGAGGAAATCTTTATAGTCTCAGTTCCTATCTTTCCTTCCCTGCTTCAGATCTCCTGATTCCAAATCCAGTGTTTCAACCCCTAGAACTTTTCCACCCTTTCCATAATACACATCTTAAGATCCAGGCGTCATTATCAAAAGACCTGAAGAGGATCATATTGGAGGAGCCAGCCAAGCAACTTTTGAAATGAGATTGGTAAAACTGAACAAACACTGGTTGCTTTCACTATGGGTCAAAGTCTCCAGCTATCTCATTAATTCTTCTTAATACTGTGCTGCTGAAAGGGGAGACTATGTTGTTGCCTACTTGCACATCTAATTCTTTTAAGATGTTGTTTGCCAGCATGGGAGAACCAGCTTCCTCAACAATAACGTATGCCTTTTCCTACTCATCCCCATGGGTAATGCCCATTTGTAGGAAATGTCAAGTGTCTTTTTTGATTCTCTGGGTGTTTGCTGATAGATGTACAGCTCTTCTTGATTCCTGTACCTTTCTTTAAAAAGAATATATTGGTTTCCTCAAAAGGGCCCTAAAAAGACTGCATTATGATTTAATTTGCAAATGTTGTCTGGTTGCCCCGCCTCTCCTGCACTCTCTCTCTCTCTCAATTCCTAGGAACATAGGAATTGCCAGACTCCATTAAAACTTCAGTGACCCATCTCCCCTAGTGGCTAGTAACAGCTACTTTAGAAGTGGTTGCAATATATCTCTTTGCTGCCTACCGCCATCTAATTTGCATTTGGCAAGTACTACATGGAGTACTGTCAATGTTTCCCAGTCACTTTGTTGGTCCATATCTGTGCCAGTTTTCCTCCTCTGGTTGGGTGCTCTTTTGTTGGGCTACAATATTTAGCAGTTCTCTACCACCTTTCCTCTGAAGATCTCAAAACCTCAAACCTAAAAGTTTTAAACCCAAGGACCTAAAGTAACTATTTCTTACACCCATATCTAAATAGAAGTGCTTCTTACAAAGGTGATGAGCAACTGTTGTGCCCATTGATTTCATGAGGGCTGGCAATACTTTTACAAGTCCTGAAAATATTAGCCTAATATTAACCCAAACCTAATATTTCACCTGTTTAACCAGAAGTGTGATATTAAACTGGTAATTCTACAGGTAGGCGTTTAACTGAGTAAACTAAGCCAACATAAACCAGGTTTAAGCAGATAAAAGTGACCATGCGAGGGCTTCATTTAAAATCAGGATTCTGAAATGTTCCCCAACATATTTACTATGTAGTTAATTGTCTTTGCTAAATAGTAGCAGTGAGGTGGACATATGCTACAACCTTATTTTCCAGTAAAATCACTTAAATCCAGGGTAGAGTTGTCCACTGAAACATGTATAACAACCAGGGATCCTGGTTTTTTCTGATAAAAAAAAAAAAAAAAAATTCCTAATTTTCAGGTTAAATAAAGTAACCCAAAATCCACATTTTTCCATGATTAAAATGAAATGCCACCAATGCAGATGCATATACTTATAGTGGTGTTTCATTTTGATCAAGGAAAAATATGAAATTTGGGTTACTTTTTTAACTCCAAAATTGGGTCTTTTTTAAATAAGAGAAAACTAGGATTCCTGGTAATTGTGTGTGCATGTGCTTGTGTAGATTTGAACCCAAATTAAAACAGGATTTACACTGTCTTCATGACTATCAATGCCCACGATAGCTGGTTTAAACCTAGCATGAGTATGCCTACCTATCCTGTCCATTGACACCTTCCCTTACAGGAGAGGCATGCCCATGACTTGAGATCTGTGTGATTTTTCCCATTGATGGAGAGGCCTTTTACATGAGTGGCCATTGTCAAATAGTGAATTAATGGCAAAAGCCAAGGCCAGACATCCCTTCCTTTACCTTAACAGTACAGTACACTTCCTCCTACTGAGCACTACCGTACTACCCCAGCTGAGCCATTACTCCTTGTGGGTTAGGATACTCTTATTATGCACTCTCTTATTATGTTTTGTCAGAAACTCCAAACTAGTGTGGTGAGGGTAAGTCACACTGCATGACAGGTTGCACATTCATCAGTCTCCTTGGCATGTTCTGTGCCACAAAGGATTTAAAACACCACACTGCATAATGCTTCTGTAACTCCGTGCATGGAACTAAGACCCTTTTTTCTCCATAGTCAGAAACTTGAGCCTTTACCAAACACATAAATCTGGTTCATCTCCCAAGTGTTTGGGGTAGGAGGGAAGGAAGTGATATGCTACTCCCCCATTTTTCTTTTGGAAACAAGATCTTTTCTGCCTCCCATTCCACAATGGATGCGTTTCTGTTTCCTCTGCTGTCCACTTCCTCCTTTTTGAAACACCTCTCTGTCCTATCACCATGCTTCTGCAGATACGCTTGTCAAATACATTGTTGTTGTGTTTGGCCCCTGCATCAGCAGAATGACTAGACTGAAGTCTTAAACTAGGCAAGGTCAAATGCTTACATCCAGCTGACAACATACAAAAAAAATGTTCCACTGAACATGTGCATAAACGTTTGCAAGATTAGACTTAGGTTGGAATCAGTGCTTTGCTGGCAGAAGTGTTGCTGGCAGAAGCTGTGTACTGTACACAAGCCCCGTTGTTTAGTCTATATTTACCCTTGCCCATATAGTTGACAGTGAACCTGAAGTTCAGATACATAAAAAAGACTGATGGCTATTGTAGGCAATAAATCCTTCACCATGGCTAGTCCTATGTTACCATGCAGCAAATAGGGTAGCTCATCTCTTGCAGTGACCACAGCGACAAATTCACTGACTCTTTAAATCCATAAATACGCAATGTTTAAAAGTAGCTAGTTTAATAGATAGTACTGTCAATAATGGGTCTACTGGAAAGCCCAGTGAGGAGGCTTAAAGCTGCTTTTCAACACAATAACGGATGTCAGAGCCCTTTAGGAAGACATGACTAGTAATGCATGAATCGGGCTGCACAAAACAGGTGTGGGATACTTGCCACTGGAGGCTGAGGCTTTTAAAGGAGGGCAGGGAGTTAAGTGCACAAATCCTGTTCTTGCTAATGGTGTTTGTGTTCAGCACTCCCTAGGCATTGCTGTAGAAACTTCCATGCACAGACTGTTAACCCAGCCCCACCTGCTGTTTAGCTCTTGATACTTGGATTCAAAACTGCATTGTGTTTAGATATATACAGCATATCATAAAGTGCCTGCTACAAGAGCAACAAGTTGCCTTCTTTTTTCCAACCAGTCGGCTTGTTGGGAGAAAAGTCTCCTAAGTGGCTTTTCCAGGAAGACAGGTTTACAGACGTTGAGGTCCACCCTCATCCAGTAATAGTGGTGAACACTGATCACTTGACTCCACATAGTGTATTCATAGGCAGATGTTTTTAAAACATACTGGCAATGTTGTGTACCCAACTGGAGATAACCGAAAGGAGCTCCATCATCTATGAATACTGAATACCCTCCCTATGGAATAAGAGTCATTAAGTTCTTCTGGTTTGAAACCCAAATATCAGGTACTCAGCTGGTCACTTTTTAAAATCTCACCATGGGTACAAGATCAAACTTCTGCCATACCTGAATCCCCCTGGGTTGATAACCCAAACAATTGCAGAACACAG
>NW_017728949.1:13649024-13673711 GCF_001723895.1 Crocodylus porosus | reverse complement strand
GTTACCTTACCCACTCAACGCCTTATGTTGAATTGTATTTTTAGGTGATCGCTGTTCCCCCAGATGGCTACCGATCTGTAGGTCCCCTACTATGTCATTATGCATATCTGCACAAGCTTGACTGTTCTCCTGTATACTTAGAGATTACCTACCCATTATCCTACACATGATTTGTACTCACAAAAGAGAAAAGCCCCAAGCATCTAAGGCACAGTAAAAGAGATATTTTCTGGCCCAGGTATCAGTGGCTTATTTTAAAGCTGGTCCCAGAGAAATCAAGTGCCTCAAGGACCCTGCCACTTTTACTGAGGTAGAGCTTCTAATAATACACTGTATGCCCACAAGAAAGTTAGTCTCAATAAGCTCATGAAACATATGGGCAACACATGGCCTCCACTGCTATTATACTTCACATGCTGAGCACCAGGCTGCTAAGGGGTAACTGCTTATCAGTAACCAGGAACTCAGATGAACAAGACGCTTTGCAGATTTCTGATGTGCTGCATGCCACAAGTATTGATCCAGGTAAGTTTTGCTATAATTTTGTGAAGTAAGCATGCATCTGCATTTCCTGGGTTTGGCCAGAATGTGAAGTAAAAGCAATATTGGAAGAAAAATCAATTTCCATTTCACATGACACTGGGAAGGAGTGCAGGTATCACAGAAGCCTGTTACTGCAGGATTTCCAGACCCAAAGTTAGGGAGAAACATTCAGTGAAGAGCTGGATGCTGCTTAGCTAAACGAATACAACATTATATGAGATTCATTCCTCATTAATTTCTTGCCCTTCTCTTAGGACCTCAAGGTCTCCCATTGCCATCACTTGAGGCTGCTTGGGAAAGTTCACTGCAACTCCCCACCCTTTTCAGTGCCAATCTTGACAATCACACAAAGCATCACTCTCCCCTTCACCAGGGCAGAATACACCTACTTTGGCCCTCAGCATTATTGGCACCTGCACACCCAGGGAGTGAGAGACGAGGAAGAAAATTTCTCCAGCATAAGAGAATCCATACTGTTACCAATTTCTCAGCCATCAAGCTGGCCCTCAAGTCTGTAGACACCCTATCACACAGAGGAGGTCGCTTTCAGATTCCCCTTCACATTACAGAGGTGCTTTCCTTAGACAGAGAAAGGGCTCTTGTGTCTTAAAAGCCACATCTTTTTACCTCTTGCTCTCCTTTTAAAATGATCTTCAGGCCCTGTAGCGAGAAGCAGAGCCTGCAGGGTGGAATCAAACAACTGAAGGATTAGAGATGCAGCCAAAAATGTTGTGTTGTAATTGGCTTTTAGAAAATGCCAGTATGCCTTTCCAAGCCCAGACTCAGCTCTGCCTCAGCCAGCGCTGTGACCTGAGGAAGGACACTTAATGCCTGAAAGCTTTCTAACATCTCCCCCAACTATACAATTGGCACAATAAAAATTATATCTATATAAAAACAAAATAACCTTGCTTCTCATATAACTCCTGGGCCATCACAGCCCAAACATACCAACCCTATTGCACATGGGAAGCAGGGATGTCTCACTGTGAACCCCAGTATGAGGCTGAGAGGCTTGTTAAGGGTGGATTGGAGGCGATTAGCATGGAACTTGCTAACTGCCTCCTCTAGAGAGCCAAGGTCAAAAGTGGGAAGGGAAAAATCAAAATGTTCCCTGAAACCAGGAAGGAAGGAAAGGAAAAATGGCAGGGTGATGCAGTTAAACAGGAAGTAGGATGACCGCCCGAAGCAGAAGCTATTCATTCAACACAGAACGGCTCAGATTTCAGCTGGCTTAACCTGGTGCAGATCCCCTGGGGTCAATATGGCTCCACTGAGTAACACTTGTTGTCAGTCTAGTCCAGCATTCAAAGCAACAAATTATCCTAGGGTTTCTTGTCTGTGGTAACTCCTTCAGGTTACACTGTCTGCTGGCAGGAGAGCAGAGAGGATAGCTGTTTTCTGCCATAGCAGTCTCCCCCTAGCTAGATTCTTGTTAATGGATATCCCAGAACTCTGGCTTGTGCTGGCATTGTCCAGCAAAATACAGAGTGGACTTAAGAGCTAAGATCTCAAGCTGGTCACTGTCTTATGCTTCATTACTAGTGCCTCTGCCTAAGCTAGGTGTATAAGCAGCAGGGGGGGAGAGAAACACTGTCAACAGAGAATGATGCTAGCATACCTGACCTACCCCACTCACATATATGCTAAGCACCTGGCCCAATCAGCTCAATATTAAGATTTTGCCCCTTTCCAAGTGGCCCTGTCCTTTATCAAATGCCCAGCCAGGTCTTCAACTTCCAGTGCCCTTGTATTTCCCCTGCAAGAAATCTGTTCTCTCCCCTGGCTTTACTTCACTCAGCACACTGAACCAAAGGACATTCAACTGTAGAGCAGTGTTTTTCAACCTGTGGCCAGCAGAAACCCTAGGATTCTACATACTATGTCTAAGGGCATAGAGGGTGGCGGGAGAAAAAATTATTTGGAGGGGCTGAGCACACGCACACTCGCCCACCCCAAACAGGGCGTGGGAAGAAGCCATGAGTGGCTTGTCTGGGGGGTGCCCAGTGCAGAGTAGGGGTGGCACCTTCCATTGTTGCATGCACACTGGGAGGCATGGAGGACATATGCCCCTGGATCTGCGCAGGGGAAGGTGGGCTGCTGCTGCAGGCTGGGCCTGGGGCTGTGCTAGGCTCTTCCTGCTGGTGGGGGAGGGAGGAAGGGCATGTAGGCTGGGCCAGGTTGTGCTCAGGGAAGACATTGGCAGCATTGGGAGGGAGGGCTATGGCAAATTTTGGGGTGGCTGCAGCCTCCCAAGTGCCACCACTGCTGCCGACCCCGAGCGCAGCCCAACATAGCCCCCCCCACCAGGAAGAGACCCGGCCTCAGCTCATCCTGCTTCATGCAGATTTGGGGGCACATGCCCTCCTGGGGTGTGCATAGCAGCAGGAGCTGCCCCACTTCAAGTCCCCCTGGACCAGCCACTTACAGCTCTGTCTTGTGCCATGCCTTGGCTGTGCAGCACCTGCCCCAGGCCCACTCCCTTGCGGCTCGGCTGCCTTGTGGCCCTACCACTGCCCTGCACTGGGGGGGAGGGGCTAAGCCCCATTAGCCCCCCCCCCTTCCACCACCTATGTTAAGGGGGTCATGAAAGATGACTATGATCAATCAAAAGTATGTGAATACCCACACTGACAATTCAAAGGGGTCCTCACCTCCATTTAAAATTTCTACTGGGGTCTATACCTCCATTCAAAAATGTTTAGGCGTCTGAAAATGAAAGAAGGTTGAAAACCACTGCTCTAGAGAGTGGCCATATTTAAAGAGTCAGGAGTGACAAAACAGATCCCTGGGGACATGGAAGTCAAATGTGCTTTAAAGAGAGCCCATTTATAGCAAAAACACTATTTAACCATTTATTCTGCATGTCAGGTTTCTGACTTCCACATTCTTCAACATAATCTGGAGGCATTTCTCTATCAGTGCCAAATCTCTGGAGTTTAGGTGTCTTTTAATTAGCAGGTGCGCTCAGTAAGTTAATAGGGGGGAAAAAAGTCTTCTGGTTGCCCTAATTTGCATTTAGCCAACAGCGTATTTGTATTCCAGGATGGATTTTCTTGTAGCGGATACTAAATGTACCTTATGTCAGAAATGTATTAGAGACCACATCTGAATCACCATGCCAGGAGCTCTTCTGTGAATCTCCTTTGTTTAGTGCTTGCACTGGTAATGCAGGAGGATTTTATATGCTTCAGGAGATCAATGAACCTCTTTAACAATGATATCCAATTATAGATGCTCTCTAAAATAAATGGCATACGCAGATCCTCTCTCAGCCTGCCTCAGAGCTGTTCAGTGGCTATGAATGTTCATTTTACTAGGATTCAGCCACTGAACCATGAAAGCCAAAACTCAGAATACAGAAGTCAAGCTGGTCAAATATTTTCAATCAAATGTGTTTTTCAAACAGAAAACAGGATTTTCAATTTAATTATTTGTTGTAAAAAGCATCTGTTTTTATTGAAGTTTTTGTCTTTCTTCATTGCAAAATATTGAAGGATTAAAAACCGTTGGGTTTTTTTTTTTTTCCAATTCTGAAATGCTGAAACAGAAGAGGCATACAAGTTGTACTTTGGTTTCCTCATATCCCCCTTCCACTCTAGCGCCAGGGCTCACCAATCATTCACCAATCACTTAATCACCTATGACGCACTACAGTTATGAAAGGGCCATAATGCACTCCCACACTGAATCAAAAGCAGAGACTGTGGCACAACATGGGAGACATCTGACAAGGGAACCTACAGTGGAGAAGAGTAGCATGAGATAAATTACAACGAGGCACCACAGAGGCATCTAAGTATGAAAACACTTGGGTTTCCAGCCAAAATATTTGAGTTGTTAGTCAAAATATTTCAGTTTTGATTGTTCAAAGCTCAACATTCCATAGGAAATTGACATTTAAAAAAATTATTCATCATAATTGTGTAAAAGTATTCTGACCAGCTCAACTTAATCATGTGAGTAAATTCAGTACATTGATGAAAGCCAAGTATCCTGCAGATACATATTGTGCATCTGGGTTGTTATCTGAAAAAACTTGTGTTACTCCAATCCCAGTGTTCTTGAACAGAAACACTAAATTTCACTGAGATTGGTGTGAATTAATGAAACCCATCTTAGGACTTCTCTAAAAGATGAAACTGATTGTTGCAGCTATTATACATGTATATTCTGTCTAGGGCTATGCGAAGTTTTGGTCACCGATTCAATTCGGAGGCGATTCGGCCCAATTCAGCAGCCGAATCTCCACTCCAAATCAAATTGGGAGACCCATTAAAAGATCTGAATCAAATCCAAAGCCTCTGAATCGATTCAGAAAAGATTTGGAGAGATTCGGATGGGCTGGGGAGAGACAGGCACAGCCAGGCAGCTGCAGGTTCTCCCATGGCTCCTCTGGCTGTGCCTGCCTCTCTCCAGCAGGGAGAGATGCAGGAGAAGCCCCAATGGCTGCCCAGCACCATTCCCACCTGGCCCCAGCCTCCTGGCACTTTAGAAGAAGCCCCGCACTCACCAGCTGCAGCAGCGGAGATCAGGGCCTCTGAAGGGAGAGCCCCCCTGTGCAGAGTGGGGCAGTGGGGGGCAACGGGGATTGTCCCCCACCTGCCTGGCACCCACGCGGCAGCTGTTCCATTGCGTGGGTGCAGCACAGCTTGGGAGGGTGCTGTATGCTGTCTGGAGCAGCTCTAGCAGTCACCCGGAGCCCGGCAGCACTCAGCCCCAGTGGCCCCAGCTCCCAAATAGCATGCAACGCCCTGCTGAGCCTCACTGCATCCACACCATGGGGCAGCTGCCATGAGATCCCCGTTGCCCCCCACTGCCCCGTGGGACTCTGCCATGAGCCCTCAGAGCCCCTGATCTGCAGCTGGTGAGTATGGGACTTTTGTTTTGTTTGGCTTTTTAAGTGCCAGGAGGCTGGGGCCAGACAAGGCAGCTATGGGGGCTTCTCCCATGGCTCCCTCCACTGGGGAGAGGCAGGCACAATCAGAAGAGCAACAGAAGAACCTGCAGCTGCCTGGCTGTGCCTGCCTCTTTCTGGCCCATCCAAATCTCCGAATCAGCGCCAGATCTGAGATTCTGATTTGGCTGAATCGAATGGGGACAGCAATTTGAATCAGCGAATCAAATCACTGTCCTCTGAATTGACTGAATCCAAATCGAATGCTTCCCTATTCGCATAGGCCTAATTCTGTCATAACTTTTCTGGAAAAGCAGAGTAATTAGTCTAGAATAGAAGAAATTTTATTCTTGAAAACAGCATCCGCATTGGGGAAAGGGTGGGGAAAGAGCCTTCCAGGATCACTATATCATACTGGCATTGCTTTTCTGCTATATTTATTCCAGAAGAGTGAAACCATAGTTTCTCCTATATTGGCAAGGCCTTCCTATTTGTGACCAAGCCTTAGATGGTAAAAATTTAGTGAACTAGCCTGATGCACTGCCAGTCCCCAACACCAAACCTCTTTTAACTATCCAGAAGCTTGACAAAGGATTTCACTAAAAATACACATAGTTTGGCTGGGGGTGGTGACAACACTCACAGACTCTACTCTGAAAGGGCAGAGGAAATGTTGAGCTTTTCCAGCTAGAGAAAAAGGTCTATAATTAATGTAGTGGGAAAATTACACGTTTATATAGACCCCAAAACACAATAGCAGACATCCATTTCCTGCAGAGCCATGGAAGTTTGCCAGCTAGCAAATAAATTACTAAAACATAAAGCCAACAAGGAGGAAAAGAAAGGGGAATTATCACATAGGATGCAGCAGACTTTTGTACCAGGAAAATAGTCAGTGTCTCCACCAGACATCTATTGTTTATCAATAATATTCTGTAATGCTCCAGCCATGCAAATGCTGACATGGAAGTGAAAGGACTAATTAAGGTCAAACTCCTTGGATCGCACAAAATCTAAACTCACTGCAAAGCTGGGAGTTTTCCAGCTTTCCCAGTAGGTACATTTACCCACCCAAAGGTAATTCAAATGACTTGGGCATGGAGAAGCACAAGCCAACCAATGCAGAGCTAACCTGCTAACAAGCAGCCTTTGCAGGTAATTTGGCATATAAAGGACAATAATGAAAATGGGGTTATTCACTTCACTCAGATAGGAGACTGAGTACAGCAAAAATCATCTGCTTGAAATGTTTTGGCAGAACCTCTGTAGTGATTGCCTCTTGCAAAAATCCAGATTATTTTAGGTATTTAAAATAAGTGAGTGAAAAAATATTTGTAAGGACTAAGATTTCTATTCATATACCCTGTTCCCTGAAGTTGCCTTACAGTGTAGATGTTTTATGACAGTCCTCATTTAAAGCCTACTCAAATCAATGAGCGGCTTTCCATTGACTTTTAAGTGACTTTGGATCCAGCCCTAGGAGCATGACATGGGTTTTATGACTTCCTGTGTAGTGTGCTGCATTGATCAATAGAGGAGACAGGAGACTGAACTAGGACTATTAGTAGACTGACCATGGAAATCTCTGAAATCCAGGACACCCACCCCCTGTGCTCTCACAAGTCAGCTGGGGTTGGGGTGGGTGCCAGGCAAGCAGTGGTGCCTGCCTGCATGCAAGGTGCTCCATGCCACTTAGATTCCCAGCAGGCTGCACCCCACACCGCTGTTTCTGGGATGCGTATTATAGTTCCCAACAGCTGGCTGGAACCAGCCTATGAAATCCAGGACTGTCTCAGCTCAACCAGGACATATGGTCACCCTATTAGCCTTTTCTAGCAAGGCAGTTTTCCTCTCACATTAGGGTTGTGTTTATTGAATTGCTTGTGTGCACCATAATTTCCAGAATGTTTTTTGGCTATATGAATTCTGGCAGACAAGCAAACATTCCTAAGAGGCTTTATTTCCCCCTCTTTTTCTCTCAGCTTAGGATTTTTTTCCTTTTAATTGGAAAGGATGTGTTCCTGAGCGTTGCTCCTGTAACTCCACCATAACAGTCTATGCAGTAAACTTTGGTGTCCCTACTTCGGAAAGGTTCCGGCATTCATGCTTTCTTTTTAAGATGCTAGGTTCAGGGCTTTGCTCACTCAGACACATACAGTCTTTCAGGTTCACTTACCATCTTTTCCCAGTATCTTTACTCCCCTGGGGCAAACTTCTTCTCAGCAAGAGTCCACTTAAAAATTCAGTTTGTAAACTAAACACTTATATCCCATGGGGTCTTCTCCTAGGTCTGAAGAGAGTCCTCAGGCATGATTCTGCCATCACTTGCCCACTCTCTCCCTTGTCCCTCCTGACACAGGGAGAGCTTACTTATAGTCTCTTTGCTACACTCATGGTTCTCTGAGAGACATACACTCCTGGTGTGATCCTTGGGCTCCTCTTTTGCTGATCCACTGGGTCTCTCCCCCTCTTGACACTGCTCTCATTTGCTGATCCCCCAGCTTTCAGTGCTGTCTGTCTCTTTGAGGTCTCTTGCAGGACTCTGACACAGATGCACACACATACACACCCTCCACCTCCCTCAGCACTGTCTGTCTCTGAAGTCCCTTGTAGACACATACACTGCCCTTCATCTCCCACAGTTCTGCCCCCAGACTGACTGACCAACCAATTCTCTCACATACCTCCCATAGCTCTGCCCCCAGTGCACGTGCACATATGCACACATGCACACACAACTCTGCTCCTGGACTGACACTCTGGGAGCCAGCTACTTATCTGCCTCAACTGGTTCTGTTCCCTAGGCAGCCTGCAATCAGGTTTCGCTGCCTGCAGCTGGGCTAGTCCTCCTAGCAAGTCTGTGATCAGTCACTTGCTAGCTGCAGCCCCTGACAGCATGCAAGCTACTACAAACCCCCTGAAAAAGAATGTAGCCTGCTACACTAAGGAATGGCAGAGAATACCAATGTCAGCCTATAGCCTAATTACAGTGTAATCAACAGGTCACTGGCTTAAAATTAATTTTAAAAGGATAAAAGTCTTACAGTCTTTCATTGCTTTTCACCCTTTGGAATTACTGCAAACAGTTTAATCCATCTAGTATCTCCACTTGCATATGGAAAGCAGTCTGGCTACTGTGTGTGTACCTCAAAACATGCAATGAGAGATACCTATATTAAATGCGTCTCTGTGGCATGCTTTAGGACTTCAGATTTATACCTGTGCAGCCCTAGAGGGGAGAGCGATGATGCTGGTGCTATGATGCAGTAGGTTTTAAGTTAACGCTCTCTCAGTGAAATATAGACTCCTAACCAAAATTCACCTGGACATTTTCCCAAAGTTTCATCACAAGCTGAAACCGCCTCCCCACCCCATACAATTCCAAATCCTCAGATCTGGGGGTTAATATTACCAATACTATGTCCCCAGCTGAAAGAGAGGAGAGATACAAATGGAGTAACTCTTCACTAAGCCTTTCCATATGATCATGCTGGGGAACAAGAGCAGTAAAACAGGTCTAAAAGTTGAAATTTCTTCTGTGGTGCAGAGTACCAGTTCTGCATACTAATCTGTAACTCTGGGCCTTTTTCTTCCATACTTTGAGCTGCAAATCTTTCAGTTGGAGAAAGACACGGGCGAGCATGTAAACATGACAAAAGCTCCCAAGAAAGCTGAAGGAACTTCATTTTAAATGTTGCAGGAAGAAAAAAAAAGGGGGGGAGGGGTTCAGAGGAAATAATTCTCTTTCTGATTATTGGCTGCCATTCAGGAACTCAAATGTATGGAGCCATTAATGTCTGCCAGCTTCAGTGATTTGTATGGCACAAAGCTTTTGTGTTTTGAATGACGTACGTTATTCTGATAAAGGTATTAGTGTATTGCCTGGATTAAATAATAAATTATTAAATGTGAAGTTCCACACTAATGCAGTATTAGGACTAAGAATTTAAATTCACAACAATAAAGATCCTTACAAAAGTTTCCACGGCAACTCTCCCTTTTTTGCGTTGCACAAATGAAGTATTTAGATACTTATGCTGGGCATTTACAGCGTGTACTTTTTGGAGATTTTAGTCGGTTTAGGGGAAGAGACAGATATTCCCACGGGGCATACAACTTCACCTCTGATTGGGCATCCCTGCAAGACTCATACCTGTGGGAACCATCATTTTCAAATAGCCATTGTATTATATATATGAATTACAAGGTAACATGCTCACCTCTTACCTCATTAAAACCCATCACTAAGCCTCACACAGGTACTGATAACAAGGGACAAACCTGGTGTGGGTGTATCTGGGAGTCTGTCACATGTACAAGTACCTGCAGTGACCAAGTCACAATGTACACGTGATGAAAATTTTCCTTGTGTGGCTTAATGGTGTCACACATTAAACATACACAAGTATTCTGGGGTTAAATGATTTTGCATCGTTGCAAACTAAACTACACCCCAATGTAGTTTAGTTTGCAATGTTGCAACTTGGAATGTTGCAGCCATTTAGTCAGCTCACATCGCCAGCCATGGGAGAGGTGGGTAGGCTCCACAGGGAGGAAAAAAAAAAGATTGGACCCCTCACTGCTTCTGCCTTCAGCAGGCTCCTGAAGCTGGCTGGCTTGCACCTGGGGCAGAGCAGGGAGGTAGCAGGAGGGCAGCTGGGTGTATTGGTAGACAGAGAAGGCAGTGGGGATGGTGCACAGGGTGTGAGGCCTCCTGGGTAGGCTGCTAGTTCCCCTGAGCCCACCCGGGCTTCCAGCGTCCTGCACACCATTCCTGCTGCCTTCTCTGGCTGCCAGCACACCCAGCAACCCTCCTGCCACCTCCCCACGCTGCCCCAGAGGCAAACAAGGAAATTGATGTGCTCTGGCAGTCTTCTGCGTCACATATCAGCATTCCTGTGCATCCCCATGCTGAAAAAAAGTGGTGGTAGGGCACTCTGAAATATAATGTGTTTGATGAGCTTAGTTCAAAGTGCCTTGCCACCATTTTTTCAGTGCAGAGATGTGTGGGGACGCCAATTCATATGATGCACGGGCACTTTTAATTAGCATGGTTTGCTAATTAAAGCACCCAGTGTTATACCCCAGAGCACGTGCAAAAATTCCCTTTGATAACACCCCTTGTCCAGGGATAACACAATTGTGTGGCAGCTACTGATTACAGAAGCAAAGCACGGTGAGGCATTCTGAGCCAGGGATGGAGGTGGAGCAGCCAACCCAGCTCAGGAAGGAAAGGTTCACGTTCCATCCCGCCCGGCTGCTAGTGTCCTACTCAGGGGATCATTTTGCATATACATGCCTCCTATGGATTCTGAGTCAGGAAAGGTTTTGGAAACTGGGCCAGATGGAAAGAGTTGATACTACTGATGGAACAGACAGCTGGTTAGCAATTCAGACAGCTATTCTCTTCCAAATATGCCTTGAATTTAAAGGAAAAGATGCTATATATTCTGCAGTTTAAAACTTGATACAACCACCTGCAATAAAATGTCAAGGCTTATGCAAACAGGCAGACAGGGAGGAAGTAGTCATATTGTCTTCCCTTATAGGGCTTTGCTCAGTTGCAGCAGCAAAGATTAATAGCACTGTGAGAAACATTAGACAGGCACCTAGCTGGGGTTATTTAACCCCAGCGCTTTTTCCTGCCTAGAGCAGGGGGTTGGACTCGATGATTTACAAGGTCCCTTCTGACCCTAGAAATCTATGAAACCCGTGTCAGTATAGTTTGGTGCTCCATGTAGTGTAGCTCTAGTGAGGAAGCCATCTGCAGCCTATGAAGATGAGTTATAAAGCTCCTGTCTTTATAGGGTCAATACATAATGTGCTCTGTAGTGCCGTCTACTGGAAACTTCTTTAATTCACCTTGGCCAAGTGTAGACATTACACTTTTACTGATATAAATCATCAGAAAACAGTCCATACCCAAAATAGAAGTTTGGTATACAAAACTGGTCTATAGCTCTAACAGAACAGAAGTTCAGCGTTTCTGAGTTAAAAATGGCTGAACCTGGTCAAAGATTTGTGTGCGCCCACGCCACCCCTCCAAAGGGCAGATGTGTGTTCCATTTGCTACCAATCTAAACTACGCTGATTACAGAAAACGGCATAACTTAAATCAATTCTACCTCAGGCTTTTTGAATGTCTGTACATTGCATTTATATAACGATAGAGCATTTCTGTAACTGCAGGCAATTTTTGCTTTAAGAAAGTCGGTTGGGAGCAACCAGTCTCTGCTGACCAAAATCTTCAGTGCTTTCTCCAGGGATAAGACTTTCCAGTCAAATCTTAACACAAAGTAATTCTGGCCAGCATTTCTGAAACCTGCACTTGCTCCTAAGAACTCACCAGCTACCCATGACCAGATTAAAACAAATCAGACACCCAAGTACACCACAATATGGCTCCATCCCTTAGCCCACCAATCCCACACAATGAACCCCTTTTTTCTCTCCAATCCTTTCGAGAATAGTAGGGGAGACAGCATGGTTCCCCTTCTCATCTTCCAAAAGTCAGGGGTGGAAGTAGGATTTACCCCCATCTTTTGGGAACATCCTATTTGGAAGCACGGGCATGGAATACCTCACATTTTTAGACCTACTGCTTCAGACTCAGCAGAGAACACTGCAGTAGTTACAGCTTCATCACAATCTCAAGCCTTTGCTCAAAACTACAGTGGAGATTGTCTTATTTTTATTTTTAAATAAAAGCTAAGATCCTGTTGTAATCAACAAGACTCTATCCTCCAAAGTCAAGTTTACACGTAAATTTGGTTTCAGTGTCTTAATCCAGCTTTGCATTTGTTCTGTTCTCCTCTCTCCTACCTGATTAAAATGACGGAAGAATCTGGTAGGTAAAATGAAGCGGCACCCGATACCAGCCACTGAGGCTGTGTAGCAACATAGGGAAACACAGTGGCATCAGTAGACCTGAAAGACAAGTACCTGGCTCTCCACTGTTATTTCCCTTTCCTGTCTTAATATGTACTGCAACTCCACTTTCACTCCCATCACTCTGCTGCCATTACTCTTGCTAAGACCAATGAAGAGTGTACTACACTTCAGTCCCAGTGCCTGTCTTGGGCTGTCTGCTTCCATGGACAGAGCTGATTGCTTCCTCCTCCTTCCTCAGGCTTTCATGGTGCTGTCCGACTGGTTCTCTTCTGGCCCCTCAGAAACATCCCTTAGCAGCTCCTTCTTCTCCCCCTTCCTTCAGAGGCCCCAAAGCTCTACCCTTAGTCCCAATTTTCTTTAACAACTCCCTTATCCTGCATGAGAACACAGGGAACAAATAATCCCAGATGATCTGCGTCTCTAGCTGCTGACTGAACACAACAAAGTACATGCAAAGGCACTTCAATTCACAGCCACTAGGACCCCACCTCCCCACCCCAGAGTTAGTAAGTACTTAGTACATTGAGGCAACACTAATGAGGAGGTAGTACCTTAATGACACATTAAGAGAACATATTAAAGGCCAGAGTGGTAAAGCTCCAGTGAGAGGCTGAACAAATATATTAGCTGGAGGTAAATTGATCCTAGGGAGGGAAGTGCGGATAGCACAGATCTTCCAGGGAGAGGAACTAATGAATACAAGATAGACACCTGACTGGGTATTAGGATCCCAGCACTCATTTCTGCCCAGGGCAGGGGGGTGGACTTGAGGATCTGTTCAGGTCCTTTCTGACTCTAGAAACTATAAAACTCAAGACATGCCTGCAATATGGTGACCAGAAAATGATGTCAGGATATTCTGCAAAATGGGAGGTAGAACTATATTTGAGGAAGAGAAGATGACCAAGAGTCAAGCAGGGAAATTTCAAAGTAAATTTTGAGGAAAAAAATGACTGCCCATCATGGAAGAAGAATGTGTTTGGTATAAAGAGGAGAACTAGTTTTTGCATAAATTTCATCAGGAGAAAGGTAGATGCAGGGAGACTGCAAGAAAGAGAGTCCAATGACGAACAGGATGCCAGATTTTTCTGGGCAATGTTGACTACAGAAACAGAGAAAGATGGAGGATCACTATACTGCTAATGGAGAGAAGATAAAATACCCATGACACTTGTGATACTGAATCCCAGCTCATGTGCAAGCAATATGTAGCACAGAGCCACCACTTGATCCACACAGCTACCAAAAATTAGAGCCTATGGGACCAACCATAATGATGGAAAGTGCACAGTGACACTGGCACAGAAGTATACTCAGAGTTTGACTTTTAAATGTTGGCCACAATATGCAGTAGGCATCCTAGAAAAAGCTTCTCTTGAGACTACAAGCTTTCAAAGGATGCCAGCTATAAAAGTGTAAGAGCAGAACCAGCAAAGCCAGAGCTAACACAAGTGACAAATGGAAATATTTGCATGCACACACAGGGAGAGAGACTGGCAAAAATACAGTTTGAGCCAGTTAGAACTAGTGATCAAGCAATTCTTCCCTCCCACCTCTACCTTTTGCACTAGAAAAACTCAAGTGGAGGCAGTGAGGTTACACCAAACTTATATTTACGTAGCTAATAGAATTTGTCCCATAGTGTCCAATTGTACCATATGCTTAACTCCAGACAAAACACCAGAGAAGCAATGTGTCAGACACTAAGCAGCACATGGCATCGCCTTACCACAAACCTGTTTGTGTAGGAAAGCATAAATTATTTGAATATTTTAGGCTATTTTAGTATGTCGGGGTTTGTTTGGGCAGGGGGGGAAAGGTTAAAGTAATTTTTTTGCACCAGTTATCATAGAGTCTATAGGAATGATATTTCATTGTGGAATCCATGTGGTCTCACAGAGCACAACTCTGTAGTCAACTGGAGTTTAAATTTACACATACGGTCAACCCTACCAGCCCTTTATAAAAGAATAGCTTGGAAGCAGGTTCAGGTTGGAAAAGAGTACTGAATAAATCCAATTAAGTTACCCGAGTTCTTTTCCCAAGTCAGTCCTGTTAATGGCAATACAACACACCTAAAGCAGAAGGGCACATACTATACTGACAACCGCATAAAACATGAAGACAAACACCTTAGCACAAAGAGTCTGAGACCTTAGATATTCCCTCCGCAAGCAGCAGCTTATTGACAACTGACAGTTGGTGTGTGTAGACAAAACGGGAGGCCTAAATTGAAGCGGTGGGTTTTAAAAAACACCACTTCAATTTAAGGCCGATTAAACCTCCATGTTGAGTACACACCCCGCTGACTTAACTTGCCTCTCTGGCGGAGAGAGGAAGGCGAGCTGCCAGGGGGCAGAGAGGTCCCTGGGCTCAGGGGGGTGCTCGTGCTTCACTCTGTGGCAGCTGCGGCCCCCTTACCCAGGCAGCACTTGCCTGTAAGCACAAGGCTTGCTGCTTTTTTGGGGCAGAGCCTGCCTTCCCAGGCTGCCTACAGGGCTTCCTGCAGAGCCGCGGAGCTGCACGGAGCCCCGTGCTTCACTCCACGATTGTAGGGGCAGCAAATAGAACTCCTCGGAGGAAGTTGTTTGCTGCGTCCCAAGTCATTTAAGGTGCATTATGCCACAGAATTTGCTACAGTGGCTAGAATTAACGCACAATATACCACGGAGGCATGCAAACACTTACACCATTAAAGTGGTGCAAAAGCATTTAGCCCGCTTTAAAGTGTTGTGCACACGTGCCTCTCATTTCGTCTACACAGTGTAACCAGTCATACACAGTCACAGGCATGCCTGAAATTTGGACTGACAACACAGCATATAGCTACAAGCAGTGGCTCTTCCGTGAACCTAATATGGAAGACATTAGTCTAGGAAGAGCTTTATAGTTGGCCTTTGAAAAAGAGCTGTGCAAAACATTGATTGATTGGGAAAATCATTTCAGACTGACTCAAAGTGAAAATGATTTTTTAAACCAAAAGTTTAAATGATATCATATCAAGTTGAACCAAAATGTGTTTCAATTTTGGTTCAACCCTTTGAAATAAAATTCAAGTTTAAAATTAAATGCCATCTCACAACAAAAAATGACAAATTTTTTCTGGACATGGTTATTCATTGAATTTAACCCAAACTGACAAAAAGTATTGATCCTGTGGTGAATTTACTGCTTGTTAAAAGAGTAAAGCAGGGAAAAAAACTTTTAACTCTTATGGTCTTTCTTTTTAAATGTGCAAATAAAAGCTGAGAAAGTACTGGGGGTGGGGGGTGGGGAAGAGCCCTTGTGTATTTACATTCCATAATTACTTAAATCGAAAAGGAGGTTTTTTTCCTCCAATCACCATGGAGGAAAAAGGCCCCTCATCTTAGATTCATGTACAAAGCAGGGGGTTGGTGGGGTGGCTGCTGCAGCTCTGCCTCTGGCCTTGAGTCAAATGTTGGAGCCAGAGTCAAATGTACAGCAACCACCTTCCCCTACCTCCGTATGCCCTCTGCATTTTCTACCCCAACTCTGCCCACGTTGTCCCTCTTACTGCCAAGCACAGCTCAGTTCCAGCTTGGGCTGAATACCCTCCTGGGCATAGAGGTCATGGAAACTCCATTCCCTGCCCAGCCATTTGGCAGCACAGATGCTGCTGTTTGGCCAGATAAGGGCGGAACTTCCATGTGCTATGCTCCAAAGAGAGAAAAGAGCCCAAGCAGCATCTGACAGTAAGGAGTAGGGAGAAGGGAAGAGGTACAGACTGGGGAGTGGAGGCAGAGACCATGGGTGGCTGGTGCCTCCTGAGATTGGGGGGGACACAGTTTGTGGGCAGCAGCGTCAGTGGCAGGTTTGTGAGCAGTGACCACCCACAGAAGCCAGTGATGATGGCCAATCTCAGAGGGGTCATGTGCCACCCCATACCTCCCCCACCAGTCATCTGTGGCAGAGACTGAGTAGTGCAGGGGGGGAGAAGCAGAGCCTGTAGGGTGCACGGGAGAAAAGGCAGAGGTGTGTGGAGGTATGGGTTTCACCTCTCCCCCAAAGGTAAGTGTGTGTTTTCTTTCAGGTTGGCCAATCTCCTCTGGCAGGCTTTAAACTAGGCTCATTGGGGGAAGAGGAAGATGCGGATGGAGGGTGCCATGGAACACCGAACCAAGAGCCACCCACAAGAACAGCCCAGTCAAGACAGGCAACGGAGCACAAGAAATACCCAGGTAAGTGACAGGGGCCCAGATAGTCTTGGGATTAGCAGGGCAGTGCTTACACCTCCAGGAGGCCTTAAAAGCCTCTACACTAATGCTTGTAGTATGGGGAATATGCAGGAGGAACTTGCCCTCCTGCTAGCTAACACAAACCTGGACATAGCGGGGCTCACTGAAACTTGGTGGGACCCTACACATGACTGGGCGGTAAACATCAGGATCCCTGATAGACCCAGGGGAGGTGCTGTCATGCCCAGGGTCAGAGAGGACCTGGTCAGGGAACTTCTGGTGGGACTGGACGTGTTCAAATCAGCAGGTCCTGATCATCTCCACCCCAGAGTGCTGAGGGAATTAGCAGAGATCATTTTGGGACCCCTGGCACAGCTTTATGAGCACTCATGGTGCTCTGGCGAGGTGCCAGAGGACTGGAAAAGGGCCAATGTGGTCCCCATTTTCAAAAAAGGGAAGGAGAACCCAGGAAACTACAGGCCCGTTAATTTTACTTAGGTCCTAGGGAAGCTGTTTGAGAAAATTATCCAGGAGCACATCTATGAGGGACCTGCAGGGGGGGACAATGCTTAGGGGCAACCAACCTGGGTTAATTCAAGGCAGGTCCTGTCAGACCAACCTGGTGGCCTTCTACAACCAGGTCACAAAATCCTTGGATGCAGGTGTTGTGGTGGACGTAGTCTTTCTGGACTTTAGCAAGGCCTTTGACACTGTCTTTCACCCCATTCTCAGTAAGAAATTAGGCAACTGTGGCATCAAAAGCTACACAGTCAGATGGGTCGCAAACTGGCTGGAGGGCTGCACTCAGTGGTGGTGGACGGGTCATTTTCAACCTGGAGGGATGTGGGCAGTGGGCTCGGTCCTCAGGCCAGCACTGTTCAATATCTTTATCAGTGACTTGGATGAGGGGGTGAAAAGCACCTTGTTCAAATTCGTGAATGACACTAAGATGTGGGGAGAAGTAGGCACCCTGGAGGAGAGGGACAGGGTACAACTAGATCTGGACAGGGTACAGGGGTGGGTGGGATGAGAACAGGATGGGTTTCAATACAGACAAGTGCAAGGTACTGTACTTGGGGAGCAAGAACCAGCAGGATACCTACGGGCGGGGGAACTCCCTTCTTGTCAGCACAGAGGCGGAAAAGGATCTTGGAGTCATTATAGACTTCAGGATGAACATGGGCCGCCAATGTGGGGACGCGGTCAGGAAGGCTAACCGCACCTTGTCATGCATCCACAGATGCATCTCAGGCAGGTCCAAGGAGGTGATCCTCCGCCTCTATAAGGCACTGGTCAGGCCGCAGCTGGAGTACTGCGTCCAGTTCTGGGCGCCGCACTTCAGGAGGGATGTGGACATCATTGAAAGGGTCCAGAGGAGGGCCACTCACATGATCAGGGGGCAGCAGGGCAGGCCCTATGAGGAGAGGCTATGGGACCTGAACCTGTTCAGCCTCCACAAGAGAAGGCTAACAGGGGATCTGGTGGCCATCTACAAACTGGCCACGGGGGGCCAGCAGGCTATGGGAGAGTCCCTGTTCCCCTGAGCACTACCAGGAGTAACAAGGAATAATGGCCATAAGTTGACTAACAGTAGGTTTGGAGTAGATATCAGAAGGCACTACTTCACAGTCAGGGCGGCTAGGATCTGGAACCAACTTCTAAGGGAAGCGGTGCTCGCTCCTACCCTGGGGATCTTCAAAAGGAGGCTGGCCAGGGTGGTTTGACCCCAGCATTCTTTCCTGCCCATGGCAGGGGGTCAGACTTGATGATCTGCTCAGGTCCCTTCCGACCCTACCAACTATGAAGGTATGGGTAAGGAGTACAGGTGGCAGGAAGGCTGCAGGAGGAAGAAGTGGGGTGGCAGAGGTCAAGGGGGCAACCGCTTGACCTCCCCCACAGCCACTGCTTACCTTGCTCTAATAGTTGGAGGATGGGGAGAGTGAATTCAAGGCGATCCTCCAATAATTAGATTCTATACCTGAAAAATTATAACAATTTTTCAAGTTTTCCATACATAGAATCTAATTATTGGTCCTAATTTTAAAGTTATTGGTCTTAATTCTAAAAAAATTGCTCTTAATTTTGAGCAAGTATGATATACAATATTAAGTTACTTCATTTTCTTACAACCATAGTTTTAGTTAGGAAATACAAATTTTCTTCCTCCATTTTGGTCTAGAAAGTCATTTATAGGACTTTGTGTATTCACAAATGTTTCCATTCCATTCCGTAATGAAATCAGAAAGATGGCTTGTATCCAATGAATGGGAAGAGTTCTTCCAGACCTGTAGAATGTCAGCATAGCACCTGCAATTTGAAATGTCCAAAGGTTAGGTGGTAATGAATACTAATTTTCATTTATTTATTACCAAATACCAACCAAGGTTGACTGTTTTAATACTGCCTGCTATTTTTGGTATCTACAGTAAATTTGCTTCCTGAGCTAAATCTGGAAATGGACAAAATATGAATAACAGTATCCCAACCTGCAAGATATAGCCAACAGCTGTCAAAGAGTTGTACATGATGATAGATGTTCACATGACCTATGTAATAAGCAGCATGGAGTCAGGATGAAGATTTAACATTGTAGGGTATGGAGGTGGGAACATAGCTACCTCTGGTTTCTTAAGTCCCTGTCCCCACTGAAATCATAGTACAGGCTGAAACAGCTTAAGGATTTGTTCTGGTTCTAGTCAAATTCTATACTCCTTCAAGGGACCCTGCATTTGCTTGAAATAGGTAGAGTACAATATATTCTAGGTGTTCCCTGGCCTTTCCTTCTATATGCCCCCTTGCATGAGGACTTCAGACAAATAGGAGGAGTCTTCCTAGCCTCAGGAAGAATCTGCAAAAGGGGATGTGCAGGTGGATTTTGCTCCCTTTGCAATGCAATAGATAAGGAGTGGAAAGAAGCAGAGAGAATCTGCCACATGGCCTCTTCTGTCTTCCTGAAATACCTACAAGAAAATAGACTACATTCAGATTTTAAATGTTGCACTAATCACTTAATCCTCACCCAAAACAATATCACTTTCAACTACTGACACTCACTTTAAACCATGAGCACAAAGATGGTGCCTCAGTATGCCAACTTATTGATGTCCATTGCAGATTTAACAACTATCGCTCCTCAAATCAAACTTCCTCTGGAACATTTCTACACTAGCATCAACTTTATGGATGCCAAAACCATATCTGGGATGGCACACTACAAACCACCATATGCAAAAAAGTTGCGGTCCACCATACTTTATGTCCACGAAGCAAGCAATCATCCCAAGAAAAACAAAGAAGCTGTAATCTACAGTCATGCCCTCAGATACCACTGTATCTGCTCAGAGGAAAACTCTCATGATGCCTACCTGACCAGCCTAAAATCTGCCTTTGTACAGCAAAGACACTCCAGTAGAGAAATACACCATACCTTAGAGTGACGCAAATACCCTGCAGCAACCTGCTATGATACAAAATTCACCGCCTCTCCCACCCCTGTGACTGCACAATCCTATTGCTTATATACCACCCCATCCTGGGACCTATTAGAAGAAGCAATCAACTACAACCTAACTTGACAAAGCTTAGACCTTAGAGAAATTTCCGCTCCTCTGCTCCTAACCCCCTAACCTTGCCTAACTCAGCAGAAGCAAAATCCCCACTACTAAAAAGGCACCAAACGGAATGCAGCCTTGCCTTAACAGCAAATACTTAACCTGCCAACACATCTCCACTGCTACTACAATCAGCACCATACCCAGACTCCTGGCAGCCCCAGGGGAACTTTTAGTATCGCGCCCCCCCCCAACCTTTTCCAGAGATAATGATAATAATAATAATTTTACCATTTTTGGGCCCCCTTTCTGTCCGGGCCCTGGGCTGTCACCCAGTTCCCTCATGCCTGTGTCTGGCCCCGACTACAGTCAACATTCCCAGCAACAACTCCACCAGAAACAATGGATCCTACATACACCTTTCCCAAAAGATGATGCATCTGATCCACCACACCAAATGCTCTTATTGGCTGTTTTCAAAATCCAGCTAGACAAAGCTTTGGCTGGGATGATTTAGTTGGGGATGGTCGTGCTTTGAGCAGGGGGTTGGACTCTATGACCTCCTGATGTCCCTTCCAACCCTTCCTTTCTATGATCCTATGGTAGCTAAGTAGGTGAAACTAAAAAGCAACTACGCATCAGAGTGAACTCTCTCAGAAAAATAAATAAAGGATGGAGATACACATACATCAGTGGGAGCACATTTTTCACAGAACAGCCATTCCCTTCTTGACACCATTATCTTAATGCTTGTCACAGGATGGGGTCCCCAGGGATGGCAGTGATGCCTCTAGGGCTCCGTAAGCATGCTAATATTGCCCAACAGGCACCCTTTTCCTCACCTGTTACGTCCTGTTGGTAATTACCATAAATAGGGAGGCTGCCCTTGAGTTTGTTTGGACACGGTCCCAATGGACCCCACTGAACCCTGTGAGCTCTTGGACCCCTTTTGGGTCCTGCACAAAATGGTTGCTTCGCAGAACACCCTCAGCCTTATGGGCTAGATGCGTGGCTCCAAAACCACCCCTTTACGAAGCCCCAAGCCTTGCAGATGGTATTTAGCCGTTGCCTCTCTGGGGCCTTGCTATAGCTCAGCTTCCTGCCACCACTGGGCTTTCCGCAGCCCTGTCTCTACACCCCACACTGATGCTGGGGTCCCCACACTATACTGGGTCTCCAACAAGGCCTCCTCCTTCCCCAATAGCCTCAGCCCAATCCACTGGTTTTATAAAAACAGCAACCAAAATATAAGCCCCTTGTCTATAACATAACACAAACAGTTTAGGGTGTGCTCTGTCCCTTTAAAAAGTCAAACTTCTCCCCCAGCACTAAGTTCCTTGTAGGCCAGGGTACCTGGTGAGCTCCTAGAGCCCCATTAGCCCTATATGCAGCGTATCAGGCAGCCACAGCACCTCTAGGCAATTCTTACCAGGAGGCTCCTTCCCCTGGCTAGTGCCAGAGAACTAACTCCTGCTAGTCTCATTCCTGGGGTTTGTATGTGCCCAGGGCCCTGCCTTCTTCTGGTCAGCTGACCGGATGCAGGTACAGGTGCAGGCTAATTCCCTTGTTAGCCTGCTCCCATAGTAACCTGCACCTGTGGGGTTTCTGTCTGGCTCTTAGGGCCCTCTCCCTAGGCAGTTCCTGCTCTTAAAGGAGCAGGCACCTTAGTGCCCTGAAACAGTGTTCAAGGAAAATCTACAAAACACCTTCAAAAGATAAGGTTGGGAACAAAAATTCATAGCTGCCTGGACACTAGGAACCAAGGACTGCACAATATAGGTTTAATGACACAGTGGGTGCATCTACACAAGAAGCAGTAGCCTAATAACACTGTGCAGTAGCACATCACAGCACAGACAATGCTAATACATTACTGTGCAGTATTATTAGGCTACTGCATATTACCATTTCTAAATATGTGTTCACCAGTGCTACTGTGTAGTAAGTCTGGTAACTGTGTATTTATTTAGTACTTGGTTATACAAGTACTAAATTAAATGTGCATTAATAAGCATGTAGATGTACCCACTGTGCACATCTACATGTGTGCTTTAAATGTACAGTAGACTATTTTACTGCACATTAAAGCATCAAGTAAAAAACTGCTATTACACCAATGCACAGTAAAATAGGCTATTGTCTATTAAGCATCACCTAAAAACCATGTGCAATCATTACTGTGCATTAAGGCAGCCTAATGCACATTTGTTTAGTACCTCACATTGGAGGTACTAAATTTATTAGGAAAAGTACCTATAAACATGCCCACTATCATCTACCTGATTTCTAAAATTCTTCCTACATGCTACAGGTGGAAATAACCACCCTCCCTCAAGATAGACTTTGATCACCCAGTAGTCAAGACTGGGGAAATTGCCTGTAGTCCTCCCCTGCCTCCCACTCTTATCCGAGTTTCCCTTTCCAGTACAGGAAGGCTGGAACAGCCCCATGCTCCCAGGCCACAAGTCTCTGCTTGTGGGGGGTAGAGCTGGGCCAGGTGGGCCTTACTGTTGGGTCCTGCTGCAGGCTTCCCCTGGGTCCTACTGCCCCTGTCTCCTGTCATCTTTGACAGGCAGCCAAAGACAGATCAATATTACTTTTCTAATTTTTTTTAGGGGCCCCATGGGCCAGACAGGATGGCCTGGTGGGCCACATCTGGCCCACGGGCTGTATTTTGCTTGCCCCTGCTCTAACACTACTATTCTCTTAAGGAACTGTAGGAAGACTTCTGTGATCCACACATGATCCAACATACTGATGGTCTCTGCAGAGTGGACTGATCATGTGAGGCTGGCTTTTATCTTTTTTCCCCTCAAATAAATCGTGTTAAGAGGAAGTAAAATGCATTAGGCACTTCTTTAATGTTTTCCCCTATCAGTGGTAGCCAGAGAGATTTCATGCTGATATGAATAGAAGGGGCATGGTCTGCAGAACTGAGGTTAGCAGGTAAGGCATCCCCGAGATAAATTTATATAAAATGTGTGATCTACACTCATTACACAGGTGATGCCCTAATTTCACATGCCTACACCCAGCTGCAATTCTAAAATACTGTCTGTTGTAATGTGAAGTCATTTTTCCTACCATAAAAAAGTCAGTGGGAAAAGACCTAAATTTCCAGTTAAGTAATTCCTGAAAGCTAAATTTCTGTCTTCCATATTAGAACAGGTTAGAGATATTAAAAAGCCACAAATGACATTTTCCCTCACCCTGATGTGCCTGGAGTTCAAAATTAAAAGTTTTAAAACTCATGAAAAAACAATAGCAACTTTGTGTTGTTTAGCTCTTCAGGGTTTATCTACTTGGGAATCAGGTATTAAAGAAGTATAAGGCTATCAATTTTAATCGATACGTTAAAAAGTTATCAAAATTGACTTATCCGGGTGGACACTGGGTATTTTATAAAGTTAAATAACCCTACTTCACCTTGTATAATTCTCTGCAAAATTTACAAAAGCCAAGATGCATCAGAAGGGGTTGTTCTCTAAAAAGCAGAGTTCAAATCTTAGATATTACTATAGTTCTGAAAAAAAAAAGAAAACCAACCCAACAAATTATTTTTCTTTGTTATTCTTAAGTTTTCTTTTTTTGTAAAGTGTCTAACTTCCCCACTGAGGTATGTTCTTTTGCCTTTCTTTAAATTATATCACGGCCGACAAGTTCCACCCTGATCCCTTTTAGAATAACTGAATTAAGGGCTTAGAGATGGGTTTGTAATTGAAACATCAACAGGTCATTAAATAAAGCAAGAGCACTGGCTGCTTCTTTGATGCCAGTATAACTTATGGGTAGGATATTTTAAATGCCCCTGAATATTGTGTGGGCATTCCCAAAAGGATTTTTCCTCTGATACACTGATGCTTCCAACTGACCGTCTAAAAATGGTACCTTCTTACTCAACTTTTTTGCTGTTTTTTTGCAATCAGCCACATTTACTGAGAGCGTGAGAGAGCAAGAACAAGAGTGCAAGTGTAAGAAAGCGCAAGAGAGATCGTAGCATTTTAGCCCTCATGAACCAGCACAGCAGTGAAAACAGACAAAATTGATCTTATGCATCAGCAACCGAACGCTACTAAATTCCCAGTTTGTTACGTATGTCCAGTCCTAATAGCTGCCAACAGAAATATTAATTGGAATATAAACATGGCTGTGGATAATTGGCAATTTTCAGTTGCTTATATCTGTAAAAACCCAGTGAAGAACATAGGACTGCACTGAATTCACTGTAGCCAATGTGGCTGGCAGACCAGCTTGGGAAAAATCTGTATGAGCTTAAAATAATAGAGCTATATGAATAACTAATTTTTCAATCAACTAAAAACAAAACAAAAAAATTTTTGCTTCAATCCAAAGTGATCCTTGCCATTTTCTTAACAACAATGTTTTGGATAAAATGAAAGTTTCATTTCAAAATGACAAACAAAACAAGAAATCCTAAACATTTTAGAATGTGTCCCAACAAAATGTTTGGACTTCTCATTTGCCCCCTCGTCCTTCTGTTCAGAACACATTCACAAGCAGTTCATAGATTTCATAGACATTAGGGCTGGAAGGGACCTCGGGAGATCATCAAGTCCAGCCCCCTGCCCAAAGGGCAGGAAGTCAGCTG
>NW_017728949.1:13645179-13649013 GCF_001723895.1 Crocodylus porosus | reverse complement strand
GGGCCCTTGACCACCTTGGTCCATGCCCCTGACTGGGCAGAGCGGGAGGTCCCAGAGTCCTCCTTAGTCCTGCAGGGAGACGGTGCTCTCCCCTGCAGCTCCTGGGGGAGAAGGGCCTGGCAGTAGGAGTCTATCTCCTGCTCGTAGTCCCTGATGGCACGCAGTCTCTGGACTGTGGCCAGTTGAGGTTGCATTCACATTTTTTGTGAAAGAAAATATTCAGCTGAAAAAGATCACCCAGCCAGCAGAATGTATCACTCCACTGACATGGCTATAGGCCTACTAGCTACCTAGAAGGCCAAACTCTGTTCAGCTTTACAGCCAGCATAAATCGGTAGAAATTCAATTGATCCACAGAGCTCTGCAATTCCAGCTTTCTTACCTTCTCAGTTGTAGTGAGCAAGAGATTTCTCAAATGTGAGTCTGCAATTAAAACACACTGTCATAACCTTTAATCAATTTTTAGGCTTGCTCAGGTTTTAGACAGACTTCGTATGATGATTTAGGAGGCCCCAGTGGAACCTGTATGAACCAAGGCATCTTCCAATTTAATCTCTTAATTTATATTTCCCTTTCAACACAACATGGACATTTTGACCTATTGCACTTGTAGGGTACCTGCCCAGTTGCCCCATCCCTGTTGCCTATTATTGTTGAATGCTTATACAATTGTGTTACTTAAAGGCACTTGATGGGATTTGGGAGGGGAGGAGGGGACTGGGATGGTGTTCATAGTGTTATATGTACATTACAAACAGAGAGAGGTGTCCTAAAGAGCCTGCAAGTAAAAAGGTTTCTATCTTCATTCATACACTTGAAAAATGCATTGTGAACTTACTTTTTACTTTTTTAAATCCTGTATCTTTTTCACAACTCCTGTGATTTTCCCTTTTTATCAGATTTCCCATGTATTTAGAAAGTTTCCTGATTGTTCCCCCTCTTTA
This sequence comes from Crocodylus porosus, assembly GCF_001723895.1. NCBI lineage: Eukaryota > Metazoa > Chordata > Crocodylia > Crocodylidae > Crocodylus > Crocodylus porosus. The sequence goes on along the minus strand of NW_017728949.1, from coordinate 13,648,069 downwards.
ACTTATAAGACACAACAGGAAACACACTTCTTTCTCCCTTCACCCTGCCAGAGATTACAATAGCATGCCCTGGTTGGAGTTTTTTAAGAATGCAGCTGAAGGTACACTACTGGGGGAAATAAATTCATTTGTTGTGTCTGCAGTAATTGCTGTAAATACTTCCTACTTTCCTCAATAGATTTCCCAGATATTATACAATCCCTGAGGGCCTTTCACATACCCTTAAAGTCAACTTTAGTAGACTTCGACTCAAGTTGCTTCTTCCAATACTTAAAGTCTCATGAGAACGTCAATTTTTCTATGGTTACTTACTAGATGCACACTAGAGGACACTCGATTACTACAACTCGATTTAGAATTTTTGGCTCTTCTCTTATGGTTCTGATCCAAGAAACCCTCTAATCGTGTTTTATCAGCCCATATGGGAAATTCTGTACCCTGGTATCTTAGAATCTTGCAATTTAGTTACTTTTAGGCGTTAACAAAAAAATCAGATAAAATAAGAAACAAACAGAATCTTTGGTAGAGCTGGTCAAAATGTCTTTGGATAAATGTACAGGTCTTTATGGCCAGAGAAAGAAAGAGCCTTTGTCTGACCTGATTCAGAGTGGGACTTGAACCTGGGTGCTTATATAAGTGCCCTAACAACCAGTATTTCTCTAGTGCAGTGCATATTTCTTTACACAAAATGGAACAGTTATAACAGAAGGCCTTGACAGACCATCCCTGTAACTTTGCAGTTCAACATGAGCAGTAGGAAATGTGATTTCTAGTTCTTGTTTTGTCTAACTGAGGGCACAGTCTTGAAATTTCATAGATTGTAAGGCCGAAAGGGACCTTGGAAGATCATTGGGTCCAGCCCCCTGCATCAGGCAGGAAAAATAACTGGGGGTCAGGTGACCCCAGCACGGTGACCGTCTATTCTCCTCTTGACAATTTCCAGGGTAGGTGATTGCACCACCTCTGGAGGGAGCTTATTCCACAGTTTGGACACCCTGACTGTAAAGAAGTTTCTTCTAATGTTGAGCCTGAATTGGTCTGCCAGGAGTTTGTGGCCATTACTGCTAGTTTTGTCCTTGGGTGCCCTGGTGAACAGCTGTTCACCAAGCCCTTGATGTACTCCCCTATTGTAGCAAGAAATTGCTACCAGGTTCCCTCTCAGCCTTCTTTTCTTCAGGCTGCAGAGTCCCAGATCCCTCAGCCTTTCCTCATATGGCTTGCCATGTAAGACTGATCATACTGGTGGCTCTTCTTTGGACTCTCTAAAGCTTGTCCATGTCCTTATTCAGGTGTGTTGCCCAGAACTAGATACAATACTCCAGCTGTGGCCTCGCCAGTGCTGAGTAGAGTAGAAGAATCACTTCCTTGGTTTTGTGGGAGATGCATCAATTGATGCACACCAGAGTAATATTTGCCCTACTGGCTGCAGCATCACACTGCCAGCTCATATTCATACTGCGGTCTGTTATTACCACCAGGTCCCCTTTCATTTGTGGTGCTAGTCAGTTTGGTGCCACCAAGCCTGCAGGCATGTTGGGAGGTTGCTCGTCCCGAGGTGAAGCACTTTCCATTTCTCAACATTGGACTTCATCAGATTCTGATCCACCCAACTTGCTAGCCTGTTTAGGTCTGCCTATCTGAAGTTGGTGCCTTGTCTTCTTTCTTATCCAAGCAAGCAAAATTAAAGCAAACTCAGGTATGCCAACATGGGCTACAATCACACTTGCCAACTGAAGTGCAGATGTACAGAGAGATGCATCTGTCTTAGACAGAAAAAGGTACATGGAAATGAAGAACCAAGTGAGGTATTGAGATCCCTGGTAGGTCAATGGCACAATGAAGGCTAAAACCTAAGCAATGTGACTTTTTCCACTGGAACATGAGGTATTTCATTTCTTGAGTAATATTGACCCCTTGGGCAGAAAACCACTAAAAACTCCTATGAACAATGTAAGCCCTATTTTACATGATTAAGAGGGAGTGAGATGGTGCACGAGGCTTTGTGCAAGCCCCTCTCCTTTGGATTAATTTCACTGTTCGAGTTCAGTTTTACAGATCTTATACAATCAGATTTCACAGACAGTTTTTTTTTCTTGCATTAGAATACCAAGATTGGATCCTTAATATGTTTATCCTCAGTGTCCAAGTCAGGCACACCAAAAAGAGATAGACGGAATGAAATCAGGCAGCAGTCAGTATAACCCTGAGTTTAGTTTGCTAGCAGTCATTTCCTCACTTGCTCCTTGTTCTTTTAATATCTCATCTGCTTCCTGTGTTTGTCTGCCCTTGTTGCTAATGCTAAACTGATTGTTGGACTAAGCTGTTAGCACCGGTGTCTCCCTATCCTGTCACCCTGTTACATGAAGATATCTTGTAGCTAGCTTTTTTAACCCATGTGAGATCAACTAAGTTATCTAATGTCACAGTACTTTGTATTTTGGTGGAGCCATCTGCTATGTGACAGTGGCAAAGACCTTCAAAGCCTGTCCAACACCAGAGGTACAGGTAGGACTGGTGCCCTGGGTGGGAGGCAGGGGGAGTGTGGGAGGGGCATGAATTGCAAGAACTAGGGAGGGAGGGAAAGCGCAAGAGTCTTACCTGTGCTGGGGACTCAGAAATACAGAAATAGTCCCTGGTGGCTGTTACTGTTGCCAGCACAACATGGTCTGCCCACCCCAACTGTTGCTCTTACAGCAGCAGCTCAGTGTCCATGCCAGGCACAAACTTTGTATAGGTGGGGGTGATTCTGGTGCCTGCCCCCCAAATCATTGCCTGGAGCTAGTGTCCTGGTTGCCCACTCCTAGTTATGCTACTGCCTTAAAACAAGAAACTTCACTAGAATAGGTAAAACAGTACCAGCAAAAGCTCTCTCTGTTATATATATATATAT
>NW_017728949.1:13606056-13644454 GCF_001723895.1 Crocodylus porosus | reverse complement strand
CTATCACATCACATTTTTCTATCCCAGTTTATGACAGTGTTTAACCCTTTTTTTTTTTTTTTTATCCATGTAGAGCTTCAGGATAGACAATGTTGCATGTTTTGCCATCTGGTCCCAAGATGAAAAGATTTTTGCCATTGCCAACTCTGGAACAACCAACAAAGAGTTCTCCATGAGACAAACATGGGCTTCACAGGTTGAGGCCAACAACTTTGAGCGATTGTCCCTGTGCCTTGTTGATGCTCATGGCAAAACTGAGGTGGATCGGAAACTGGAGCCATTTAAATTGAAATAGCAGGTCAGAGGGAATGATTGGAATGCGTGGAATGAAGACATCCTGTCCCGCTGCATGGCCAGTCATGATGGTGGCTTCAATGACATGTGGCATGAGCTTCTTGACAGCCAATCATGTTCCATTGCAGAGTGCTGGTGGGTGCAGATTCCTGAGAAGAATGATGAGTACACCAATCTTGAGCTCCAGATTGTGTGAAGGCACACCTGGTGGTTCAAGAGAGTTGAGAAATTCTGTTGGGTAGCTGACTGCCTCACTGGTGTCTGGGACAGTGTCCACTGACTTGTATTTTTGCACAGTGCCAGACAATTGAGAAACAAAGGTCTTTGTTTATGGTACTGACCGCATCATTTTTTGGTGCCAGGATGGCTCTTTGGTATAGCCACTTGTGGTCATGAAAGTGATGTGCAACATTTGGAAAAAACTGCCTCTTTCAGTTCTTGAAGTGTTGCAACTGTTTTCCCAATGTTGTTCATTGAGATTGAGAATCGAGATGGAACTGAGACCATGGCCCCATTTCCCCATTTGAGTGGGCTTGCAGCAAACTCTCCAGCAGATGCATCACCTTTTAGATGCATTTGCATGTTGGTCATGAGGCTGTCACTGAATATTTTTCCAAATGTATGAAGCGTTGAGGCAGGTCTGCAGTTCATCACCTTTGCTTCCATGAGGAATGACTGGCAGTGTCTGTCAAAAATCCCCAGCCAACACCAGAGTCACTCCTCCCATTGTTTTGTCATTATGTCGAAGATCTTAGACAGTGCAATCAAGAACCTGTAAGGCAGCTTTATGAGACACTGTGCACTCATCCCAGACAATGAGCTGGCACTCCTGCATCAGGACCTTTGCTTTGCCAGTACCCCTGAGGTTGGTGCCTCTGCACTTGTCAGATTTAAGGCTGAGTGAGCTGTTCTTCCTCCTGTCAATATAGGAAGCAATGCCTGATGATGCCACTGCAAGGGCAATCCTGTTTGTCTGCCAGATTTTGGCCAAAAGAAGATTGAGGAGAAAAGTTTTCCCAGGGGCACCTGGAGCATCTAGAAAGAAAATGCCACCACTCCCATTGAAAACTGCTTGAGTAATCTTGTTGAAGACTTCTCTTTGGTCTGGGACCAGACTTGGCTCATTATCCTGTATTCTCTCTCAAAATTTCATTTATCAGCTCATTATCGTCTCATTGGAGTTTCTCTCCTTTCCATCTCGTTACAAGGCAGTGGCTGTAAGAAGTCGCCACTGAGCCAATTGCAACTAACGGATCAGAACCATAATCCAAGGCTGCATTGTAGAAGAATGCAGTTTTCTTTTTCCTTCCAGGGCCAGTTCTTGGCTGCAGCCATTGCTGCTCTGTTTGCAACTTGCTGTGCATGAGTTTCAGTTGTTTTGAATGCAGCCATTGTTGCTCTTTTTGTTTCTCATCTTGCAACTTTCTGCTCTGGAGTCTCAGCTGCTCTGGATGCAGCTTATGCAAGTCAATTTTTGACAAGTTTGCTTCTTGTAGACTGCCTTACAGGGAATGCCTCTCACACCCCCCTAATCAGTCCCTGAGAAGGCCCAGTACAGTTTTCTCCCCGGACCTTCCTTAAGCCCTCACTCAGTCTACGGGTGCTCCCAGGTCCTGTTAACCAGTCCCAACCACAGCCCTTAGGGGAATACTCCTAAATATGGAGCCTTTTCTAGCTGTACCAGTTGGCCTTGGCCAGGAGCTTTGAGCTTTGCTAAAGAATGTTTTGCACATAAAATTTATTCTGCTTCCTGGGGCTGACCTGTCACAGGGGGTTATGCAGTATAGATCCAAAAAAATGGTGATTTTTTTTTAGCCAAATGAAAAAAATAGCACTCAGGTGTACACACCCAGGGTCCCCTTAGTATGCATGCAATATTTCAGGTCTCTAGGTATCGTGGTCTTAGAGCTATGGCGCGCACACACACACACGCCCTTTTATTAATATAGAAGATTGAGAACAAGTTTGACTTTCATGGTAAAGCTCCAAAAACCTGTGGAAAGTCTTGAAAAATTCCCATAAAAATAACTGGCGTTTTTTCAGTCATGTTTGATCTTTGACACTACATTCTGTCTATCTCTCTTTGTTCCCACCACCCTGTAGCACTTCTGCTTCTTCTAATCTCAATCTCATCTGGCTGCCTGCTGCTGTTTAAAAGAATCAGGACATTTTGATCCCAGAGTACTTCTATCCCTGACTGTCTGTTTTTTCAGTCCTTATTGAAGCCAGAAGTTATTGCATCAAGCCTAAGAACTCTCTAAGGTAACTGAGTGATATCTATTGGCTTCCAATCTTTTAAAAGCAGTCAGTACTTGACAGGAAGAATTGAGGCAGGTTAAATGCAAGAACACAAGTGACCATACTGGTTTATTCTGCAGAATACACTGGATTCTTCAGAGATGAGGGAAACATTCTAATTTTTTCACTTTTCTTGATTTCGCCCAAGTCACAGAAAATTTGACTCAGTATCTTAGGCACTTAAATACCTTTAAAAGCCACACCTTTATTTTTTTTTAAATTTGTTTCAACTTGGGCTGGGATCTTGTTATATAGCAGATTTTCAACTGCAAACTTAAACATTAAAATCTTGGTAAAAATGTCAAATGTTGAAAAAATGAAAAAGAATCTTTTAAAAAATATCCTCATCTATAGAGACACTGTATTATCAAAGCCAATGTGATTTTGGTATCTCTGTGTGTCCTTACATGTACTTTAGGATTGGGAGAGAGAGCGGGGGAGTACTTTAATTAGAGTGGCTCTCAGAGAGCTGCTCCAATTCAAGCACCCACAGCATCACGTATACTCCGCACCCTGCACCTCAAAATGGCAGTGGGGGCCACTTGAACTAAAGCTTGTTCAATGAACTTTAGTTAAAGTTTCCCCACTGCCATTTTAAAGCACAGGGATGCTGAATACACATGACATAGAGGCTGCTGGCACATGGTAATTAATAGAGCAATTTATCAAATCTGCTCTGACGTATGCTAATTAGCACACATCAGAGCAGACATCCGGCACATGTGTAGGTGCCCATTAGAGTCCATATCTCATCCCTCTGGGCATTTACAAAGGCAGATTATCCCCCAGGTCTAGAGCAGTGTTTCATAAAGACAGCAAACCTCTGTTCTACTCGTCTCATATCCAGTCTTTTCCCAAGGCAGTCTTGAAATGGCCCTGCAATAGACAAGGGCATTCAACCTAGACCCAACTGATAGACTTGGCCCTGGCTTGATGACACTATGAGCTGAGTGTACTTGAATAAATTCTTCCTATTCAACACTTCCACACAAGTCAAGGCAAATGAACAAAAACTACTCTGTTATCTAGAAGCAACATGAACAGCAACGTGAAATTGTTCTAAAGTTGAAGAATTTAGTGGGTATGTCTACACGAGATGCTTAAGCTAGGGACAGACATTCAAAACGCCTGAGCCTGAATTAATTCAATCTTTGCAGGTGAGTCTAACCTGGCTAGGCTGAACCAGTTGGAAACTGGGCAGACATTCTCTTTGGACTGAGGAAATTCAGGCATATGCCTGCAGTGGCTCAGGCTAGAAGCCAGGAGCCAATAGAACAGCCCTCCTTTCCCTTCTGCAGGGAGCTGAGCTGAGGGAGGCCCTGGTAGGACTCATTAGGGATGTCTACCTGCATGGTCCCAGGCTTTTCACCAATGGCTGATGAAGGGGCGGGAGGGTTGTCAGCCCCCAGCCCTGGGCTAGCACTCTGAGACAAGGTGGGATGTGTAGTGCATGCATCTGTTAATGATACAGAGCTTTTCATCTCCCTCCATGCTTTGTCATACTGTCTGCAGCAAACTGACAGGCAAGCAAGCCAATGGAAAGTTGATAAGAGTCCTTATCACCTGATTAGCAAAACAATGGCTTTTCTCCATTAGTTCAAATTTCTTAAATAGCTTACTGCTGATCTGTTGATTAGCTCCCAAAGCCTTGTTCTGTCTGCCTGTCTTAGTGAAATTGGAGACACACACACACACACACACACACACACACCCTCTTGGCATTAACTAGCATACCAAATGCTTAGGGGTCCATGCTGTGGGAGATAGGAGGAAGGGAGGGGGTGGGATTTCCTGCTTGAGCAGTGAGGTGGGGTAGGGCACAAAGAAGCCAGAAGACTTTGCTGTGCCTGCAAATCTCAGCCAGGGAGCAGAGGGGAAGGGCCAGCCCTGCTGTGATGCAGAGAGCTCTGCCTAGCCCAGAGAGCATGCTGGGATGCTGAGGGACTCTGATTTAACTTAAACCAGCGAGGGGTCTGGGACAGACATTGCATAAACTGGTTTGAGCCAAATCAGTTAAGTCTGATATTATATTCAACCAGGTTTATTTCAAACCAATTTCAGCCATTTTCAGACTGGTTTATGTGCACTGAACATCTGTTCTGTTACAGGTTTAAACCAGTTTCTGATCACTTAAACCGGTTTGTCTGTAATGTCTGTCCCTAGACTTTATGCGCAGTAGACTAATTCTCCTTGGCATTAATACATCATAGCAAAAGCCATGCTAATAAGCAGTAGAATTAGTATACTATGCATTAAGCATCATGATAAAGCTGTGCACTGGCTGTGCACTGCTCAGTAGTGCCAGTTACTACGCATTTAGTTAGTACCTCATATTAGAGGTACTAAACTTAATGCACAATAACAATGGCTCATTAATACACGTGCAATAACTGAGATCCCTGCATAAATCCAGGACCCATTTCTGGTGGTGAGGCCTCTCCATTACCAATACAGTGACTCTGTCAGTACAGCTCAGATGAGATCTATTACCGTACATTGATTTAACATTTCCATTTAAGTCACCTCCACTGACACACAGCGTTGCCAGGAATCATGTTTATCAGCTTATATTTCAGCCAAAGGAAATGAGTTTGTAGACCCAGTGACAAGGGGCTGCTTTCATCTGCTTCACCTCTTCATTGAGCCCTGCCTTTTCACCTTATGTGACATTGAGACAGCTATCAACATTGCTTCTTCCATAAGTCATCCTACTAAGGCATCAGAGATTCACATATTGAAATCCTATACATTTTATGGGCAGGACTGCAAGGTTTCTCAGCTCCAGAAGCCAAGAAGGACCCCTGCTTCTGGTAGCACACCCAAGCCTAGGATTTTCCAACAGTGATATGGGTCCTCCGTCCAAACATCCACTGGCCATACGAGGCACTCTCTCCTTCTCCTGCCTACTCCCTATTCCAAGATTTTAGTCCTACCACATGTTTGACTTGAAATTTTCTACAGCTCCCTGGAACACTGTGTCATTATGACTAAGATAAAATGAGTCAGGGCCCCCTTTTGGCTGCTGATAATCGGACAATTTAACAGGCATGGATGCCAACTTTAGCTTATAAAATGAAGTCTTTTTGGATTAAACAGCCTAGATTTCTAACTAAACTTGGACTAGGAAATAATTGTTCTCAGTCAGGAGAAAGTCCCTTATTTTATTTTTCTGCTTATAAATGCATCCTGCATTGTTAAGTTTTCCATGTGCAAATACCATTTCTTATATTTTATATATCAATTCAAGGCAACTTCTGGCCAGAAATGAAACATAGATTAAATACCTAAAGATATTCCAAGTTTCAGACTTTTGTTTTGTCACATGATTGGAGGAGTGATTTGTACAGTAAGAACTCCACTAAAAGTGCCGTGTTACTAAGCTTCATATGTCCACACAGGGAGACTGCCAACTCAGAGGCATCGGCTGGCATCATAACAGGGTATGAGGAGGTAGGCAGGATCCACATAATATATAGATCCACACCAGAAGTCACACCCCGAAACAAAGAAGAAACAAATGTAAGTAGGTCTCAGTTGCTAGTGCAGGCCCACCCCCACACCTGTAGCTTTCTGATAAGTCTTTAATATAGAGCCAATCGTTTTAGAGGCAACTGACCTGGATGGCTGTGGCAAGGTTCACAGGTAAAAGGCAGCAACAATGGACATGGTATGCCATGGTACCTTGTAGTTTAATACCAGCCCTATCCTGCACGGAAGATGGGCACAGGCAAATCAAGCTCAAACTGGAAACTTTGCCATGCACCTCTTTTACTTCAGAATAAAACAGAATTGAAATCTGAAATCCTATTCTCCTGTAATGTTCCTCATTGGGTTTGCTTTCTGTTGACAAGTTGCGCATTTCTCCTTACCCCACATGAGTGCTGTTCTTCCATTCTGCTATTATCTCTTATAATCCTTTGCAAGCCATGCACAGCCACCTCTCTTTTTGCTACACCTGCATTTATAATCAGATGAGACATTCCTGTCTCCCCCCCAGCACCCTGCTCAGGGAATTGTCCTTTCCTGTTTTGCTAATATTGACCTTCAAGCTAGACATTTCATGAAATGCAAGCTACAGATTCATAAGCCAGCCTTCAAAATAGCCCCATGTGGTTACAACTGCAATCATCTCTCATCTCACTGCTGTTTCCTGCATCCATTTTAGTAGTCCTGGATGGCCTGAAGCAAACTCCATTTTCTTCAGTTCTTTCTCCCAACTACTTCTTGTCGGGAGTGTATTAAAACCGGAAAGGCTTTGCTTCCAAGCTAATTCCACTTGATGGGCATGGGAAAAAGCAGAAGGGGTAACCACAGAAACAGAACACTTGGCAAATGTGTATTGAACTTCTCAGAACAAACCTATTAGTTCATGTAGCCCATCTCTATGGCAACCAAACAGCACAAAAACAAGCCATTAACACCTAAATTTATTAGCATGCATGTGTTTAGCTAATATCATTCCAGGGGTATATTTTTCCCCTCCTTTGAGTTTGTAATCAAGAAGACCTGGTTCAAAAGCCAATACAAACACATACTCATAATTTACAGACAACTTGGTGCTCTTAAACCTTTTTTATTCAGTCACAGTAAAGAGAGAGGGAAAAAGTTACTTGCTTTTCCTCTTATTTTACCATATTGTTAATATTTCCAAGCCATGAAGAAGCAAACTGAGCCTGCAGCGCATGTTGTACCTAGCAAAAGGACCGTGGAGGGTCTTTTTTTTTTTTTTTAATTCAAAACTGGCCTCCTCCTGTTTCCCATTCCTGCCATTATTGAGACTCTTTAATAGCTTAAAAATTATTAAATGTTGCATAAAGCCTTATGTATTAAGTGGTCTCAAAGATCCTATGCATATTGTATATAGGACCCACATGCATGTCACTCACATTCATAATTGATGTGCAAGGCAAACCATATAAGACAGTGGACACCAACCAGTGGAGCTCGATCCACCAGTAGATCTTGGAGCCTCTTGATGTAGGTCTCTTGGAGTCATCTGAGGCTGGTGTGGGGGGCTGAGTGCCCACATGCATGCACACACGTGCCTCAGTCCAGCAGGTCAGTCTGTGGGGGAGGGAAGGGGCGGGGGCTAGATCAAGGCCCCCACCGGGAGGGACAGTGCTGCAGAGGCAGGAACAAGGGTAAGTTGAGTGGGGACCTGGCTGGGTGGGACTTACCTGCTGGGGAGGTGCACCCCCAAATAATTTTTTCTTGATCTACCTCAATCTGCCCCCCCTTCTCTCCCCACACACTTGCACACAGTAGATCCTGGGTTGCTTTTAAATGCCAAAGGTGATTTCCCACTTAAAAAGGTTGGAGACCACTGCTCTAGCAGAATATATGCACTACATACCATATCAGTGATGGGGTTTATGCATCCAGAGCAAGAGAGTCATGGGTTTGCCTTTCGTGATTAGGGCATGCCAGCTTCTGCAGTCAAAGGCAAAGATAAGAAAGGGGTTAACTTTATGTATTAGAGAGGAGAAATTACAAGCTGCAGTAAAGAGTGGCTACTGGTTGGAAAAGGATACCACAAGTCAAACTGGAAGTCTATTTAGAATCTACTGGTATTTGCTGGGTTACCCACGTTGCATGAAATTCTGGTAGTCAGAAGTAAAAGAGAGCAAAAGAAAGAGAGCGAGATCTCCTAGGAGTGGGATGGTCAACCTGTGGCATGCAGTAGCACATCGCATACCAGGGAGGGAACAGGGAGTACAGCAGCCGATAGGGTAGGGAACAAAACAGAGCAGCAGCTCAGGGAGAGGAATGGGATAAGTGGCACTTGGGAAGAGTATGGGGATTACCTCATGGCATATCTGCCAAGAAGTTGGCCCCCGCTGCCCTAAGATATCACTATGATCAAAACTCAGCAAGATTCAGAGGGGATTTGCCCATTTATTGGGCAAAAAATATCTAGAACTGTCTTAATCAATGCTATAAAAAACGTTAGGGTTCAAAATAGTCTGTAGCTACCAAGGATTAGGATCAGACCTTCATGGAGGACAATTTTTCTCAAGAAGACAGTAATAGCCACCAACAAAGACAGGATGTGGGCTAAATGGACCCTGGATCTAATGTAGCCTGGCAATTCCTCTCTTCTACAGCCTGACACAGAGTAGCTCATTTTCAACAGAGGACCAATGCCCCCACATGGAGAAATGAGTTACAATATTTTCCCACCTGCAACATGACCCAGAATGTAATGCACACTGTGTTTTTGAAAGGCAAAAAGAAGAAAAAATATTGTTTCCAGAGTTATGGCTGAATAGAGCAGAAACAGAAACCAAGTGTCAGCATGACTCACCTTCTCTTTCCTGCTTAATTAGAGCTGAATCCCTAACTACTGCTAAAAACTTGTGTCCATAAGTAGATCTATGATTCTGAAAAGACCTAAAATGCCTCCAAGGCTGTGCAACTAGATGAGAGAGTGCAGAAGCAGCTAGCAGACAGCAAAATTCCCCCAGGAAAGGTTGGCTTGATTAGCTGACCATCAAGATCATGAAAAAGGAGAGATGATTGTTAACTTCTCTGGTGTGAAGAACAATGAGCCATTAAGTCACCTGATTCCCTCAGCTACCTGAATAGTAATGAAATAGTTGCTGCACTGTGAAACAGGAGTGAGTGCTTCTGTACTGGGTGCATCTACACAAGATGCTTTACTGCACAGTTGACTGACACCATCGACACATGCAGACTCTTACAGCATAGTCAGTCAGTCAACTGCAGGGTTACTTTGCTACCTGCAAATGCAGATAGCAAATTAACCACACAGTAGTGACCGTACAGTAGTCCACATGTACATGGCAGACCGTGAGCAAATTGCTCCCTGTCCCCAGAAGCTGCCTGCTGCCAGGGCAGGGAGACATTGTCCCCACCCTAGGTCTGAGTTTGGAACCTGCCTGGGGAGCAGGCAACAATCTCCCAGCCCAGCTCCAATTGTGGAGCCAGGACCAGGAGCTCCTTGCACCAGGAGAATTGCCCACCCAGCCCAGGACTGGCTGGGACCTGCCCCAGAACAGGACAGGGCTGCATGGGGCAGCCCCATGGGCATAGGGCTTGTTATCATGTGCACAGGGTGGGAGAGCTCTGCAGCAGCCACTCTTCCACCCCGTGAACATCAGGACCCGTCCTAATGTGTATGGGGCCAGGAGGCAGCTATCTCCTGGCCCTGTGCTCCTTGCCAGCCCCTGAGCTAGCATCCAGGAGGAGCCTGGAGCTCCCCCTGGCTGCTGGAGGACAGAACAGGGTGGAAGCAGCCATCTCCAGGCTGCTCCAATTGGGAGCAAATCTGCTCTCAAGAGGGAGCACATGTAGATGTACTCCCCCAGTAGGCTTACTGTGTAATAGCACATGTAGACACACCCACTGAGAAGAAAATCAGCTTCCCCACTTAACAAACGCACCCAAATTTGGGGGGGACCAATTTTGGGGGGAAAGGTGCAATGTTGCATGGGAGAAAATATAAGAAATAATTTCCATGAAGAAAAGCCAGGATCTAACAGACTATACAGAAGGATGTCTACCCTTTCTGATATGTGGGCAAAATAAACAGAGATTGACCCATCACAAATGGATCTTACAGAAAAAGTAACAAATACAGATTATAAATAAGATGTGTTAATACTTGCACAGCCAGTTCAGTTGTTAATATTGATACAAGAAAGAGTTAAAAACAATTCTTTTGAGGACAGAATATATAGAGACACCAGTGGAAGCCAATTGACATTGACACAGTTAATAGAGTGAAGTGTCACCTGGCAGAAGCTCCAAGGTAAATCAGCCTGAAAAGTCTTGTATTAGTGGCAGTATCTTAAGAGAACCTTTTGGTCAATGGAAGACTAAAGTTATACTGAACTCATTAAACAACTTGGAAATGGATTTTGAGATCTGTTGAAGGACAGCTGTTTTTCTGAAATGCCAAAGAACAAACGGTGAGGACTTGTAGTAGATAACAAGAAGATGAGCTAATTAGGCATCTTTTGAAGTGTCAGGAAGTGGCCATGGCAATGAGAACAACTGTGCTAGTTGTGTGGAGATTTCTGTGTGCACCCAGTTTAAGCTAGATTTTATTAACCCTGAGCACATGCAGAGTGGGCTGCGTGCTCGTGTAGCTATTCTTTCCTTCTGGGCCATCTTCACCAACTGCCTTCCAAATGAAAAAGACATACTGTAGCATAAACAGCAGTAGAAACAGGGAGGCGAGATATACACCTTGTCCCCTGAGTTTTGAAGGCCGCTTCATCCCATTAAGACTCCTGGAAGATGCAAAATCACGCTAGAACTCTCATGAGACCACTTATGGGGGGCCCAATTCTCTGGTTCCTTGCACTTTATGGAGTACAAAAAAAAGTAAAAGTAAAAGTAAAATACTGACAGAACCAAATAAATCCAGCCCCAGGTTTCCAATTCTTCCTGCTCCTAATCAGGCAGAAGACTCCACTGAAGTCTCTGGCACCTTTATAGCTGAGCTGCTATACATTGGCTGTTTAAGAGATGATACTGTAAGTCCTTCACAAGGCATCGCCATGTAGCCCTGTTCTGAGCTAGTTTTTCCCGAAGTGTGCTGTCATTGCCATACTTCTTAATGAGGGTGTCCTTGAAACATTTCCTTTGGACCCTGTGTGTCCCTTGTCCTTGGCTGAGATGGGAATATAGCAGTTATTTTGGTAAACTCCATCAGGCACACAGTGCCCTGTCTACCACAGCTGATGTTGAATGATCAACACTTCCATACTGGTGGTGTTAGCATCGGTAAGGACACTGGCATTTGTGCAATGATCCTCCCACTTTATGGCAAAGATCTTTCAGACATAGCACTGGTGAAGATGTTCCAGGCTTCACAGACACAGAGAAGAGTTGGAGTTACCACAGCCTTATATAATAGGAGCTTTGTTCAAGTCCTGATGTCGGGATCATTGAATATATAACGATTCCGTCTTCTGAAGGCAGAGGTGGCACATCAGATCCTATACTGGATTTCCTCATTGATGGTGGCTTTCTTCAAGAAATAGATGCTGAATTATGTAAAGTGTTCAACATTCTCCGGCTCCTCTCCATCATAGCCACTGCTTAGGATGGAGGCATTCATCTGGTCATAAAGGAGTCTTAGGATGATGATTAATTTCCCTGGGCAGCCAAACTTCAATAAGATCTTCCATAGAGCCTCACAGTTACCAGAGTTGAAAGGTTGGGTCAAATTAATCAAGTCTATATACAGTTCCTGGTGTTGTTTTCAGCATTTTTCCTGGATCTACCAGGCCATAAAAATCATGTCATAAACCCACATCATACTTATGGGCTCCGCAGTGGTACACTCACTAGCACCATGACCAAAAGAGACTTGGGGGTCATAATTGACCACAAGATGAACATGAGCCACCAATGCAATGCCACAGCCGGCAAGGCAAATAAAATTCTGGCTTGCATCTGCTGATGCATCTCAAGAAAGACCCAAGAAGGCATCCTTCCACTTTACTTGGCATTGGTGAGGCCACAGCTGGAGTACTTCATCCAATTCTGGGCTCCAAACTTTAGAAAGTATATGGAAAAGCTTGAGAGAGTCCAGAGGAGAGCCATGCACATGATTAGAAGAGGTCAAGAGAACAGGACTTATGAGGGGAGGCTGAGAGGCATGAGACTCCTCAGTCTGGAGAAGCAAAGACTCAGGGGTGACTTGTATAAGTATATTAGAGGTGAGCATCAGGAACTTGGAAAATGCCTGTTCACCAGGGCACCCCAAGGGAAGACAAAGTCTAATGCTCACAAACTGCTGCAACACCATTTTAAGTTGGACATAAGGAAAAACTTCTTTACTGTTCCAGTCTCCAGAGTCTGGAATAGACTCCCGCCAGAAGTGAGGCAAGCACCTACTCTGGATACCTTTAAGAAATGCTTGGATGCTCATCTTGCTGGAGTGATCTGACACCAGCTGACTTCCTGCCCCATGGGCAGAGGGCTGGACTCGATCTTGTGAGGTCCCTTCCAGCCCTAATGTCTATGAAATCTTTATATCCATGGTGCCTCTCAATGATCTGAAGAAGCCACGCTGAGACTTAGGAAGAATTTCCTCGGCAAGAGGGATCCTTGTTCAGCAGAATTTGAGCAAGGATCTTCCCAGTGACGGAAGGGCAGGTGATACCTTGATAGTTTTCACAGTCAGACTTCCTACCTTCTTGAAAACGGTGAGAATATTGGCATTTCTTAGGTCACTGAGAATGTCCTCATTGTTCCAGACTTTAAGTCATAGTTTCCCCATCAACTTTGAAGACCTCAGCCAATATGTCATCAGGACCAGAAGCTTTGTTGTTCTTTGTCTTACCACCTGGTGGACTGGCAAGTACTTCCCCTACTGGATGCTGCAGGAAGGATTCAATGGTTTCATCAGACATCATTGATTCTTGGTTTAGGAGCTTTTGTTAGTGCTCCTTCAGGTGTTTTTTGATGGACTCATTATCTTTAAGAAGTATACTCCCATCTTCAGATCTAAGTGGGGTAAGCCCACAAGAACTTGGTCCATACATATCCTTGATTGCACTGAAGAAGCTCTGCATGTCATGACTGTCAACAAATTGTTGCATTTTTTTGCCTTCTCTTTCCACCATTTGTTTTTGATTTTTTGAATCTTCCTCTGGACTTCAGCTTTAAGCCATCAAAATGTTTCCTGCTTTTAACTGTACATAGGATGGTTTTACCAGTCACAGAAAGATTTTCTCTTTTGTTTGGGAAAGACTTTGATCTTAGCGTTGTTTTTGTCAAACCAGTCCGGATACATTGGGTTATAAAGGCAATTAATTCCATGCAAACCTCATGGATGGTCTCTTTTGGAGTTTGCTTCCTAAACACAAGTGTTATCTTTTTCAATCCTGGGTGCAGACAGAAGTGCAGCTCCCCACTGTAACTGACAATGTTTTGCAGGAAGCATTCTGAGTTGCAACAATCCCTTGGAACAAACAGAACTTCACTGTTGGTTTCAGGGGGGAGGGGTATCTAACTGTTTGATGTAGGGAATCTAACTGCTCGATTAGGGGTATCTAATTGGCTCGATGGTTGCACCCAGACGGTGGTGGCGGATGGGTCATTTTCGACCTGGAGGGATGTGGGCAGTGGAGTTCCCCAGGGCTCAGTCCTCGGGCCTGTGCTATTCAACATCTTTATCAGCGACTTGGAGATGGGCGTGGAAAGCACAGTGTCCAAATTGGCTGATGACACAAAGATGTGGGGAGAAGTGGGCACACTGGAGGGGAGGGACAGAATCCTACTAGATCTAGACAGGTTACAGAGGTGGGTGGTTGAGAACAGGATGGAATTCAACACACACAAGTACAGGGTGCTGCATCTAGGAAGAAGGAACCAGCAACATGCCTATAGCTGGGGAATACGCTTCTCAACAACACAGTGGCTGAAAAGGATCTTGGAGTCACTGTTGACTCCAGGATGCACATGAGCTGCCAATGAGAGGAAGTGGTCAGTAAAGCTAACTGCACCTTGTCATGCATCTACAGATGCATCATAAGCAGGTCCAGAGAAGTGATCCTTCCCCTCTATGCGGTGCTGGTCAGGCCACAGTTGAAGTACTTCATCCAGTTCTGGGCACCGCACTTCAAGAGGGATGTGGCTAACCTTGAGGGGGGTCCAGAGGAGGGCCACTCGCACGGTCAGGGGGCAATAGGCCGGGCCCTACTAAGATAGACTAAAGGGCCTGAATCTATTCAGCATCCACAAGAGAAGACTGAGAGGGGATCTGGTGGCAATCTATAAGGTCACCGGGGGGACCAACGGGAAATAGGTGGTGCCCAGGGGAAACAGAGCCTCATCTGGGATAACAAGGAATAAAGGCCACAAATTGATTAAGAGTAGGTTCAGGCTTGATATCATCAGGCATTACTTTATGGTTAGAGCTGCCAGGCTCTGGAGTGGGCTCCTAAGGGAGGTGGTACTCTCCCCTACCTTGGGGGTCTTTAAGAGGAGATTGGATAGATATCTGGCTGGGGTATTATAATCCCAGCACTCATTCCTGCCCAGGGCAGGGGGTCAGACTTGATGATTTGTTCTGGTCCCTTCCGACCCTAGAAACTACGAAACTATGCTGGCTGTGAGCCTACAGTCAGTTTCCCTTAGCAAATGCCCCTCCCGTCTCCCAGCTTGTCCGTTTCAGAATGGGAGAGGGGAAAAAGGAGCAGAGGGAGCTCATTCTAGGGGCCCCAGCTGGCACTGGAGGATGGGATAGATGAATTTGAGCCCCGCACCTCAGGGGAGCTCCAATACACCCACCCCACTCTCCAGCAGGGGCTGAAAATCCCTCAGACAAAGCTTTTTCTACTTCCTTTCCCCCTGCCCCCCATTCTGAAAACAGCTCAGAGGCTAAGAAGCAGTGCAGACAGAAGTTATAGAAGATGTTGTTTTGCAATGTCTTCAGCTGAACCCCTCATTCAATGAGGGGTCAGATTTTCACCCAATCAGCCATTTTTAAGCTGTCTCCAGCAGTGCGCTTGTGTTTGGTCATGGCCATAAACTGCTTTCTGTGGCCAGATTGGTCAAAAATTGTCACCCCATTAAAATTATCACATCCACTAAGAGTGGCAAGTTTTTTAATGAGATATGTTTGGAAAGGTTTGTGATATCCAGGGGCACATCTACAAATGCCAATTTAAGGCGCTTGAGCATAATTTAAAGCACACTAAGGGCATGCATCTACATGTGCATGCCCTTAATGTGCCTTAAAATGGCGATTTTAGGCTATTCAGCCCTAAATTTGATACCTACAAAAGCAGGTATTAAATTTAGTCACAAATAACTAAAGCACATTAATGCACATTACGGCACATTCATGATGTTTATGGATTGACTTGGGACTAACTTTAGTCCCATGTTAATCCACACACACAGAGTGTTTATGCTCTTTAATGTGTGCATGTGTAGATGGAAGCCTAAATCATCTTAACGCGCATTAAATTAATGCGCCTTAAATTTAGGAGCGCCTAAATGCATGTGTAGACACTCCCTAGGGGTCTGAAGGCATTTGCTGTTGTACTGTCTCTGGACTTATATGGGCTGCTTTTGATGTTTTGACTCCTCTCATGACAAGTATAATATGGACATCTTTTAGATCATACACGCTTATGATGATGTAGTTGAGGAGGTACCATTGTTACAAGTTGGGGATACTCCAATGCTGTTTTGAACCTGTCATGTTGTCTCAAGATAGTGTTAGTAACAGTAAGGTCATGCTCTGCACATTTACTGATTAGAATTCTGTTGGAATGGTCCTTGCCCATTCCTTCCTTCCCAATGATGCCCCTCCACATGTGAAAATCCCAGCCAGTCCTTCCACTGAAGTCCCCAAGAAGAGTGATCTTGACCTCTTTCAAGAGGATAGTCAGGATTTCCTTCAAGTCAACATAAAACTGTTCCTTCTGTCGCCAAACAAATTTACACATACCATCACAACCGCTCCCCCTCCCCCCAAATGAAGGACCCTGTGAGAGGGCCCTGTGTCCAGCAACAGAGGGCCTCAAGCAGCCACAAACCCTCCACTTTTGTCTGATTATCAGCCTCACAGATGCTATAGAAGCCTGCACGGGTTCTGGCTTCTCATCTGCTAGAGTCTTGATGGTCTCAGCTGCCAAAAATTTAAACAAGGAAAAAAACCCCCCAGATTATGACTGCATCACTACACCTGTCTTCAGAGACCCTGCTGAGGCTCTGATGAAAACAGGGTCTAGATCTAGGGATCAGCATGGCATGCCAAAACCAAAAAGGGGTTTCATTATGCCATGCCCTGGCGGATTCTAGAGCCCATCTCAACTAAGCAGGTGTTGTTGGGGGGAAATACTAGTGACAACAACTGCTGTTTTTCTAACTGAATACCTCCAGCTCCCTTTTCTCAGATTGAACTTGAGAGGTCATTAACCAGCCTTGAACTCATAACCTTAAGGAGACTAGATCACAACCCACAGGCTTGAGCCTCAACAACAAGCATATCTGTATGTTGGTTGAGAGCTGATGTACAAACTACCCTTCAAAACAACCCACACAAAAAGAAACCAGAAGCAACCACAAACTCCCCACTTTTCCTGCCAGCCTCATGCTCAGCCTCACAGAAGCTACACATGCCTGAAGGGGTGCTGGCTTCTCATCTGCTAGGCTCTTAATGGTCTTAGCTGCCCCAAAGTTAAAAAAAAAAAAAAAGGATTTTGGCTGTACTGACTCACCTGTCTTCACAAACACTGCCAGGGCTGTGATCAAAGTAGGGGCTAGAACCTGGAGCATGCCATGTCAGTCTGTATCTTTGCACCCCAGAGCCCTGGCACTGGTCAGGTGGACTCTGGGGCCAATCTCAGTTTGGCATGTGTCAGGGGGAAAAACATTTGGGAGATGCCCACCACTGTTTTTCCAACTGAGCATCTCAAGATCCCTTTTCTCAGATTGGGTGGTCCCTTAGGCTCACCCTTGAACTTGCAACCTTTTGAATGGTAGGTCACAACCCACAGGCCTGAGCCATACAACAGGACCAGTCATTTAGCTGTAGAAGGCCTGAGGGGCCAAAGTACACCCAACAACCAGCAACACAGCAACAAGCCAACAATGAAAAAAGGGACCCCATGAGAGAACCCTGGGTCCAGCAAAATGGGGACAGGAGGAGCCACAAACTCACCACTTTTACCTGTCAGGCTCATGCTCAGCCTCACAGATACTATACAAGCCTGCTGGGGTGCTGGCTTCTTAACTGCTAGGGCCTTAATGCTCTCAGCTGCCTCAAATTAAAGAGAGAGAAAAAAAATGGATTTTAGCTGCACTGACTGACCTGACATTGCCAGGGCTCCAATCAAAGCAGGGGCTAGAATCTGGGGCATGGCAATGCCAAGCCCTGCATCTTTGCCCCCCAGAGCCCTGGCACTGGGCAGGTGGGCTCTGAGGCCTCTCTCAGCTTGGCATGTGTTGGGGGAGAATAAAACATTTCGGAGGCATCCACTGCTGTTTTTCTGACTGAATGCCTCAAGCTCCCTTTATTCAGATTGAACCTGAGGGACTACTACCCCTCTTGGGATCTATCCGGGGCGGGGGAGGGGGAGGTAAGGGGGACGCATATAGCAGAATTCACCCAGTCTGTGGCTATACCTGCAGCGCTCTGCATTGGGCTGAGCCCTGCCCCCTCACCTGCCTGCCTGGAGTGGTGCAGCAAGGGCAAGAGTGAGAAGAGAAGCTGTCACTGGAGGTGAGGGGAGCAGAGCAGCACTTCAGCAAAGATCCTCGTTGACAGAGAGGAGATGGAGAATGTCGAACACCTTGCATACTTCAGCATCCATCTCTCAAAGGCAGTCAACATCAACAAGGGAATCCAGTATAGGATCCTCTGTGCCCGCTTTGTCTTCAGAAGACTAAATCATCATGTATTTAATGATCCCAACATTAGGACTCACACAAAGCTCCTATTATACAAGCCTGTGGTAACTCTAACTCTTCTCCATGTCCATGAAGCCTGGGTGACCTACAGGGACCACCTGAAAAGCCTGGAATGCCTTCACCAGTGCTACCTCCAGAAGACTCTTGGCATAAAGCAGGAGGATTGTCGCACAAATGCTTGCATCCTCACCACTGCTAACACCACCAGGATGGAAGTGCAGATCATTTAGCGTCACCTGCGGTGGACAGTGCATTGTGTGCATATGCTTGATGTATGTTTACCAAAACAACTGCTATATTCTCAATTCAGCCAAGGATAAAGGGCATGTGGGGGCCAGAGGAAATGCTTCAAGAATACCCTCAAGGTGAACATTAAGAAGTATAGCCTTGGCATCACAAATTGGGAAAAACTAGCCTGGGACAGGGCTACATGGTGACACCTTGTGAAAGAAGTTCTCTCTTACTTTGAGGAAAGCTGTCCTCACCCTGGAGGTAGAAAAATGACAGAAATGGAAGCAAAGGAAACAAGACCAAGAAACCCTTTAACTACCACCTGCGGTGCCTGCCATAGAGTCTGTGGCCATAGGATCAGCTTTCTTAACTATCAACCAACTAATCTACAGCTTACTTGACCCATGGGAGTGATCATCCTTGACCATGAGAGATCACCGCCACTGCTGTCGAAGTCACCATTTATAGTAGGAGCAGCATTATGCCCCAGCTAGGTTGTTCCCAATCATGCCCTCCTTACCAGTGCCTGAATGCAGATTCCAAGACCAGAAATCCATTCATTAACATGCTCTTGGTCACCCCCTTCAGTCAGTCCCAAGATCCATCTGGTATGCTTGGGGCTTGTCACTGGAAATGACCCCAGAACAGCCTCACCAGCTTGTTTCTGGTTTTGGCGATTTATGGGGGAGTGGGTTGGCAGGGTGTGCTCAGCAGGATTTGTCCTTGTCAACTTATCCACATCAACGCCCAAGAGGCAGCTGAAAACTGCCCTTTTTTTAGTTGTAAAGAGGTACTCAGAAAATAGCATAAGCATTACAGGTACACTAAACACCTTGCCATTAGCAGTGGAACAATTTATTACTATTCTTCCATCCTCAAGGATTTCCATCCTCCTCTTGAAAGGATACTGCCAAGAATGAAGCTTGCTAGAGCATTCATTTCTAAGCACCTGAGGGTAACTATGAGAGGGTAAATCTAAATCAGTGAGTTGAAAACCTGATGCATCACTTCTAGATTGAGGGGATTGGAACTGCCACTGGCTACTACCTAGGTGTTAGCAAAAAATAGACATTTCAAGAATGTTAACCGTGCTTGAAAAAGCCTACCCTTGTGATAAGTCAGTGGCAAAACAAAGGAAGAGGCAAGGAAGAAATGTCAGATTCAAATACAATACATGGAGTGGTCCATCTGGTTGGAATCTCACTAGGGATTGTGGAAGCAGATTTCTTCTTGAATATTCTCTAGGAACTCTCCTGATAAAGAGAGTGTATGCATTACAGTGCTGAACAGGGGGTGAAGGAGACTTTGTTCCACTACGCTACAGCCCTAGACACAAGAGGAGTGATCCTAGAGCCGCACTGCCTGTAAAACTCTCCAACACTGTTCACAACTGGGAGATATTTTACTTTCTATAGATAAGAAAAGCATAGTAACATTATCCTTAGCACCTGACATGCTCAGTATTGCTGGCCATTGGGTAGAGTGACCATATACCCCATTTTCACCAAGCACTGAGCTGGCATGTAACACACCTCTTCCTGCTTCTACGCTTTGGCACTCTTCTACCCTCTGGTGTTTGGCATGCTCAGCTGAGAGACAGCTGAACATGCCAGAGATTGGGGAGAAGAATATCCCATTGCAAGACCACGGAAATGTCACCCTAGAGCTCCACACTGAAACTCAGGGCCACAAAGAGTTGGTTATATAGTTATGTCTGAAGGAAAACTCCTAGTGGGTAGGCAAGAACACCAAGCCCAAGATTCACTTTCTAAAGCATTTTTCAACCTGCCTCCTTCCAGAACTGAGCAAGATGCAACAAGGCAGAGTTCTTGTGCAAATCAGATCTGAAACAAATAGGTTCATTATGATCTCCTTTTTTATATTGTAGCTGTTTGTATTAACAATGCCTCTCTGTCATTTTGAGCACCCCATTACACAATCTGAATGTAGCCCTGATTGTCCTCTTTGCCAATGCACAGCACTGGAGCGATTCAGGGGAAAAAAAACAGAAACAAAAAACACTTTAGCAGAAAATGTAGTTCTGTCCGGATCAAAACACTTTGCAAAATCATGTGAATTTCACCAAAATTTTGATTGAGAGAAATAAACCCTGCTATTTCTAAGTGAAATATATATATATTTTCCTCTGCAAATGACCTTTCTTCAATTTGTTCAAAATGTTTTATGACATTATATAAAATAGGTCTAAATTGAAGCAAAACATTGTATCAGATTGTGACAAAGCCAAACTGATTAACCCAAAATGAAGATAAATCTCACATTTTCAGGTTTCATTCCTAAACATTTCAAAACTTGAAATCCCCCACAGACTCAAACTTGCATTCTTCACACACTCTACACATCATTCGTTTACAGGAAGGCACAAGTATCTTCAGCCGGGTGTGCACTCTGCTTCTGGTATCTATGATTTTTTTTTTTAAGTTCCCTACATTTTTAACCCACCTAAAATTCTACTGTTAGACAATAAACAAACCAGCATCCCTCAGAGGCCATTTTAAGGCCCATGGCAGGTGCTCTCTCATGTCAATTATACCACAATGGCATTAGCATAATTCCTATTCACATCGGAGTTTCAACCAATCCCATTCCCATCACCCTGCATCAGGGCAACCATTCATCACAATGAGGTTCCTCCTAGATCTGAGGAAGTGAGCGACCCCATCTGTCCTATTCCCCAAGGTCCTCTGCACAATCTGTACTTAGGGTGCCGATGCCCAACAGCCTTCCCCTGACCACTAACATTTCATAGGCCTTTCAACATGGATGATCCTTTCCACTGCCTTTCTCTCATTGTGTATATCATCAGGTCAAATACTCACCATGCTACTGTAGCCATGCCATTCTGCAGCAGTACAACTTCAGCTCTCCAATCTGTAGCCTCCTTAACTAATAGGTGCTATCCAGAACCAGCTGCTTATAGCCCTTGCCCCTTCAGCAGCCTGGGCCTAACTGCCTTGTCTTACCTATTATGCATTTCTGGAAGGGGGTGAGGCCAGAACCAGGCATGCCTTTTTGTAGTTAAGGGACTTCTTTCAGAGGTGTTCTGGTACTTACTTAAAGCATCTCTATATAGCAAGGTTCCCTAACCCTGTTGCAAACCTCAAAAGAAAAAAAAAAAAAAATGAAATTCTGTGCCAAAGAGGAGCCCCACCCCTCCAAAAAAACCCAACCTCCCAGGACCTCTGAAAGCCTCCTCCAGACCACATGAAGAAGTGTCACAGTGAGAAACATAGCATGCCCACTCCCATTGCAACACATCCCACAATGATGCCATTTAATTCCTGTCCTATGCTTCATTTAGGTGGCTACCTCCATTTTGGGGTGTAGTGCCTGTGGGGTGCACATACTCTGCTTCCTTGAGGCATTATCCTTTGATGCCTCCACAGATGGAAGCAAATACCTTCAGGCTTTAAATTCTCCCTTTCTTACATGCCTGTGTGTTTGCATGCATATATCTGCGCACATGCATACACACAGAGATACATTTTGTAAGAGCTCTAAATCATCCTTTAGTACTTCTTGACCCAGTGCCATCTTGAATCTATTAAATGCGTTATGAATAAATGAGCAAGCAGAAGTCAATTTTTCATTTTAACTTTATGCAGTGAAGGCAAAGGAAAGACAAAATCTATAGTGGTGGGGGAGGGAAGCGGAGCAAAACTCCATGAATGGCACTGATTTACATGCTAGGGTGAAAGGTGAATGTCCCATCACACTAGCCAGTCTTGGTGAGCTGTTGCATTCAGCCCACAGCAGTCCAAGTCTGAATCTGGATGACATTGTTCCCAAAAAATGTTTGTTTATCTCTTGTGGTGTGCGCATGTGCTCTCAGCAGGAGGAGTTATAAATGGGATCAGTCATTCCTATCCGCCCCTTGGCCCCAGGGTCTGTGCCAAAGTTGCTTTCATTCACATTAAAACAAGGTCACATTTCTTAGCAGAGCCCTCCATGCTCTTTCATCCCTACCCCCTCACCCATGCTCCTGGTTAAACACAAAAACAACAGCCTGTCACCTGCCATTTGTAAGCCCTTTTCCTCCCAGCATCTGCCAAAAATTAGCAACATCTCTAAAATATTATTGGAAACACTTCACTGCATTGCAGGGGGTCATTTCTATTGCATTGTAGAGGCTTAAAAAAGCTAACTGATGTTCTAGTTTTCCTAGGCAGCATAAGCGAAATGGAGAGAAAAAGAGTCACATTTTAGCAGCCCAATTCCCTATTAGTAGTGTCAGAACTTTTAAACCCCATGCTGTAGCAATCAATGAGATGTCATTATAAACAGCTTTAGGGCATAATTTTCTTGGAACTCAATCTCTGTGGAAGCACCAAAAAAAATAAAAAAATGACCAATATTCTCAAACTTAGTACTTGAATGCATAGGTTTCTTCATCTGTATTTAGGCACCTGAATTGCCACCTGGGATTGGAAGAGTCCTCCTGGGTCTAAGCCCCTTATCACAAGCAAGGGCTTGGAGAACCTCATTCATGACTTTATCAAGCCCTATCTTAAAACATAGTTTGATTTTGAAATGTATTGAGCATCTGCTGCTTAAGTTGAAGTGAATGAGGGTTAGTGCATACTCAGAACTTCTTAAAAATCAGGTTGCCTATTTAGCAACTTACCTCTGGACTTGGATGACTAACATTTAAGCACCTAGCCTGAGGAAGGAAATCAAGGAAACAGCAGCCATGTCCAGCAAAATAGGATTAAAATCCCCGCTTTTGCGGGTTTCCGAGAGAAGCAAAGTGTTCCGTTCTTGCCACGGTTTAATGGAAAATTTAGCAAGCAGGTTTCCAAGCTGAAAAGCATTATTTCACCAGGAAAAGCAGTTTATGTTGTAAACGTGATAAAAATCTCTCCTGTCAGCCTTATGAAAATTCTCCAGACAGCTCAGCATGCTAGGTTTAATTAGTTTCTCTCCAAACAAGCTTATGGTCTATCTCCTCATTAGGTGTGTTCAGTTCTTGGCACAATAGCATCCTGATCTCAGTCAGGTTCTCCAGAGGATAAGGCACATAAATAAGTGAAACTACATCATTCTTCTCCCCAACGAAGAGCTCTACTGAGGTGCTTGAAATTTGGCAAGAAAAAGCATTTGAGGATATATTTTTTACAAATAATCTTTTCCAAGGAAAGAATGTACCACATTACCCCCAAAGCCTCTCTGATTTCTATGATTTAATGGCAGATGAAGTGTGATTTCTGCCCAGTAAGTGACAAATACTTCAAGTATCATTTTTTGCTGACTTAACTAACTTAGAAAAAAAAATGTGTTAGCTGACCAGGCAATCTTCAGCCTAGCAGCAAATTAACAAATGAATAGTAACCTGGTGAGTTATCTATATTTAAAACAAATTAGCCCAAGCTGGGTAGCAGTGATATCTGACTGCCATCTACTCCAATCCACCAGATGGGAAAAAAGAAATCTTTTGCTACCTAGTGCAACTTCAAACAAATACTGGGTTGGGAATTTGAGCTACAGTCTACATTTCAAGAATTAAGAGGGACCAGAAGGAGCCAAGGACAAAACGTTACAAAATAGAAAAAAAACCCCTAACTATAAGGACAGTTAAACGTAGAAGAGGCTATTTGGAGAAGCTGTGGAATTATCTCTGGAGGTTTTTAAGTGCAGGTTGGACAAGGAGCTATCAGCTTTTGACTACAACCTCCTCCCCCACCCCCACCCAAAAAAAAGAAAAGAAAAAACCCACAAAAAACAACAAAAAAGAGCCATTCTTCTGTTTCAAAGAACTTGGAAAGCCCAGAAGAGGTCAGAATGTTTTTAACACTATGGATTTCCATTTGAAATCTCCAGGTTTACCTTCTGAATCATGTTCACACGCTTAACAGTGTTAACATTGAATGGCACCCCATGGCACTCTTGAAAGCATCTCAAGGTATTCGAGGATGCCTTGGCAACCTGGTTGAGAATCACTGAGATAGAGGGATTTTGTGTTTTGAAATTATATCTTTGATCTATTAATAAAATCAAAGTGGAATTCAAGACAGTGCTGTGCATTGGCGTAAAAAAACAAGCCAAAAAAACCCAACCAAACCAAACCACGAAACTTTTCTGGAGATGACTACTTGAGCACATGCTAAGAAAAAGAACTTGTGAGGGTATGCGCAATAGAGCCGTGTGATGATTCCTGCTAGAGGGGAAACATAGAGCTATATCCACAAAAGAACGTGAGTGTCACTGCAAAGACCTGCAGAACCTTCCTTTTAGGCAACCTGCGATCTACTGGAATCCACAGCCCTGAATTATGCACCTATACTCCTGATACAATGCATTGCAAGTCTAAGGGGTTTCAGAATGGGATTCACAAAATCCAGCCAGCTGAATCGGAAGCCGCTTGAGCCAACCAGTTATAATCAATACAGAACTGGGGCTCAACTGTTCCCCCTCCTGGGGAGATGAATCACTTCACCCAGCTGGAGTTGGATGCCATCTCTTGGGTATAGTCAGCATCTCAAGGAGTTGGGAGATCTCTCCCTTACAGCAGGGTTCCTAAACCAGGTCAGGGATTTCTCATACAATATAACTAGGACGAAAAGGAGTTTGTGACCCTCTTTTGTCAACAGCCTATTCGTTAAAGCACTCACCTGGGATGTGGGAGATCCAGATTGATATCCCTCCTCTGCATGAGTAAAATTGAATTCTTACCACCCACTTCTAGCAACTGCCCCCTACATATCAAACTATTGAGTATTGAGGTTTGGGGCCTTTTCAATAAGTCTTCTTGAAGTTATTCCACTTGCATGGAAAAATGAATACTAATTGGGTTGGAAAGAGAGAGATGGTGACTCCATAGCTCAGAGGCTAACAAGAAAAAGGGAAACCTCATTTTAAATACTGTTGCCATTAAGGTACTCTCCATGTAGCAGGTTGTTACTCCATCAGCCAGGCCCAGGAGCCAGCCTTCCCCCTTTCCTACCTCAAACTAAACAGACTGGCAAAACATCACCCCTGCTACAGTGCTGCCTTTCTTCCAAGCTTCCCTCCATCTCCAGTGTCATTTCTTTGGGAGCTTTTAACTTCCTGCAGGGCCAGCCAGTTGCCCCTACCAGTTGGCCCAGAGCTCCTAGACAGGCAGGCTCTTACCCTCTAACCCCCTGTAGCTGACCTTCAGCCCCTAAGCCATGCAGCCTGTTACTCTCCTGCAAGATGCAGGTTCCAGCTCCCTCAGAGAAAGGAGGGATTTGAGCCCAGGTGTCCTACACTGCAGGTGACTGTCCATACCATGGGTAAAATGTAGGTATCTGTTCTGTGTGATGCCTCATTTGGGAGACAGTTCTAAAAGTAGCTATCAGATCAGGTCCTGCAGGCAGGATAAGTGGATACCTTGTATTTCTCCTTCTCCATTTTTCTTGTTAAAAAACAAAACAAAAAAAGATTATGTGGTAAAACTGTAGAGAAATGACCTAGAGTTTCAGCACAGTATTATATGAGAATTCACAGCTGTGGTATATATGCAATATGTTCTTAGATACAAAATAAACTGGCACAGTTGCTCTGAGAAATATATTAGGCATTGACATCTTATTTCCTTTAATCCTCTATCCCCAAATGCTTCAACCCAAAGAGGAAGAGATAACAAGATTGCCCAGATCAGGCCACTAGACTCCTCTGCCTGTGATTAGCTGTTTTGATTTAACAGCTTTTTTTATCAATTCAAGACAATGTGTAAATGGGACATTTCATATAGGTCAAAAAAAATCCCAATTATGGGATTAAACAGCTCACTTAGGTTGGGTCAAAATCATAGGCTGACAAGCAGGAAAGACAGGGCAGGGCTCTGATGAGTCCTATACAGTCTGCTCAGTCCTACTATTCAAGTACTTATACCTTCTCCATTATTATTATCATTGTATCTAAGTGCCAAAGGGAAGACAGAGAAAGTGAAAGTGGCTAGGCAATCACCTTTCTGGGGTCATTTGACCCCAGTACTCTTTCCTGCCATGGCAGGAGGTCGGACTTGATGATCTGCTCAGGTCCCTTCTGACCTTACTAACTATGAAGCTATGAAACATCGAAGTAATAAACACATGAAAAAGCCCCGAGAGGAACATCTAGTTCCCAGTCTATTCCAACACAGTTATTAAACTAGAGGTTCCTCTGCTGCAAGAGCACAGCTTGATCATCATACACGGTATACAACTCCCCAATCCCACCATGCTCACCACCACTACCTCACAATAATCCAGAGGATTCAGATTTCTGCCTATGATCCTCTGGAAGCTCATTGTTTAGGTTTAAGGTATCTCAGTATGGAGAGAACATGATGGATATTGTTAGGAATGGCACCCCGCTATGACAAAATACTGATGACTTAGTCATTGTTGATAAAGGACAAGGCAATCCAAGGGATTGTAGCAGAACTTCATTGGGGAGGGTGTTGTTCTTTGTTTTCTAATTTTGTTTCTCCTTTCTCACCTCCCATGGGTTTATGTGGGTTTCAAAACATATATTCAAAGAATACTAAGCTTATGAAGACAAGCACTTAAAAGTTAGGGCGTGCCAGTATTCAGTTTGCCCACCTACACTTTGCTAAAGTTTTAGCTGTGCAAGATCTTGCTATATTTTCTACACAACCCATGCCTCATTCAATCCAGAAGATGGACCAGCTGATAGAAGGCTTATATTAATACTGTGTGCTTATCTTTAATCATGTAACTAATCTCCGCACGCCCCCTGGGGGAGGGGTGGGGAGGAAGTGCTTCACACGCTTAAAATTAAAAACACGTGTGTGAATGCTTTGCTGGACTGGGACTTTTTAAAATATAGGAGCATAGGATTAAATGGGTCTTCTTGGGATGTTTAGTCTAGTCCCTTGCATTTGCAGACAACCATTTATTGCCAGTTTCTTACACATACCATAGTGACAAGATGCCTTATGAAAACAAAACTCAGAAATACCTATAGCATGCTACATTTTAAAACCAAGGGAGACAAGGTGCTGCCCATGCCCTGCTAATGCATCGCAAAGAAGTTATTAGATTAATATAGTTTCATAGTTTGTAGGGTTGGAAGGGACCTGAGCAGATCATCGAGTCCAACCCCCTACCATGGCAGGAAAGAGTACTGGGGTCAAACGACCCCAGCAAAGTGTTCATCCAGCCTCCTCTTAAACACCCCCAGGGTAGGAGCCAGCACCACTTCTTGTGGAGCGGTAATATAGATGCCTAAAAGAGAATTACGCCACAAGCTACAGAGGAGGTCCCTGGCCCATGATACATACACATGAACACACATTCCTTGACAATTGGATCTGAGAGAAAAACTCTTTCCCGCCTCCAAATCTGGCAAGCACTTTGAGGGGAGAAGAGCAAGACTCACTAGGGAAGAGCTCAAGGAACTCAAGAGGTTTCTGAATACTGGCAAGAGCACAAGTGTACACCCCAGTCAAATCACTCACCTTTTTTCAAATGAGCATTGAATTTGTCTCACCTTTTTTGTGGTATTACTTGGTGAACATGTGGTCTAATACCATTTCAATTTATTTTACAAGGCAGGAAGAGAAGCCTCCTTCTGTGTAAGGGTACAAGAGGATGACTGACAGACCACGTGTTGTAGCTTCATTACAGGAAGTGACATTCTCTTCCAATGAGCCAGAAGAGAGAGAAGAACATGGCTGAGGGTGGATGAATACAGGCTACAGAATGCACAATGGTGTAGGACAGATCATTAAAGCAATTAACTCTCCTGCAGGGAGGCTTGCTTGCTAACATACCTTGGGAGGATGAAATGAGTGCCTATGAAGCCAATCTAGCCAGAAAGAAATAAAACGTTTTGACAAGCAATAGCTTGTCCGCATAAATACAGGTGTACAGTTTATGCTATTTATTTATTTTAAATAAACGAAACTGCATAACACTTCAGGCAGGCTGTCAGGACTAGTTATTGTTCAGAAAGTTTTTCTTGTAGGGAGACAAAGATGTCATCCAACTGCTGTCTCCAGAACCAAAGCATCAGGTAGAAGCATGGAAGAAGACTTGTCTTTATTTGGCACAGCTGCC
Organism: Crocodylus porosus; assembly: GCF_001723895.1. Lineage (NCBI taxonomy): Eukaryota > Metazoa > Chordata > Crocodylia > Crocodylidae > Crocodylus > Crocodylus porosus. Next base: position 13,616,186 of record NW_017728949.1, on the reverse strand, counting down.
GGAAAGCTTACTGGCTTCTCCTCTACAGAGAACTGTTCCTGTTGTAACGAGATGCTAACAAACAAGAGAACGTTCCCTTAGGAAAGCGTGGCGTATTTAAAGAACACTAGGAACTGCACCAGCAATACCCAAGGCAGGGGTGGACACAACTACCGGCAGCAGCCTACATGTGGGGCACAGGGCAGATGAGACAGGGAGCATAACAGTGGCAGACAGGCCAGGAAGCAGACCAACAGACCAGGCAGGGGAGGACTGTAGCAGCACTCAGGGTGTAGGGCTTCCCTTCTGGTACATCTGCGAAAACTGGTTGGTCCCCACTGTCCTAAGGATTGTAATAGTGTCATTGGATTTTAAGTAAGACAGTCTTTTGTCACCGTGCCACAGAATCCACAACTTCACCAATTCCTGCTTTGCTCTGCTCTTTATAGACACCTATAATATGTGACTTTGTGCCTGTAAGTGAACAAGGGTTAGGGAATGGGCGATTTGAGTGAACGAACAGATTTCATGACAAGTGCTTGAACAAAATTAATTAGAGGGTTGGGTTGCATGAAGAACAAATGAAGCAGGTGCCAAGGACCAAAGGACCAGGCTTTGAACTCTTTGATTTCCCAACAGGGATCATTCAATTCTTCTTGATTTGACCTTGAAACAGGTGTAGTCGTGTAGGCTTGAATGCACCCAGCTTGGTACTTACAGCTACTGTAACCAGAATGGACCTGCTGCTCTTGAGTCAGTTTATTTATGAAAAAGTAAAGGGTGTGTTCAGCATTAAAAAAAGGACTCTGCTGGCTCTTCCTTCTCGTGCCTATGTGCTAGCTCTGGAGATGAATGAAACTTTGCGCTCCCCATAACTAACTGGGGCATTTTTAAGATAAGTCATCATGGTACTTATGCAGAAAAAGATAAGAGGCAACAGAGTAGAATCAGCAGCATCAGTGCTGGAAGATTCACTCAGAAGCCTCTGGTCTCCAATCACTTTTGTAATCTCCCAACAACAGTGAGGATGGCTTGGAGTGACGCTCTGTCCTCAGTGAAGGAAATGATTGTTTTATGACTAATTTCAGTAAGGCCTGGATTTCTTCCACTGTGGACAGAGTGGAAGATAATAATATCATCTGTAATGGTGCACTAGTAGCAATATCCAAGTTCGAGCAAGTCCAAAACTTTTTGTTCTAACCAGCAGGGAAATTATTCTATAAATACTCTGTGTTATCAGGGGGAGGATTCATTTCAAATGCTCTATTTGTGCTGTAACTTCAACTGCAACCTGTAGTTTGCACATATCCCAACTTCATCCAGCTTCTGTTTCATGAAAAAGTTTTACAGTGACCACGCCAATGCTAAAGCTGAATCATTCTCCCAACGAATGGACAGAGTAACAGCCAAGTCTGTTGATCTCTTGGTACAGGGGGAACAGCAGGTAGTATTCAGTTTTGGAGCAATACGGTACATTCACAAGGCCAGGGATATGTCTTTCTGCTGTCTGCAGCACTCCTAGAAATGTTGCTCTCAAGTATGCCCTTCCCATTCACTGCTGCTCTGTAGGTAGTATGAGGTAGTGAAGCTAGAGGCATTTTCAGTATCTCTGGCTATGGCGTATTTGAGAGCAGTGGCAAGGGGTGATAGCTTCAGTGCCTCAATGGCAGGATTGATGCTTGTGGAGCAGGAGAGAGTGGGTGGGGCATGCTTGAGAAATATACTCAGAGATATATGCTGGAGATGGGAGCAAATGTCTTACTGAGTACCGGAGTGTGCTAACGACTGTTCTGTAGGAGACAGATGGGCAACAGCAAAGCAGGAGATTCTTCCCTTATGTTTTAAGTTCTGCACTTTCAAGGCTCTGTATGAGTGTGGTATGTGTGCTGCTGCATTAGATAGTTTTCTGTAGCTGTGCCACCTACCCCTATCCTCTGATTGGTAGAGGGAAGTAGATGGATTGTAAATTAATAACAAGAATAAATCTATTAATCAACCTTATCCAACATCATTGAAAAAAGGGGGGGGGGGGAGAAAAAACAAATAAAAAATGTTTTCCTGTCTGAGCGTTTATTCCAAATAAAAGAGATGTTCCCAGCTGTTTGGAAACAGCCTGTTGAAGTTATTGCACTGTGAGACATGGGGCATTATGAGTCTATTAAAAATTTATCAAGAGAGAGATGGAGCAAGCAAGTGAAAGTTACTCTTTGGATCCAGCTGTTATCATCCCTCGTGTTTGGAAAAGTAAACTGAAAGTTTAGAGTCTCAGCAGGGGGAATAGGAACCAACCAACAAAATGTGGGGACCCACTGGTTCAGAAAAATATTGCTGTTTCTAAACATACTGCAGTAGCCTGTTCATACCAGGGCCTTCCCAGCAGCATTATTCTCATGCTGCTCACACTTTATATTAAGTATACATGTACTGAGAGTTTGTAAAGGGTTATAAGCGATGAAGAGAGGTTTTAAGCGTGTTATTCACATAACAGTGTATGTTATGGATGGTTATATAAAACACATCAGTATGAGGCACCATACATAGTTATAAGCAATTTGGTGGCTTCTGACAATTGACTATCTGTCCATTTTTCACCCTTTCTAAATTATTAATATGCACGCACTTTGTGTAAAAGCGCAACTCTAATGGGTTCTCACTTTGCTTGCAAGACAAGGCAGCAAAGCAAGAACCCACTGTAGTCACACTTATCTTACAGCTACATGTATAAATAGTTACAAAGCTAAATGCTGTGCCTCACATAGGACATTAACACAGGGATGCAAAATCTGAGAATATTGAATCACTTATGGCTGAATCAAGGGGGAGTGGCAAAGGCCATCAGCTGTGGAAGGGATGGTAGATTTGATACAGAACCTTAGGAACTGGCTGCACAGGAAACATTTTCAAACTACAGATGAGGGAGAGATGAAGTGAAGCAGACTGTGTCACCATGAGAAAAAACCTCATGTGAATTCTGGCCTAGAGCACCTCTGACACAAAGGGACTTCACCCAGGAAAGGTTAGGACAAGGGTTCCAGTTACACCATGTTCTTACCTGCTCCTTAGCAGCGCTTCAAATCTGCCTGCTTGGTGCATCCGTTCACATCCTACAGAGGGAAAGAAGGGAGATGCCCTTCCCCAAAGAATGCAGCTAGGCAGACTTCCTTCCAGCACCTCAAAAGGTTTTGGCCCACAGGAAACCCTGCCAGACTTTTGTAAAGTTTTTTTCTGCTACCGGGTTTCCCCCTTCCAACCAAGAAACATTTTGTGCAGAGATGGGTAATCATCCTTCTATATTCTTGCTACACAAGGATTTGGGGTTATTTCCTCCATGCCTTGCTTTGGTTTGCAAAGCGTGCCAGGACTAATTACAACTGCTTTTGCACAAAGGGAATTTGCCTCCTGCCTGTGTTTTCTGTTCAGACCACACTGCAATTTCAGCAGGTTTTTGATGTAGCTGTTGGTTGTAAAAAGAGGTTTTGGTATGAAATGCACCCTTGCAGCTTTGCCAAAACACAAGCCAACTCAGAACCAGCTCAATTTAAAGCAAAATTGAGACCATTTGGAATTTGAGGCAGTCATCATCGACTTGTTTGATCTGCTAAAGGGCTGGGAAAGGGTTTGTCTTTTAATTCCCTCATCTGCGTCTTCATAAACACAACATTTTGTTAAAAATCCTCTCCTGCCCTTAATGTTATCGACATGCAGCTGAGATAGGCAGGTATTCCCCTGTCTGTCACTTCAAGCAATCCATGACACTAATGATATCATCCTATGAATCTTACAAGACTATTGCTCCCTAACACCTTGCATGAGAAAGTACTCCGACTGCAGCAGAACCATCACAGTAGCCCAACAAGGGCATGAAAAAAAGAGTAGGATTCTGGGAGACTATGTAGGGGATAGAGACCTTTGCATATCATGAAGCAGATCTTTTCAGGGTGGTCCCTGGAAGGCTAGGAGGGAGAAGTTGGTGGATCCCCCACTATGTAGGACTTGCTCCCCTGCAGAGGTGTGTGCTGAAGCCTTGGTGGTTAACATATATTTGCAGCTGTGGTGCGGGGTTTGTGCAGTAATACTTTTCCCCATGCTGCCCTGCAGAGAAGCTTATTTATCTGAAGCCTTCACCAACAAATCACTTTTACAGCCTCAGAGGCATTGGTTACCCACCAGGAAACCCTTCCTTCCCCTACCAAGGAGAAATATTAAAAAACAGATGGGCCTCACTTACTGAACTGAGGCTTCAAGGCTTCCATGTCCATGGGCTGTTGGCCAAACTGGTTCTGCAAGTACCAGTAAAAAAAGCATCCTGAAAGAACATGTCTGGGGGTTCATTTGAGCTGGGACCTGGGCCTCTGGCTGACTGCTCCAAGTCCTCCAGGGCAGTCTCCTCGCAATCATCCACCCTGCCTACGAGAGCAGTGGACTGAGAAAAGAAGTTGTGGGAGACTATGAGCTTTGCAATGCCCTACCCTCTCTATGCCCAGTCCCAACCCTAGCCACTGTGGCCCTGCTTGCCCCCAAATTCTTCTGTACCTGCACTCAACTTCCCATCCCCAAATCCACATTTTTTTGGACCTCTCAGCTTCCTCAGCACCTCCAATCCTCCGTGACTCACCATTTCCATCCCCATCTCACACCATGCCTCTATACCCTGTTAACCTTGAACTGTATCCTACATCTTATGCCTTGCTCAACTCCCAGTGTCCATCCCCCTACCATTCCACCTCTCCTCCTCACAATCCATGTCCAGTGTCCTGTCTAGCCCAATGGGTCCTAAAGGAGCAGCTATTTTGTCTGTGGACTGGACTCCAATTTTATTGTAAATAGCGGAAAGTGTCAGGCAACGTTACTAAGGGCAACCTCACCTCCACATAGGATGCGGTTTGTATTACTATGGCCAACTCATTATCTGTAGGGGTGCACCAGTAGAGGTTTTTTTGGGCCAATACCAATGGATGATTTTTAACAGCCAATACCAATCTGATTGCCAATATGCAGGTCTGGCTGGTAAGTCTGTTGTAAGGGAAGGGGTGAGGGGAAGGGACATGGGGAGGCAGACTGAGGCCTCACAGTGAGGGAGGGAGTGGGGCTGGGGCTGCGCAGCCAGGGGCAGGACAGAGATGCAAGCAGCACATCCAGGGAGCATGGGGGGTGGCTCCCGCTGCTGCAAGCACCCTGGGAGGGGATGGGGGGTGCCCCCGGATCTGTGCACAGGGCAGGGCTGAGCTCTTCCTGGCAGGGGCTGGGCCAGACTGTACTCAGGGTGGATGGTGGTGGCACTAGGAGTGGGGCTGAGGGGGGCTGTAGCCACCCCAAAATTTAACCCCTCCCAGCACCACTGCTGCCCACCCTGAGCACAGCCCCACACCAGGAAGAGCCCAGCACTGCCCCCAGTCCCAGCCTGCAGCGGCAGCCCTTCACCCCATGCAGATCCGAAGGCACGTGCCCCCCATGCCTTCTCAGGGTGTGTGCAGTGGTGAGAGCTGCCACTCCCTCCCCACGGCTCCGTTCCACACCGCTCATGCAGCACCTTTCCCCGCCCCAGCCCCAGCCCCAGCCCCACTTCCTTCCTCACCACTGGGCACTCAGTCTGTGCCCCCCTCCCTTCCCTCACACCACACTCATCAGCCAGACCCGGCTGCTTTCCATGCTGCCAGGATGGACTCTTGGCTGTCTGTGTGCTGCCCTGCAGCTGTGCAAATGCATGGGGCATTTATTGGCCACATCAGTCAAAAAAGCCAATTGTCAATACTGTCAATTTTCCTTATACCGGTGTCAGTCTGATATGGGACCAATGTATTGGTGCACCTCTAATTATCTGCTAAGAGGGGATGGACTTTCTTAACCAACCAGAAAGGGTGGAAATTGTTACTCATAGTCTGCTATGGGTAAACTTAGAGTAAACAAGGCATCCAGGAGTCACCTGAGCTCTCTACTGAACTGCCTAACTATGGATCAGAAGGAGGCAGAAGTGGCTACTTTATGGCTGTAGACTCCTCAAAGTGCTTCAGTTTGTTCTGCTGAAATAACAGAGCAGCTTCCATGTATATTAGCACAAGGTCTGAACCACTGGTTTTAAGGCCATAAGGGATTATTATGGTCATTTGGTGGTGATCTCCTGCAAACACAAGCCAGAGAATTTCACTGAGCAACATTTGAATGAAGCCCATAACTTCCAGTTGTGCACTTAAATAGGCAACTGCTCTTGACTTAAAGTGTGAGTGAATGCGAATTTACTACATCCCTCAGGAAAGTGGTTAAACAGCTAATTACCTTCACTGTTAAAAATTTAAACTTCATTAAAGATTTGTGAGAGCCAAATTTTTTTGACAAAGAGCTAAAGAGCATCTTAGTAGTCTAGCAGAGGAACATCTTAACCAGAGAGGATGGATATGAAAAGACACTATCCCTAGGATCAAAGAAAGATCTGTGAAGGAAAGGTGCCATACCTGAACCACCAACAAGGAAATCAGGCAGAAAGTGAGGGCAAGGTAGTATGAAGCTTTAGTGCAAGTGAAAAAATATTCATATTACAAGTGCAGAGTATTATCAAATGAAGCCTGGGATGCCAGAGCGTGAAAAAAGGGCAAGGAAGATCCTCTCAGGTCAAGTCCTAACCTCTGTGTTTGCAGGCAGCCACATACACAGAGACCTGAAATGTATCCATCCTGAGCCTTTATATAAAAAAATTCAACCAAGAAGTCCATCCCAAATGGACAACAAGTCTACAATGCATATAAAAAACAGGGGAGCAAATCCCACCAAGTTTGTCATGATACATACCTGATAGCATATAGTTCAGAAGTCCAGCACATAAATATATGTAGGCTTAGGCTGCATCACCATCAATACCAAATAATTTTATCATCATAGCCAGCTGCATCACAGGCACTGAAAGTATACATCTGCATGGCAAAATGCAGAACAAGCTAGCTTGAGTGCCAAAAAGAGTACAGCTCCTTCCATGTGTCACTTCACCTGGCCTAATTAGTCCCTCTCAGAAATACAGTTAAAGAATTTCTAGACAGTCCCATGCTAACCCAGATACACAGCTGTTGGCACCTGAACTAGCCTGCTTGCATTTAGCCTGGGTTTCTGTACATGGCAATATATTGTGCTGTGTAGACATAAGCAAAGTGGTGTGTACACCTATCTATCTATCTTGAATCCCACTTCTCCCAGATTTGCCAGGTTTTATACATGGGTTTGTAGTTATGGAGCAGGAAGTATTGGGCTCAGATGACCTTGGCTAGCTGCCTGTCCAGCCTTGTCTTGAACACCTACAAGGAGGATGTCTGCACCACCTGTGCTGGGAGCGTGTTCCAGATTCTGGTGACCCTTACAGAGAAGAAGTTTTTCCTTATATCCAACCTGAATTTACCCTCTATTAGTTTATGCACATTGGTCCTTATCTTCCCTTGAGATGCCCTCCCGAATAGTTGCTCTCCTAGCTCTTGATGCTCTCTCCTGCAGTACTTGCAGGCAGCTATCAATTCACCTCAGCCTTCTCTTCCACAAGCTGAACAGGCCCAGTTCCCGGAGTGTCTCCTCATATGGAGACTGAGCCCTTTAGATGGAGGGCTTTAGTTCAATCACAAGTTTTAAAGATGCAGGATTCATCTGTAAGGTTCCTTCTGACCTGTATCATGCAGAAGGTCAGGCTTGATAGTCACAATGGTCTTTTTTGACCTTCAAGTCTGTGCAGGTTGAGACTATCACTAACATAATGTACTGCTAGAACATGCATGTCCTGAACACAGTGATAAAGACAAAAACCAATTTTTTAAACAACCGTTGTCCAATAGCACCCAAAAGTTACCCCCAGCCCTGGCTCCTTTGGTGTCCCTTGACACCCACCAGCCCCAGAGCTATAGATACTTCCATGTTTGTTTCCAAAATTTTGCTTGGTGTGAATACTATAGCAGAACAATCTTTGGACTGCAGTTCTGGTGTATTAGAGTCTGACTTTGAGGAAGTTTTACAGATGGCCCCAGACCCTCCTTTTAGGGAAATCAAGAGGATAATCATTGGGAAGGAGCTTCCTGAGTCTCTCCCCTCCAGCCACCTCCACCTCTTCAATAAAAAGTCTTTGGAGCTCTGAGTCTGAGCCTTCGAGAGCAAAGGGAAAAACTTAAGTCCTGGTATTGATTTTTCCCTGAAACTCAGCTGAGATGTTTTTCACGTTGCTGGCCCCAAGGGAGACAGAGTGGGGATGAGATTACATTACGTAATGGTGTGTGAGTAAGGCAATCTCTTAGTAAGCACTCTACAATCCTCATGTTGGCTCTGACAAATCGACTCACTGCACCCACAATAGAAGCTGGGGTCATAACCTCGACAGCAGCCTGCAAAGATCCTTTTTCCTGTCTCTTCAGTAAATAGTTCCACTGCGGCTTTAAAAACTCACTGAACTTTCTTACAGTGAATCCCTTTGCTCTCACCAAGTGAGAGCACTTTAAAATATCAGGAGACTGGTTCTTACGCACCCTAGGTCCCCTCTACACTAGACTGCTGGGGTAAGGGAACATTAAGTTGGGTGTAAAGGCCTTAGCTTAAATAAGAATCAATCAGTCTCAAAATATTTTAAAGTCATTTTCAACCACTTAAAGACCTTAAGACATCTTTACATTGTCACAGAAGGTAGAGACAGAGGGAAGACTGCGTTATGCCACCTCTTTTCTAAAAACAGACTCCAATGTCTTTTTTCTCCCTCTTCTCCTATAACAGGGCAGTCTGGCTGTTTAAAGGGAGGCAGACAGCCCTGGGACAAGAGCCCAGCTGTGGGTGATTAGCAGGCAGTTAAAAGCCCAAAAGGGGGAAAAATACAAGCAACTTGAGCTGGGAAGGAGCAGTCTGTAGGCTGGAAGCGCACTAAAAGCAGAGGATTTTGCCTCCAGGAAAGTCCAGAGGTAAAAGATCTGGGAAAAAGCTGGAAGGTTTTCTTTATCATTTATTTGGACTAAGGGTTATTGTTTTGTGTTGCAAGGACTGGCTTTGGGGCTCTCCCCCCTCAGCAGGGGTAAAGCCAGACAGGTTGCAGGCACTCAAGCTCACTTGCAGACTTTTGTTTGGGCTAGCTAAAGGACTTAAGGGGCAACAGGTACACCAAACCACTTACAGGCTCCTAAAACAATGCCCAAAGTGTTCAGAAAAAAAACAAAACTGATTCGACCTTGATTCATAGATTGCTTACCCTAAGCTGTCTTCAGTTTGTCAGCAATTTGGTTTCAAATAATTAAAACTTGTGCTCAACTGTCAGTGAACCTGTCTTTCTCTGGGCTCCCCCCAAAAACACATATACACACCAGGGCTAAGGATAGAAGTTACACATAAACTGGTTTACGTGATCAGAAACTGGTTTATATCTGTAACAGAACAGAAGCTTGGTGCACATAAACCAGTTTCAAAATTACTGAAACTGTTTCAAGAAAAACCTGGTTGGATGTAGTATTGACTTAACTGATTTAAGTCAAAGCAGTTTATGGAACTTTTGTCCCAGACCCCTTCCTAGTTCAAATTAAGTCAGTCCCCTAGTATCCCAGGATGCTTTGGAGCCCTGGGCTGTGCTGTCTCCTCAAACAGAGCCCTGGCTGGGGTCTCATGCTGGTGGGAGAGGGGGGTTTAATCCCCCTCCCCAGCCCTCTGCTTTTGTCTCATCCTACCACCCAAGACCAACATCTGGCCATGTCCTGCCTTTCGGGGACAAGCCTGGCAAGGGCTGTGTCTCTCTTCCCCCGTCCGGGGCACCCTGGCTGGGGACCATACAAGTGAGGGTTGGGGTTTTAAACTCCTCCCCAGTCATACTCAGTGGCCTGCCAGGTCCTCATGCCCCCCCCCCAATCCCCTTATCTCAGCTTCCTCCCAGCCTCTGGCCACTGCAGAAGGGAAAGGAGGGCTCACTGTAGCGCCCCCTAGCTTCTAGCCTGAACCACTAGCATGTGGCTGCATTTCCCGATCAAAAGTGAATGTCTATTCACTTGCCTCTCCGTTCAATCTACGTAGGTTAGACTAACCTGCAAAGATTGAATCAATTTAGGCTTGGGCTTTTTGAATGTCTGTACTGAGCCCAATTCTTGTTGTTCTGCAAAGGGATGGATTTAAAATGGGCTAATTCCTCAATAAACAAATTCTATTGACAGTAGCTGAGTCTT
>NW_017728949.1:13599445-13605956 GCF_001723895.1 Crocodylus porosus | reverse complement strand
TTCACATGGAGGATCTAGAGTTAAGTTGAAAAGAAATGAAGCTTATCAACAGGTTATGGCAGAAAGTAATGATACAGATAGTCATAGGAAACAAAGCAGCCAAAGCATAGGCCAATATTGTTAATGCCTTTTTTGTCTGCATCTCAAAGAGTTAATTCTGATAGCTGCAAAATATATTAAAAACCATGTCTTTGTTGTACAAATTGCATGTTTCACTGAAACTGACCAAAGCTAACAGGATAACATAACACAAAATTTCTGACAGAAGGGACACATCCTCGGCTAGCATAAATCAAAAATATTTTAATTATTCCACTGGACTTGCATCTCCTTCAAGCTTTTCATTTTTAAAATCAGCAAAATGGTGGTTTATTGGAAGCCAAAAGTATACTTATCATTCCCTGATGGTCTTGGTACAACTGACATTGTAAAGGGTCTACCTTTATTTGCTGGTTGGCAGTTGAGACAAAACAAACTTAATCTACCTCTTTGCCACACAGTTTTCAATCGCCTGGTAAATCACAGAAGGTGCCATGCAATATCCTTTGAAGAGTTTAAATGCCCAGGATCAAGCTCAGAACTAGAATCTATTTATTTCCACGTGTCACCGATTTACTGATTAATATAAAAAAAGAAAGGTAAGGCAGTGGAGGCACCTTAGAGGTAACTGGTTCAAAACTTTCATAGGCAGCAATTTATGTCATCAGATGCTATGAATCACAGCACCATGCATAGCTGTCCTTTCATAGCATCTGATGCAACAGGCTGTTGCCTATGAAATCTCATGCCTCTTTGTACCAGTTGGTTTCTAAGGCTGTTCCTAAACTTGAAGCACCCCTGGAGATACTTGAGGGACTCCTCAGAACATGCCAACTCTTATTTTTATGTAGTGTAAAAAAAAAAGTTAAAACTAATAGAGCAGTTGTTCTGTTGTAAAGACCATAACTATGTATTTCTATTTGAAATCTCTGGGTTATCTAGCAAATCATGTGTTCACAGCTAACAGTTCAAATGTTGTGTGATACCTGAAAGCATATTTGAAATGATCTCAAGGCACCCCAGCATGCCATGGTACCCTGACTGAGAATCACTCCTCTAAGATGGCAGGCAGAAGGCAAGGCAGGGTGACTTCAGACTAATACAGCTAACTCTCTCTGATTTAATTCAATAAATAATTATACATTTTTAATACATAACCAAAAACAAACTGTGCATCACATTAATGCATCTCTCATGCTAGCGTAATCCACTGCTCAGCGTGTAGTATGCCCCCTGCCCCTGCCCAAAGGACATATTTCAGCCCCAACCAGGGAGCTCTAAACAGCTTCTGCTCTTTTTTCTGGAGTTCACCAGTTCAGTTCCTGGAGGCTGAGCAAGGTGGCATCCATTGGATATAATGAGGATTTAGCTGGGATCCGAAATGCTGAGGCCCTCAGACACTTCAAATAAACTCCATCCATCCAAAGGAGTTATAACCCACTGGTGAGTCTGTGTTGTGGCTACCTTCTGTCCACATTCTGCTAAGGACAGGAGTCTGCTGCAGCCTCAGCAGCCCTTTAACTTTTTTCCTGGTGTTGGCTAAGATGACAGCTGTTGAACTAGCAACTGCTCAGGACTAGACTTCCTGACTCTGCATGGGTGTACATGGACACAGATACATGGGAAGGTGTCCCAAAGACGCTTCCCTTCTCACTGGCCCCAGTGCATGGACCAGGTCCAAATGCATCTATCACATTGTGTTATGAAAAAAAGAGGGTATCTTTTACATTGTGTGTGAGGAGACAGACTCCTGGATGTTTGTGTGGATACAGAAGACCAGTGGGTCAACTTGTGTTGCGATTCAGTAACTGGTCCCACCATGAGGTGCTTGTGACCTCTTCTAGCAAGCATCTGTGTCAGCACAACAGACACTTCGCTTCTCCCTGGAAAAAAAGATAAAGAAACCCACTGCTGGATTCTGAATCCTGAAGCCAAGCTTCTAAGTTGATGTATTATCTAAACAGGCTTGGAACCAGCAGCTTCTTCTGAGCCCCAAACAAGCCAAAGAAAGAGAACTAGAGAGAAAAAAAATTAAAGAAACCCCAGACTGAGTCAAAACAAACATGGAGGGTAGGCTAATAGCAGTGCCTGATCAGCTGTGCACAGGAAATTAATCTTAAAAAGGAACAGAAGCCAGTCTCTAGCTACAATGTGCATAGACCAGCTACCCATATCATCAGGGGTTTCTGGTTCTAGGCACTCTGCCTGGTGGTAGACAGCAGCCTATATATGCATGGAGGGAAACTCAATCTAGAAGAAAGGGCTTTCGTCTCCCCATGGGAAGGGCCTTGGAAATCCTACAACACAGTGCTTAAGATTAAATTTATTGACTCACAGTCATTAATCCTTCCTAGTACTCCCCAGCAACCAGCATAACTTTCCTCAAATGATCAATGCTTCTCCCACCTCTCTAAACAACTTGACCTAATTATGGAAGTGAGCCTTTACTCCATCCATTGCTCTTCTGGAAGATTTTGCTCTTCCCCCTATACAACATGCGCTGCTCTGACCAGCACCTACTTTAACTAATCCCCCCAGCTTCCACTTCCCACTCAAATATAAAAATTAAGCAAAACAACAGCTTCCAGGTATTGACAACCTTCCCAACAGCTATGTGTTGGTAAAAATAAAACAAGACCAGAACCATCTTGAGCTTCCAAGATGTCTGGTTGGTTGATTTTTCTTTATTTCCCACATGGCCGTACATATTAGCACCACTCCCTGTTTGATTTTGTTTAGGAGATTGTGGAATTACCCATGAAATCCTGTTGCTCCAAGTTGTTCGAAGGATAACAACTGAAGTCTGAGAACCAGGGATTCAAATCTCAAGAAAGTAAATGGCAACTTGTTGGTCAATTCCTTTGGGCTCCTTTGGAAATCTGTTACCGCTAGATTTGGCCTACAGTCACATTAAGTCCCAGCCTAGTCTAGACAGTTGTGAAAGGGACAGTTGATAACATAGTTATAAATCAGATGTGCATATCCTCATGGGAATAAAAATTACATTTGGAGAGAGACCAGTCCAGCAAGATATACAACCCAATTGTGCAGACTCTTAAGACAGATATGCATACAAACATATCGGAGGACTTTTCAAGGTTTGCCGCTCACTGATTATCATTGGATTCAAGACATATTTTAAGCTTTCTGCATTTTAGTGCACACTTCTATCTTGATCTTCCACTTAAAAACCCTCTAGGAGTTTTATTTCAGCTTTGAAAACAGCAGAGGGGCTGAAATTGTAGCAGTCCACATTTCTACTGGTCTATTAAGCTCTCCCCTGCCCCCACCTCATTCTACATTTTTCAGATTTCTAGGGATTGTTTTTCACCTCCTGATGTTATCTGGAGCTTACCCAACAGAAACAAACATAGCCTGCCCATTGCTGCTGGGGCAAGGGGCTGAAGGTTATGCTGTCAGTAAGTTTAGCTTCTCACTGGCAGATTTATCTCTCTTAATCAGAACCAAGTGTAGTTAGTGGGGTTTGTTTTTGTAGACCTAACTTGCCCAAATTCAGACCCCTCCCTCCCCCCCCCCTTCCCTATCCCAAGTTGCATAAATGTTTTTAGTGAAAACCTAATTTCCTGGAGTATGTGCCAATGCTCTCCATGCAAACCAAACAAAGAAGGCAAATAAAAATGTTTCACAATTACAAGAAAGTTTGATTTAATAAGTGCACAGGAATGAAAGGAGGTAGCAATACACTTTTTCTGCACGTCTAACGATTTGCATTTATACCACTGCTACTTCCAGCTAGCAGGAATAGGGGGAACCCCTCATGGCTGGCCTCGATTGGAAAATTAGGTTCTTTTGGGACAGGACTTTGAGGAATTGTGTTAATGCACACAACTTTAGGAGCATTGCTGAGTGAGACACTGTGTCAGCTGGTCACAGGTAAATGCTACTGGAATCATGGGTACCCTACATTTCCAGAGAGGCTGCTCCGACGTGCTGTAATTAAAGCGTGTCAAGCCTGGTCAACCATGCTAGTTTGTGTCCTCCAGCCAGCCTCTGCATCTTGTGTATCAGCATCCCCGTGCTTCAAAATGGCAACAGGGCGTTTTAACTAAAGCTTGTCCTGTGAGCTTCAGTTTTAAAAAGTGCCCTCACCACCATTTTGAAGCATGGGACACTGATACATGAGATTCTGAGGGCGCTTTAATTAGGAGCGGTCTCAGAGCTGCTCTAATTAAAGCACTCCCTTCCAACCCCTGGAGCATGCATAAAGTCATGATCCACTGACAACATTGGCAATCAGGACAACCAGAGACTAGTCCTGTTTCCACAAGTCAAGTTTAGTTAGCGCAACCTATATTTCTACTAAAGTCCAGCCTCAAGTGGTCTCTCATGGGTAATGAGTCCTTGCAACTGTTTGACAATTTGTATCATCTCCTTTGGTACAGTTCTACAGTTACACAATTAAGGAAGAGAGTGTTATTTCTCATTAAGTTAAATCTTTAAAACTTTCATTAGGTATTCCCAAATTCACAAGTTAACTTGAACCATAAAGCTGCTAGAGGGAATGTGCCTCATAACTGTGCTGTTGTCCCACCACCGAAATCAGCAGAAATATTTAAAAGTGGAGGCCCAATGATATAAACAGAAGGGACTAAATGCCTGGTGTATTTTGAGAGTCACATGAGTTTGAAATCTACTTGCTCCTCTTTGGTTCAATATAGGCTGAAGTTAGCAACCTCTAGTACATATAGTAAAATTCATGCAGGCATTTGAAATTCAGATGGGTTGGTATAGGGGCTGAAGTTTCAATGTAGTGGAAAAATGGCTAGAGGAAGTGACGATATGGGACAGGTTTTCTTAAACGATATTATTGCATTTAAAAATGCATCTTAAAATTATACTGAAGTAGATGAATGGGTACCATTTAGGAATTCTATCATTCTAACTAAACAAGTACTATCCACACACCCTAGGAACAATTTTACACTCTGCTAGATTAAAAAATAAGACATCAGCAATACAACAATTTTCTACCCAAAGCTCATTCACAATTTTCCAAGGGACTTGCCTTCAGTGGCACTGTCTTCACTATGCAATAGACCACTTACATTTATCATATTCAAGCTAGAGAATAGATACTTGGCTCTTTCATTGTGAATTATCTACAGAACCCCATGGTAATGTGCAAGAAAATAGCAAAGATAATGACCTTGAGGAAACTACCATCCAAGACAGCAACTTTTAAGAGAACTCAACTCAGTTTAGATGCCAGAATAAAAGTGAGTGGATTTTCAGAAGAGGTCAGAATTTTGGAAGCTAAGCACGGTTGAAAATCTAGCACTCATCACGCATGCAAAGAGCTAAAAGCATAGCCTAGAATGTTTTTGAAAAATGAGACCCAAATTTTATAAATGCAACCTCAAGAGTAAGACAAGGTTCTTTGTGTGAATCTGATACCTTATTAGACCAACTTAAATAGTTGGAAAACAATTATTAAGCAAGCTTTTGGGTTCAAAAACCCTTCGTAAGGCTAAGGCCAACACGGCTACAACCTACACCCCTGTAACCTCAAGAATAAGTAAGCCATCACTGCATTAGGAAGCAATGTGGAAGGAAGAGGGGGATGTGCTGTTGGAAAAGCTTTATTTATTTGTTCTTGTTTTACAAATAAATACCAGCAATAACCCTGTCCTGATGGAGTCCAGAAGTATTACTAGGTAAGCAGTGGGGTGATAGCAGACAGAAAACTGAAAGAGAACAGGTAAGATGGCATGACATGTTGGAATGGGGGGAAAGTACGATAGGGGCACGACAAGAGGAGCGGCAAAGTGTGAATGTTACATACTAGGAGCTGTAGGTCATGGTTAGAATGTAAGTCGTATAGGAGTTAGGGATGGCCCGACTCAGCGGTACTCTCGGGGTTCAGTCTGGAGGACTATGGTAAGAACTTTGCAGACATCTCTCTCCTTAAGGGGCTCTCCTTCCAGAACTGCCCTAGGAGATGGTGATATACACCTGTATTAAGACTCATACTATAATGATACCAATATGATGTTAATTAAGAAAATTTCCAACAGCTGCCAGCCTTGAAAGGAATGTCTTACAATGTTAATATGGCCAGTTTTCTTCTGTTTCAGTTAAAGAGGCTTTTTATTGTGTTCCTAAAACTCAACCAAGCATATAAAAGTGGATTTGGGAAGAAAAGCTTGACTTTAAACTTCAGTGAGGTTCAATACACTTCAGTTATATTTCAGACAGATTGAATATGTGCAGAAATAACTGAACTTCAGGCCTATTTCACTGTGTACTATGTGATTAGTTACTCCAGGGCAAGGTAAGCATGAGACAACCATTGTGATTTGGTATATTCCATATCTACCTTCTGCAGTGTCATGGAAAAACTTTGAGTATATGCTGCCAGCACAGAAGAGGTTAAACTGACATGCGCGGTTTGAAGCTGAGTGGAAATTTCCAAGGCTCACCCAGTCCTTGCCCCCTGGGTGACCTGCGGAGC
>NW_017728949.1:13593022-13598775 GCF_001723895.1 Crocodylus porosus | reverse complement strand
GCCAATAGCCACCACCCGGCCAATCCACCGTGACCGCGACCCCGAGCTTGGCTTCCCAGCTCTGCCGGGTTCATCGCGACATGCAGAAGTAGGGCCAAGTTTTACACGTATTGAAGGAATAAAGCTTAACAGAATGTTACCTAGGAAAAAAAATATGAAAACAGGAAACACAGAGTACTTGCTTATTTATGCACCATTTCCCAGAGTCCCTCTAATAATCATATGACCTTTTTAATCAAAGTGTTTTAGAAAGCTTTTTTTTTTTTATTTCTATACTCTGTAAGTGGTTTGGTATATTGAAAACATTGACAAAAACATTGGGGCTAGGGTAAGACACTGTGTTAGCAGTCAGAACATGAGTTAAATTCAGAGCCCTCCTGTCCTATATGCTTCCTGTGGTAAGTCACTTCAGGGTCATAGAATCAATGAGTCAGAAGGGACGTAGACAGATCATTGAGTCCGACCCCCTGCCATGGGCAGGAAGGAGCACTGGGGGTGGGAGGGGTCTTATGACCCCTGCCAGGTGCCTATCCAGTTTCCTCTTGAAGATCTCCAGGGAAGGTGAGAGCACCACCTCTCTGGGAAGTCTATTCCAGGCTCTGGCCACCCTTACAGTGAAGTAGTCCTTCTTAATACCCAACCTAAACCTATCCTCCCTCAGCTTGTGGCCATTGTTCCTAGTGACACCAAGGGGGGCCCTGGTGAAGAGACTTTCCCCAAGTCCCTGCTTCTGGCCCCTGATAAGGTTGTAGGCAGCCACAAGATCCCCCCTCAGTCTCCTCTTGTGGAGATTGAAGAGATTCAGGTCCCTCAGTCTCTTCTCATAGGGCTGGCCACGGAGGCCCCCAGCCATACGAGTGGCCCTCCTCTGGACCCTCTCCAGGTTCTCCATGTCCTTCTTAAAGTGCAGTGCCCAGAACTGGACACAGTACTCCAGCTGTGGCCTGACCAGCGCCGCATAGACGTGGAGCAAGACCTCTCTGGACCTGTTAGTGATGCCCCTGTTGATGCATGACAGGGTGCAGTTGGCTCTGCCTATTGATTCATCGCATTGGCAACTCATATTCATCCTGGAGTCAATCATGGGTCTTTGGTGAATTAGGAATCTTTGAACATGTCTACGTGTGTGCTTTAATGTGCATTAGACTATTTTAATGTGTATTAAAGTGTCACAAAAAACCTGTGCACCTTTGCTAATATGCATTAAAATAGGCTAATGCACCTTTTTCTAGTACCTCAAAGTAGAAGTACTGAATTTAATGTGCGTTAGCAGAAGTACATTAACGAATGTGTAGACACACCCTTTGTGTCTATGTAAGAAGATAGTAATACTACCTTTGCCTTCTCTGTGGGCTGAGGCTTTGTAGGGGTAGAGAGGCTTGTGTTCCTTAATGATCTTCAGAGCTATGTTGCCTGGATCTTCTTAAAAGGATCTCCAACAGTGTCTCCATGAAAAACTCTCTGCCCTGTCTACAAATTAAGGCAACATTGAGAAACTCTGGAAGGGGTTTAAAACTGTTCTCCATATGACTTGTGCTGAAGCCATTGAATATATAATAGAGGTGTGTGAAAAGGGCTATATTTGATTCAGATTCGGCCTGAATTGCGGACAGTGATTCAATTAGTTGATTCAGGTCAGTGTCTCCAATTCAATTTGGCCAAATCCGAATCTGATGATTCAATGTTGATTCAGAGAATCATCAATTTGGCCATAGACACAGCTTTAAGGATTTTTTAAGATCCTCAAGTACAACTTTGCAGGACCAGACATTGTGTGCAGATACCCAATTCTTGACTCCCAAAACAAGTGCTCGCCTATCAGATTATTCATGGCCCGAGATCTCATATTGGCCAGAGGAAATGCTACCAAAAACATGTTGAAGGCATACCTTAGGAAAACAGTTGGCAACATCAAGAGTTGGAAGGAGCTGGCGGCCGCATTACTTTAATGATGCCAGATTGACCAGCAGCCCATTTTAATGGTAAAGTGCCTTGTCCTCAACGCGGAGAAATGAGAGTGGAGAAAGAAAAAGGAGAGAAATCCCCGTGTGGCAGCAACACGCCTCCACAGGGCTGCAAAGGGGAGGAGGCAAGCTCCACGGGTCCCAAAACCCTGGAACAGAGCCCCTGTGGGGAAAACTTACCTCCTGCCGGCCTGGCAGCGCAGGAACTGGGACCGCGGCCGCAGCCGTGCGAGCCGGCATTATGCCAGCTGTTTAATCAGCTGTTCCCTATGGGAACAGCTGGACCAATGGCGGCACTGGCCGCCGCATGGAAGTTTAAAAGCTCCGGCAGTCCCTGCAGAGGGAGGGAGCCAGAGGAAGAGAGAGAAGGTGGGCAGCACCTCAGACATGCTGAGGCTCCTGCGGGGAAAAGGAGAAGCACAGCCAGAGCAGCACTGGCGAGCAGGGCAGGGGAAATCTTTGAGCCCCCTGCCAGAGGCAGGGCAGGGGGAACACTTCGGCCCCTTGTCGGAGGCAGAGCAGGGGAAGCACTGCAGCTCCTTGCCAAAGACAGACCAATGGGAGCATTCAAGCTCCCTGTAGGAGGAAGAGAAGGGGCAATGTCTGAGCCCCCAATAGGAGGCTGGGGAAAAGGAGGTGGCTCCACATCCCTCTCATCCCCAGGAGAATATTTCTTCTAAGGAAAACAAAAGAAAGGAAAGGGGGGGGAAAAAAAACAAACAAACCAACAAAAAAAACCAAAAAAGGAGAGAGAGAGAAGGGTGAAGCATCAAGGTCAGAAGGACAAGAGCCAACTGAGCGCACTCAGACGTGGGTCCCCCCCTGAAGCAGGTGGCGAGCAAGCCCATGGGGTTGAAACCACCATCAGACCATCATGTATCCAGTTGGCAAGTGGATGGGGTGTACAGAAGGCAGAGCCCCATGGAACATCATGCCTAAGAATCATAAGTACTGCCATTGTCGGGAAGTCCTCCCAAGAAGATCTCCACTGAACCCCCCTCTCTTGATAGCTTAACAAAGTCATGGCAGGCAAGTTGAGGGGAGGGGCTACATACTTGACAGGCTGTGCTACCCATAAGGCCCCCCTAGCGATCACACCCTGCCTGCAGCCTAGTCTCCCCTGTGGAAAGACCTGCAATGTCCCCGGGCAGACCTCTGGCTCAAGGATTGGACTCTTAAGACAACTCTGAGCCCTGGTAGAGATCATCCTCAAAATGAGGGATTGGCAATGACCACCTTTGCCCATCTAGATGTATGTTGATTGCAAGCTTTTTTGGCATATGAACTGTCTCTTATTTTACATCCATAAAGTTGTTAGGACTACATAGCCCTAATCTTGGTAGGACTTTCTAGGTGCTTCTGAAGTCCAATGAATAGTATCAATAAGAAAAAAGGTATAAATGACTACAGATGTTTACATCCGTATATGTTAACCGGATCCACACTGACAAACCCTTGCACAACACAGAGACAGTTGGGTAGGATTCTCTGGCTTGTGCTACACTAAAGATCATACTGGTTAACCTAATAGTCCCTTCTGGTCTTAAAATATCTATTAATCTAATCTGTCTGGAACCATTTTGGACTAAGTCCATAATTAAGACAATTAAACCTGTGCAGACTCATGAAAGTGATCAGAAGGGTCTTTGCTGATACAAAACAAATCTCTGTCCTAAACCATCACTTCAGCTTCTCTTTGGACTGAGGGTGCTTTTCTCTGCAGATTGGAGTGACCATATTTCCTGAGTATCAAAATGGGACACTCTGCTCTCCCAACGCCCCACCTGCATGCTCTGCATGACCTGCAGCCAGATCTGCATGACTATGATCTGCATGACCTGGCTGTGGCCAGATCTGCATGACCTGCATGATCTGGCCACAGCCGAGTGTATCAGAAATGCTGGAGGGAGATGTATGCGTGCATGTGAGCTGGCAGGGAGAAGTCCCATTCATATACATGTCCTGGAGAACTTACTTAAAATGAGACAGAAGCATTCATTTGACCCAATTGATGGGGCAGCCAGGACAAGTGTTGAAAGTGGGACTGTCTCAGTAAAAAAAAAAGGGATGTGGAGTCACCCTAGCTCGGACACAGGAAATGCAGAGGATGCCGATTTGTGAATACATAATGAATTTACTTAAAAAGCTACCCCCTTCTTGATCTTTTTGATTCAGCTGCTGAAGTTTTTACTCAAATGGATTTGGAGGAACTGTAGCACCTTAGTTTCACAGACATCTCTGGCTCAGAGGCTTCAGCTTCTGGCTGTCAGCTAAGAGTGGTCAGAGCCAAGACAAGATATGCTATTTGCTATATGTTGTTCACACTTGCTAAATTTATTTCATTCACAGTGCAAATGGTCAAAAGGTCCCTGTGCCCTGAACAGCACTTTTGGGAAACAGAACATGCTGAAGAGTCACTGGACAATAAAATATTCACAAAAGCTCTTGTTGGAGTAAAGGTCAAACAGAGGGAAGAGGATATCCCTGACCTCTCTCTCATATGCCTATCAAGAAATCTCAAGATAGTTCCCTTGTAGCCTCTTTATAGTTTCCTCATTTTCCTGCCTATTCCATTATCTCATATACTTATCACTTACCTAACAGATTCAGGGAGGTATTCCCTGGGCTGCAGGAAATGACTGATTGAACCTGTTACACAGCCTTGCCAAACACAGGTGGTTCACTTAGTTCAGGAAGTTGTAGCTTATGCCCTTAGAACAGGATGCCCCAGTGGTTCCTAGTGGTTAACAACCCAGCCAGTGCTTCAGTGATATTCAACCCCTTGGTCAACAATGTTATGCCCTGTTCAAGGAACAACCTAGGCATGAGGGAGGAGTCCATTTCTCCTGGTCCATAGCTGGGGATAGGATACTGGCCCCAGGGCCAGGAATAAGGTGATGATTTTGAACAGAGAATGTTTGAACAAGAAGATCTTCAACAGCAATTGCAATGTCCCTGGCACTTAGCTGTTAAAGGAGACAAAAAACTCTGGTTCGGGTGGGCTTGGTTGGTTGTAAGCTTCTCTCTGGTTTTGACATTTGGCAGCAGGGAGTGGGGGTAAGGGGCTAGAGCTTTGAATAGGTATGATGAGTTGTTTTCGCTACAAAGGTTTATTAAAGAAAATATTTTAAGCAGAATTGCGTAATAAGTACCAGGGGAAAAAAAACCCTTTCAGAAACAAAACAAACCTAGCAGTTTCATAGTTTCTAGGGTCAGAAGGGACCTGAGCAGATCGAGTCTGACCCCCTGCAATGGCAGGAAAGAGTACTGGGGTCAAATAACCCCGGCAAGGTGTACATCTAGCGTCCTCTTAAAGACCCCCAGGGTAGGAGCCAGCACCACTTCGCTTGGAAGTTGGGTCCAGATCCTAGCCGCCCCGACCATGAAATAGCACCTCCTGATATCTAGCCTAAATCTACCCTCTGCCAGCTTGTGACCATTATTCCTGGTCACTCCTGGTAGTGCACGGGGAAACAGGGATTTCCCCAACACCTGCTGGTCCCCCTGACTAGTTTGTAACAGGCCACTAGATCCCCCCTCAGCCTTCTCTTGTGGAGGCTGAGCAGGTTCAGGTCCCATCACCTCTCCTCATAGGGCCTGCTCTGCGAGTCCCCTGATCATGCGAGTGGCTCTCCTCTGGACCCTCTCCATGTTGTCCACATCCCTCTTGAAGTGGAGCACCCAGAACTGAACACAGTACTCCAGCTGCGGCCTGACCAGTGCCGCATAGAGGGGGAGGATCACCTCCCTAGACCTGCTTGAAATGCATCTGTGGATGCATGACAAGGT
>NW_017728949.1:13580823-13592922 GCF_001723895.1 Crocodylus porosus | reverse complement strand
GGGCCTGGGGGGGGGGGTCTGTTCCGGTTCCTGCTCAGGAAAATGGAGGCAAAGAAATTGTTAAATATGTTTGCTTTGTCGTCTGGTGTGACGACCAAATTTCCTACAGTGTCCGGCAGGGGCCCCACGTTACCCGGAACCTTCTTTTTGCCCCCTATGTATTTAAAAAAGGACTTCTTGTTGTCCTTGATCCGGGAAGCTAGTCCTAGTTTCATCTCCGCCTTGGCCTTCCTGACTGCCCCCCTGCATCCCCAAGCAACCGCAGTATAATCCTCCCTGCTGATGGCCCCTCCTTTCCATCGGGTGTGCACCTCCCTTTTAGCTAGGAGACATTCACGGATGCTTTTGGTGAACCATGGGGGCTTTTGCACCCTCCTGCCCCCTTTGATCTGTAGTTTACATTAAAAATTTAATTTTCCATAATTCAGACCTCATTACAAATGACAGGACCTCGATTAACTTTTATTGGTCCTTTTTTCTGAACTCCAACTGAAGTCTGTTCCAACTGCATTATGAAAGTTCTCCAAGAACCCTGTGGCCCAGTAGCTGTACTACTCACCTTGCAATTCAAAGTTATAGAACACCCGTCATGCTGGGATAAAATACATTTTTTTTTCCAGTTTTCAACACTTCATTATCTCTATTGCCTGAAGTAGTCTACATTTGTAGCCAAACCATGCTTCCCTTTTCCCCTTCAATGATGTTGACTGCAGCAAAGCAAGCTGTGGTTCCACCATGCACACTGTAAAGCATAGCTCAGCAAAGATTCCCCTCACCCAATTTGCACTGGTGGCTTCAGCAGAAGCCAAAAAAGAGTAAATTAACTCTTCCTTTCTGCCATTTTTGGGGAGCACAGCAGTGGCAATGAGTACTACAGCAGTAGCCCAAGTGTTCCAAGTTTAGGATTCACAGCATAAATTTCTGCTTTATCACCCAATCACTTCAGTTGTTTATTGAGATGAGGACTTGGACCATAATAAAAAGCTGAGATAATTATTTGTGGAAGCAGCAAAACCAGACCTATAGTAGAGTCACAAGAATCTTAGAGAAGAACTTTGCTTGAACTTTATGGTCCACTTTCACTAAATGTTTTCTGGTTCTCAGTGTGCATTCCTTGTACAATGTGAGATCACACCTAGTGGTCAAAGTAATACCTGTCAGTTCCTATGGTCTTGGACAAACAATCACGTAGCTTAGCATGTCGAAAATCTCTGCTTCATATTTCAAAAGCACCAAGTTGAATTCTAGGCGGTGTTGTATTTTCATTAAAATTCCATTAACTTTTTTCCTCCATCGGTACAATTACAAACGAATTCTTGTGTTTTACTTTGCTTTAAAAATAATAATAATAAAAAAAAAAAAATTAAAAAAGGAAAGATCAGTCCAGTATTATTTCATATGTTCAGGGTAACCTCATTAGATAAGGAACAATTCAGCCAAACAAGGATACAATGGCTAGAAGTGAAATCAGAAGAATGCATAAAGAAAGAAAAACAGTTTGATAATATAATGAAACATATATTTTAAGTGATGCTAGTTAACCAGTCACAGCTTATCAAGGGGTGAGGTGGATTCCTTTCTTTTTGAGGTATTTAAAAATCAACACCACATTTTTCTACAGTTTACACCACAAATTGCTGAGCTCAGTGGCATTTTTGTAAGCCCTGATCTAGTCAAACAATTATCATCAACTCTATCCTAATCCAGGAAAATGCTCTAGTATGTGCTTCAGGCACAGGCTTACAACTTTCATTAACTTAAGGGAGAACACTTGAGAGCTTACAACTGAGCCTCAAGGTTCATTTAAACTGCCTTACTATCCTGCACAGGACTTCCCTTACTAAATCACCACTCTGGGTGTGGAGATGGGAGTTACTATACAGGTGGATGGCAAGTATACAGTGCTACAACCCCAAGCACAGACCCCAAGCTGAGCTGATGCATGTCACCACTAATGCCAGAGAAACTCTCCCAGTGGCACGTTATGCATGAAGTCCAGTTAATCACAGTGGTTGTGTCTAGTTTCAAATCCCTGACTCTCTCCCTATAGAAAGCAGTCCCCACTATTGAGATATCTATGGTCACGAGCAGCAGAAGGCTGGGGCTAATGCCCCACCCCTGAAATGTGGGGCAGCAGATAGGGTCTCAAGGCAGCCTAGCCACAGGTTCCAGGTAGCTGAGCAGGGGTAGGGGGGGCACACATGCAGCGGTGAGGGAGGGAGTGGGGCTAGGGCAGGCACTGCACAGATGGGGCAGGGTGTGGGGTGGAGCTGTGGTTCCTGCTGCTACACACACCCTGGAAGGGCATGGGGGGGAGGGGTGCCCCCAGATCTGTGCATGGGGTGAGGGCA
This sequence comes from Crocodylus porosus, assembly GCF_001723895.1. Taxonomy (NCBI): domain Eukaryota; kingdom Metazoa; phylum Chordata; order Crocodylia; family Crocodylidae; genus Crocodylus; species Crocodylus porosus. The sequence goes on along the minus strand of NW_017728949.1, from coordinate 13,590,571 downwards.
GGCAGCTACTGTGGGCTGGGGCAATGCCAGGCTCTTCCCAGCAGGGAGCTGGGCCAGGCTGTGTTTGGGGTGGGCAGTGGCAGCAGGCCTCAAAGCCCAGTGTGCAGCAGCAGCTGCCTCCGCCCCAGGCACAAACTGGGGGGGGCATGTGCCCCCTGGGCTTCTCCTTGTCCCACCACCTGGCCCAGCCAGGGCCTCACTCACTCCAGCCCCTGGTCCTGCCTGTGCCCCACTCCCTCCCTCACTGCTGGGGCCTTGATCTGCCCCCTCCCCCTACAGACTTACTAGCCCCCTCCCCCCCCCCAAATAATTTTTATGCCTCCGCCTATGTCTATGACCTTCACCCAAGGTACATCTGCTTACTTTTAATTATTTTCCAGGTTGAAATCTATTTAGTACAACTGATGACCTACATTCACCTTCATTTCTCCTAGCTGGAGGACCCCTGACCCACAACTTCACCATAGCGTGGAAGAGAGAGAGAGAAAACACCAATCTAAACTTATGTTGATGAGTACCTGCTGCTGGCCTTGTTGCCCTGGAAGGAAATCTTATTATAAGATTCTTCCACCTTTCCCCACAATAGCAATCACAGGTGTCACTGGGTGCCATGTTCTCTGCCATAATTAGGTCTGCTATCCTGCCTCTCAGAATGGTAATAGCTTCTCCCTGTGGTTTCCATGTGGGGACCCAACAGTTGTCTATTCCCTTCTTTTCAGCCTCTTTCCATTGCTAAAACAATCCAGCTGTGAAGTCCCAAAAGTTGGAAGCAGGTGGGGGGCAGGAGGGAAAAGGGAATTGTTCTGGGTTTTGCCTCACCCAGTTTATTGTCATCTGAAAAACATATGAAATATTCTCTCAAATCCATCCATAAAGTCATTCCAACCATTCCTAGTGGTACTGGGGTCTCCTTCTGCCTATTCTAGTTTTGGGGCAGTGGGTCGCTTCTCAGACAAACGCACTTAATAGCTTTCAATATAGTTCAGTTTTAGTCTTGTAAATTAAAAGAACTCTGCAGACAACTAGCATGAAATTCCCCATACATAGATTCCTTGCTATTCTTATGGTAGTATTAAAATGTTACTGCTGTGATGGTCCTGGAAATGTGAGAGGCAAGAATTCTTGCAGGCAATATCTTTTATTGCACCAACTTTATGGTTAGCATAGGCACAAATGAGCTTTTGGGTATCATAGTTTCATAGTTTCTAGGGTCGGAAGGGACCTGAGCAGATCATCTAGTCTGACCCCCTGCCATGGCAGGAAAGAATACTGGGGTCAAATGACACCAGCAAGATGTTCATCTATCAGGTTTCTGGAAGAAGGGTACTGTGATACCAAAAAACTTGCCTATGTTGCTCCAAATCATGCAGTTGGTGCAATAAAAGATATCACCCCACAAAGATTCTTAAAATTTTGCCATTCTTAGAGACGCATACATCTTAGAAAGGACATTCTGCTATAGGGTAAAATACAACTTTCTTGTGTCCATTAACAATTAATACTGCAAACTGTCCCTCATAGTACAGGAGAAAAATATTACAGAGTCCTGTCTCTCCCTGCAAAGAGGCAGCCACTGATTTTTGTGAAACAAGCTAAAGACACCTTAAGGATAAATTCCATTCCAATGCTGCTATAAAAACCAAAAAAACCCCACCATTCCCATATGAGGCATGCATGTGTGGGCTTATTTTAAATTCAGTTTATTTATATACATTGTCTTTCATACATTGCATCTCACATGGCTTTCAAGTGAAAGGAAAAAAAAATAATGAGAGCTAGAAACAAAAGATCAGATGTTCCAAGAGGTTGGAGGGACATGTTTGTGGTTTCTCTTTATGAGCATTAATGCAATGTGTAGCAGAGAGAAGGGATGAAGAGAATATTTCCAGTAATTAGAGCACAGAATTTTTAAATTAAGGGCAGTACATAGGAAGATTCATGAGAGAACTAAAGAGATGTAAAGCCCAACTTCAATCCTATTTGCACTGTTATTACATCAGTTGAGTACATTAACTTCAAATTATGATTATCACATGCCTGTGCTTGAAGTGGATGAGTTCCCTTCCTATTATTATACCTATCCACTGGTGACTAAGAAGGGGAGAGTTAAGTAGGAGTCATTTAGAAGTTGGAATCAGGCCTGTTTCTGCCTGAGTCACTTCTGTAGAGTCTACTGCAAGTTAGTGAATAGAAAAACAAAAGGTGACGGAAAGCCTACAAGGTCCCTGAGCCAGCATCTGTATCTGAAGTCCAGAGTCAGATTAAAACTTTATCTACCACGAGCAGAACAAAGCCTGCAGTTCTAAATGCTGTAGGAGTTGCTAATACATATAGCTGGCCAAAACAACTTTGAGGAACCTTTTTTATCCACACTAGTTTAGTAGTAGTTTCAGGATGTAGAGGGCAACAAACATTACCATCCTACAGCAACCTGGTAGTTCTGAAACTAATCTGGAAGAGCCTGGGTCAAGTCCCTGCTCTGCCTAATTTCGAATAAGAGCTTGAACGGGAGTCTCCCATGGCCTAAACCAGTGCCTGAATCACCGTGCAAGAGTCACTTTCTCTTGGTAGACCAAGAATATTTAGTGATTTATACACAAGGAAACAGCATCAGATCCCCAATCCTTGACATTTTTCATAAAAGGGAACTATTAATTTCTAGCCAGCACAACTCATTAAATTCTTCTGGGATTCCATTTTTGCTTTGGGGTGCAAATTCAATTCAGTATAGGAGACACAGATAAGCCACGAATCTGAAATCAGGACTCAGCGTTCCCAGTTTACATCCCTGAACTTGACCCATCTCTAGAACACAGTTGTGAACTTTAAATAATGTGGCACTGGGAAAGAAACATGGAATAAATAAAATTACTGTCAAATATAATAAAAGGTGCTATCAGACTTATAACCTGCTATTGCATTGCTAGTGGCTTGCATGATCTTTGCAAGCTATCATTTGGGCTGGCCCTTCTTGGCTGGGGAAGACAATAGTATCCAAGTCACTGCAGACCTGTGCAACCCGCAAAATTGCATGCCACACTGTTTGCAGTGACAGCCTGCAGCAAGAGCTGGAACATCCTCCAGTTACCATGGCAATGCTGTCAGGGTTCAGAGCATTTTCCTCCACCCCCTGCTTTCTGCTACTTTTTATTTGTTGCTTCACTGGAAAATGCCAAGCACAGGGCAGGACAGGCCTCAGTCGTAATTTCATAGTTTGCAGGGTTGGAAGGGACCTGAGCAGATCATCAAATCCGACCCCCTGCCATAGCAGGAAAGAGTACAGGGGTCAAATGACCCCAGCAAGGTGTTCATCCAGCCTCCTTTTAAAACACCCCCAGGGTAGGAGCCTGCACCACTTCTCTTGGAAGCTGAGACCAGATCCGCGCCGCCCTGACCGTGAAGTAGTGCCTCTCAATGGCTAGTCTGAATCTACCCTCTGCCAGCCTGTGACTGTTATTTCTACTCACTCCTGGCGGTGCTCGGGGGAACAGGGACTTCCCCAATGCCTGCTGGTCCCCTCTGACTAGTTTGTAACAGGCCACTAGACCCCCCCTCAGCCTTCTCTTCTGGAGGCTGAACAGGTTCAGGTCCCATAGCCTCTCCTCATAGGGCCTGCCCTGCTGTCCCCTGATCATGCGAGTGGCCCTCCTCTGGACCCTCTCCATGTTGTCCACATCCCTCTCGAAGTGTGGCACCCAGAACTGGACGCAGTACTCCAGCTGCGGCCTGACCAGTGCCGCATAGAGGGCGAGGATCACCTTCTTGGACCTGCTGGAGATGCATCTGTGGTTGCATGACAAGGTACGGTTGGCCTTCCTGACTGCATCCCCACACTGCCGGCCCATGTTCATCTTGGCATCAATGACTCCAAGATCCTTTCCCGCCTCTGTACTGACAAGAAGGGAGTTCCCCAGCCTGTAGGTAGGGTGCCAGTTGTTCCTCCCCAGGTGCATCACTTCGCACTTGCCTGTGTTGAAACCCATCCTATTCTCATCCGCCCACCCCTGTAACAGGTCTAGGTCTGATTGCAGTCCCCACTCATGAGTTGGCTGCTAAAGGGTTAAGATGCTTGGAAGGACGGTTCCTCAAAACCTGCCATGAACCTTGCGGTCACATTACATAAAGCCCTTGCTTAGGAATAACAGCATTAGATCTTCTGTCATAACAGCGGTAAACCTAAAAAATCGGCCAGTAGATACTAACAAATCCTCAGATGGCTCTTCTCACTAGAGAGTCACAGGGAAAACCCCCAAAGGCCTAAAACATTTTTGGTTGAGAGGGGAAAAATACCCCCAGCCCAAAACAATGTGTGCAGAAAGCACAGCAGAAGGCTTCTTGTTAGGGCTGTTATTCTTGCTACAGGCTCTCTTCCTCGCTCTCTGGTTTCAGACGGCATGTGTTGCATCCAGAGTTTCTCAGTTCCCTTGCGACAGGTCTCATACCAGCATGGGTATACCAAATTTTGGCTACTCGAAAAGAGCTATTTCAGCCTGAGTGGAGAAAGAGTATATGAACAAGACACTGTGGAGACACTAGTCTGTGGAAAAGCAGGATGTTTTGCTCTCCATGGTTACTGAGACAATCCCCCATCCAATCTCCTAAAAAAGGCGCACGCAATTTTTCCCCAGGGCATGCAGAGAATGGTTATTTACAGATGTAGCTTAGAATAAAAATGCCAATGGTAACATTCCTGTTGCCATTTTTTCCCACGTACGCAGAGGCAATCATGCAACTACAGGGGTGACTGGTGCACCAGTACTCAACACAAGTTTAGGTTGGGGGCGCAAAAAGTGCAGCCACCGTTGCCGCTGCTCTCCAGCCTTTTGTGCTGCCTGGCTGCAGGTGGTACTACATGTGCTGATGCTGCTCAGGTGCAGAACTGCACAGTTATACCTCTGCCCCTGTAAGAGGTGACCTGTTTTTACTGACTACATAATGTATACATCTGTGCATCTCTTAAAAGTATTGCAGGGACCAGATTGTGGCAATTTTATTCCTTATGTCCACACACCGATGGGGTAATTTGCGGAGGGGGAAAAAAAGAGCAGACAGAAAATAAATGATTTGGTTACATGAAAAACAGTGCCCCAAGAATGTCACTGGACCTTTTTCAAAGGAGTTGGAAGTAGGGTTAACGACAAGTAGGGCTTCATCTTCAGGAGGAGAACTAAAGCTACAGGACCATTGGCCAGATGGAGTTGTAGGTGTTCAGACTTCTTCAGTACCATCAAGAAAAATTCAAACAACTACAAAGAGGCTAAAAGTAATCAAATTTCAATAAAGAACTTTTCCATAGCAACATTCATGAACACGAAGTACGGAAACAAAAAAAGAGCAATTGGTACTCTAGCTAGAAGCACCCATGGCTTTAAAAAGGAATGTCTGGACCCACAGAGCAGCAGATCCATACACATCTGCTGTTTAGAAACTTGGACTGAAGGTGCATGGCACTGTAGAAGAGAAGCAACAACTTCAAATTTCCCTTTTAGGGGAGTAGGGCTGCAAAGTATATCTGAGGAGGTCATCTAGTCCAGCTTCCTGCTCAAGGAAGGAATATCCCCATCTAAACCAACATCTCAGCCAAGTGTTCATCTAACCTACACTTAAAAAAACTTAAATTGATGGAGACTCTACAGCTTCTCTAGGTAACTGGTTCCAATGCTTAACCACCCTTATAGAAAATTCTTCCTCAATCCAATTTAGACCTCCCTCATTGCAGATTACACCAATACTTCTTTTCTGGTCTCTTCTAGACAGAAAGAACACATGTTCACTATCCCTCTCTTTGAAGAGGACAATTCACCATGTTAGTCTGAAATCAGGTAGAAAACAGGGTAAGATGGCAATCTAAAGACTAACTCATTCAGAAAGGCCTAGAGAATGCTATGCCTTCCAAATGAGTTAGCCTTTAGAAGGCGCAATCCTGCCCATCCTCTTTATAGTAACCCTTTACATATTTGGAAATCTATAGTTTTTCAATATTCTCTTCCCCAGACTAAATAATCTCAGTTATGTCAACCTTTCCTCGTAACTCATTTTTTAGAACCCTAATAATATTTTTTTCCCCCCTTTTGCTCTCCTCAGGACTCTTTCAGTTTATCCAGGTCTTTCTTGAAGTGCAGAGCCCAGTCTGGCCGCAGTGCTCAGGCAAGGCCTCACCAGTGATGAATAGAGTGGAAAAGCTGATTCCCGAGATTTGTACCATCACCCACTTATTATACCTCACTATGCTATTTGGTTGCTTTACACACACACACACACACACACACACACACACACACACTGCTACACCGTTGACTCATGTTCAGCTTTCGGTGCACTGTGGACCTCCACACCTTTGCAGCATCATAGCCAAGCCACTCTATATTTGTATACTTGACTTTGCAATTATCCCGAATGACTTTCATCCAATTAAATGACCACCCATTTCTCCAATTTGCCAACCTAATTTGAAATCCTATTCCTATCCTCCAGAGTATCTGCTCTCCTGCCCAGCCTAGTGTCATCTATGAATTAAGCATACATGCAATTCCATCCTTCAAGTCATTATTGAAGACATTGGACCCAAAACAGACCCCTAAGAATCCCCACTTCATACCTCCTTCCAGTTAAGTGTCAACTAGTAACAAACCCCCACCTTATGATAGTTTAATCTAGACCGGGGGAGTGGGGTGCAAAATACGGCCTGTATGCCGCATCTGGCTCACCAGATAATTTCAGCTGACCTGTGGGCAGGCACCTACCAATTAATTGCATCTGGCCAGAGATATGGCTGCCCACATGGGCCCAAGTTTCCTACATTCCCACCCTTGCCCACAGGACAGCCCCCACTCCAGCCCCAGCCAGTGCACACAGCTTCCTGGCAGGGCGGCTGCTGCTGCTCCTGCCGCCACCCAGGACCCTGGGAACTGCTCAGCTTCTCTGGCCTCTAGCTGTTTCTCCTCCCACCCCTGATGCAGCACTCCAGGCAGCAGGTAGGGAAGCAGCAGCAGGTGGGGAGGGAAGCTGCAGCTAGCCAGGAATGCAGAAGCGTGAAGCCTGGGTTGGTGGGTGCATGGGGCCTGGGCCAGGAGGAGTGTGGGGCTGGCTTGGTTCCATCATGGCTCACATACAACTACTGGGACTTGGCTGGGATGCATATGCAGTGGAGGCAGTGGCCTGGCCCTGCTGCTCCCTGCCACCGCCTGCATCTCTTGGGACTTAGCCTGGACTGGCAGGGAGCCCCACATGATGAAACTGGGTTGGCTTGGTCCTACCCCCTGCCACTCCAGTCAAGTCCTGGGAGCTACATGTGGTGGCAGGGAGTGGGGCCAAGCCACTGGCTCCATCATGTAGGGCTGCCCTGATGGCAAGCAGCTCTAGCCAAGTCCCAGGAGCTGCATGAGTCTCAGGGAGCCCTGCACAATGGATCTGGCTGGCCTGCCCCTACTACCTACTACCACATACAAACTACCTACTACCACATGCAACTCCTGGGGCTTGGCTGGAGCCACCTGCCACAGGAGGGCTTCATCTGCTGTGGGCCATTAGTCTACTGCACAGTAAAGCATCTTGTATAGATACACCTTGTATAACCAAATCAATAACTATCAAGAGCAACTTGCTCAAAAAAAAGGTAGGGGTAGTGCAGGTCACATGAAGTTGGCAGAGGCATAGGTCACTGTTCCTTCTTCCCATTGGCTACATGCAGAGAAAGATGCGGCACTCAGCAGAGTAATTTCCTATAGCCCTTTAAAGAGGGACTGCTGGGATGTGTGTCGATGCACTGAGGCAGAATACCTTTTCATACTTCCACTGCAACCTGGCAGTCTCTTTCACAGGCCTTGATGAGTATCTGTTGCCCAATATCACCATTCAATCCCAAAGGAAGTTGATTTGTTTAAACGTAGTTCTTTGAGGTCAGTCCTTAAAACTTACAGAGCAAAGGTCTCACTTCATAAAAGGTCTCTATGTTAATATAATGCTTTATTCTTTGCAACTCAGATGTATGGATCTGAGCCACCTTTGTCCTGGCTAGTCAAAATCCAAACCTGACTTAAACCCAGCCTCCTGGGTCCTTCTCTAATGAAGGACAGCTAGAATAAAAATCTCCTGCTCTAACACATTCCTAAAGAGTTTGTTCAAACTAATTCTGAGCTTCAAAGTGTTTTTGAATCTTTTACTGATCTCATTATTAGGATTTCCACCCTACCCATCAAGGCTTAGCCTGAATTTGCTTAATTTCTCCTCATTTCTTTTAGTCGATTCTCCTTTAAGAAACCTACACAGATCTTCCCCTCCAAATACAGTAGACAGTTATATCCCCTCTTAGTCATCTCTTTACCAAGCAAGTGAAAAGCTCTAATAGACTACTATGTTGAGAAAAAAAGATTAGACAGTGGTGGGTGGTTGTAATTCTGACTGAAGCGTATGGCTTTGACATAGAATGCCTGACTTAAGATTCTTAACCCCCATCCACATGAGTACAATTGTGGCATTCACATGTCTAGCAGCCTAATTGCCACGAGCAGTTGGCACTTAAGTATTGACCTACCTATGTCTTATTGTCACAATAAGCTGCAGTTGCAAAAATGCACTGGCAATACTGGAGAGTGCTTTTTATTTAGATCAGCTGGATTATTCTGTGCCTTTAATATGCCTGTGTATCAGTTGGCACAAAACAGCCACTGTAGCCAGGCATGCAATTTAGCTAAGAAAGTGTATGCAGGTACCAAGAATTCTGCATTCATGTAAACAGAACTCTTTGAAAGCATATGCCAAGGCATTTCATTGGTGTTGAAGTTGCTCTTTTTTCCTTTATGCATTTTTGCCCTTTGTTCGTGTCCGAGTTGTGATCTATAAATTAATAGCCTGTGTAATTACATTAGCTGAGACACAACAGGACAGTCATTCAAAAGGTATCAGGAAGAAGTGATCTCCCAGGATACAGTGCTACACAAACGCATGCATTTGGTGGGGAGCCAGCAGCTTATACCTTTCTCTGCAGTGTTTCAAAATGCAACTGGAATACCCGTCAACTCTTCAAGGCATAAAGCAACACTCAAGATGCGGAAGTGGACCTTCCTACCCAACCCCCTCCTTACTGTGTCTTTACTCTAAAAGCGTGAGCTTTCCTAAAAAGGGGGTTAGCTATTTCCCTGCTGAAGTCTGCACACACTGCCCTGAGAGTATGTGACTTTAGGCATTTAAAGGGAATATTGCAACTCTTTCCCCCACACCCTGCAAAAAAGGGAAAAAAAAGGAAAAAGTAAAGCAACTAATTAGGAGTCAGTTGTTTGTCTCACATTGTCTGCATCCCAAGCTGTTAGCTAACTGATGAGCTGCTAAATTATTTTTTCCTCACTGCTAAATGAGATTAACCTTTGGCTTCTAATTTATAGGAACAAATTCTGCTCTCTGGGACACCCAGGGAAGAGCTGCCTTACTGCCAGAGAAACCCAATAAAACAAAATTCAAAACCATGTTGATAAAACCTAAAAAGGGAAGAAAATAAATAAATAAATAAAATTAAAAGGTCGGGGCTGTTGGGCTCCTAGTGCTGTGATAAACATGACCATGTTGCAATAACATGGCTTTTCTGTCAGAGGTCCCAGGGGACAAGATTTCATAGATTTCATAGACATTAGGGCTGGAAGGGACCTGGGGAGATCATCAAGTCCAGCCCCCTGCCCAAAGGGCAGGAAGTCAGCTGGGGTCATAGGATCCCAGCAAGATAAGCATCCAAATTTCTCTTGAAGGTGTTCAATGT
>NW_017728949.1:13576890-13580812 GCF_001723895.1 Crocodylus porosus | reverse complement strand
GCTCCTGGCATTAATGCACAGGCAGGCAAGTGTGCCCTTAGGGGCTCTTGCCTTGCCCACAGATTGTGCCAGGGCTGGGGCGGGCTCCCTTAAGTGCCTTGGTCTGCTGGCTTTGCAAGAGTCGCTCAGTGGACCAGAAGTAAATAGCACAGCTTCCTAGACCAACTCAAAGTAAGCAGTAGCGTGCCTAGCTCCCCTCTGCTGTGTGCAGTCTCACTGCAGTAGAAGTTAAATGTGAACTCAGGATTTGGAAAGAAGGATTGGGATCAAATATTTCTGGTCAAAGTGCATGGACTTCTATATCCCTGGGTCACCCACATTTCCTGTTCCAACAACAAAGATGCTTTGTACTCAAATGCTCTGCTATTGGTTTAGCAAAGAAAACTGCCTGGACTAGAAGGGCTAGAATGCTGTCCATACAATTTTCCGTTGAATACTTGCTGGTATTGGACTCCCCAGGCAGTGGGGTGGAGATGCAGACCTCGAGAATTTGCAGGGAACCAAGGCCAACCACCAGTCTCTCAGAGGTCCTTCAAGAAGGGCACCCTCAGGTTCCTGGGATGCTGGAGCTACCTTGTATGGTTGCTCCACCTCTGCTGGCTGTCTTCCTTCCCCATGGCCTAGCCGCAGCTCGTGCTGCCACTGTCTGAATCCTCTTGCAGTATCAAGCAACATTCACACCTGGGATAAAGTGTCAGGGCTCATAAGGAGGACCTGCCACAAAGCAGTGGGCCAGCTTCACCCTCTCCTGTGTCCAGCCCTGTGGTATAGTGTCTCTGGCAATTAGCAACCCCATGCATAAGTAAGTAGGGATGGTCCCCTTCTCACACAAACCTTGGCATTCACCTCTCTCAGACCTACTGGCCGCCACCATTCAAAAGATGCTCTTAGGAATTAGCCAACAGCATTAGTATGTAAGTGCATTATCAAAGCACATAGGGAACAGCCTCAGTCCTGGCTGGGATGCAGTGTGCTAGGTGCTGTACAAGCACCGAACAGAAAGACACTGCCTGCCCAGAAGAGCTTGCAATCCAAAAATAAGGCAAGAGACAACAGATGGATACAGACAGATGGGGAAGCACAAGGAAACAATGAGACAATATTGGTCAGCAACATAAGTGCTGGTCTCAGCACATGCTTCTTGGCTTGTTTTTTCAGGAGACAGAGCATGCCAGGAGGTAGGCGGCAGCCTCTTTTGAGACTGATGAGCTGTTAAATTAACTATCAAGGCAGATACTGTGTTATGATAGATGGCCATTGCTTTCTCTCTACCACTTGTGCCACAGACCATCTGAGTTACAAGTGGGATACACTCATCTCTCATTACCTGGATCTACCACAAAGCAGGGTACTCCTAGCCATCACTCCACCAGCTAATCTCCCGAGACATTCTCTTAGCCAATACAACCCATTCCAGGGGAAGAAAACATCAGTGCTGAATATCTGCACAGTAGCTTAAAAATACTCATATGAATTCCCCTTCTCCGTGCAGAATATTCCATAGGGGATGCAATTCCCACCTTAGTCTTACTGAACATACACACAGACAATATTTAGGGTACAAAAATACACATGGAGCGCTTACCTCCAGTTTAAGAAGGAAACAGAGGCAATAGATTTTTTTTTTCTGAACACGTGACATATTAAAAGTGATGCAGGCTTCCCTTGATGCACATGTTCAGCTCCCATTAACATTAATGGCAGCCAGGCACATGCATCATGGATAGAGCCAATCTCTATTAAGGGATGTCACTGAGAAAGAAAGGATTATCAGGAAATGATTCCCAGGGATTAGCAATGCCCTCCAGGCAATCATATGTAAGAATTATGGATCCACCATTTCAATGGTTACATTAGAATGACATGTCACACACTGCATACTTCCAGTGCCGTGGTAAATCTTGAAACAGAATATTCCACTCAAATATTTTTATTGGTATAATTAATCAGTAAATGTTTGTAAAGATTTAAGGATGGAAACATTGTGTAAGGAGCTAAGAATTACAGCAGGGACTTTCAAAGAGGGCCACAGGGAGTTTGGCACCCAGTTCTCATTGAAATTCAATAGACAAGTCCAAGGCTATAAAAATAAAAAGCCACACAGGCAGACAAGAGTCATTGCAATCAGAGGAATTTTAAAACAGTGGTGTACTTGAAGGCAGGGGATGAAATAGTGCTTAAAAAGAGAAGAGATGTTATTGCCAGTTCTAGGCGTCCAAAATAATTAACCTGGCTCCCCCAAATTATGAGATCTTAAAGAAATCCAGGGTTCTTTTTAGTTGCCTTCTGTTTGCTGTCATTGTTTGTTTTAAATCTTATGGGTCACACACCACTGACATTCATAGACTTTTCTCTATCAATGGAGAGAGATTAACAGCTTACTTTTTTTTTTCCAAAGAAAATCAGTTCTTGTGTAGCCCGTGCTTTTGGGTAGTAGGGCTTGAAGAAATGCAGGAAATGTCACACCAAAAAGTTGTGTATCGTAAAGATAATGCCAGAACAAATGAAACAAGAAACAACTGTGGCTCTTTTGGCACCCCTGCCTTGTAAATGGGATCAACATAAAGGAAAAAATGCAAATGTGACTATCACATTATAACAAAGAAGTTGCTCTTGCTGAACACATAATAACAGCCACAGACCAGTGGGGTAATATGTTAAGGGAGAGCTGCAGGCTGGCCCTGCATGAGAGTTCAAAGGAGAGAAGAAAGCACAAAAAGGGCATTCCTTGCTTCTGCCAGCTAGCCTCACACAGTTTCCATGACTTGCATGCTACAGCAGAAGGGCCAATGCCTCCATCCTGCACAACAGTACTTGGAGTAGATGGGGAAGGGTGAAAACTTTGAGAGCTTTTGCTCCTGGCTTTTTCTGAAAGCTACCCCAGATCAACTCAGCTGTGAATGGGGAACTAGTAGATAGGAGAACTAAAGGTGCTGGGGTTATATGCTGGGGTTGTATATTGCTCCCTTGCATACTGCTGGCTATAGCTATTAGTGTGCCTTAAATGTGCCAGCCAGCCCGTGAAGCAACTCAGGACTTGGTGCTGGCATGCGTGTGCATGCTGGGTTTGTATAATCTTAGCTTGTTTGAGTTTAATGCTATGCACTACCCACTGCTAGAGATAGTTTTTACAAAAAAACTGAAAGGAAGGCAACTAAACTGAGATGTCTACTGGGAATAACAGACCAAGGTCAAAACCCTGTGTAGAAGCACCAAAGCACAGGCATTCTAGACTCATAAGCAGAGCAGATATGTAGACTCCACATTTGTCCTCTTTCAGAAAGGGATAAAAAGAGAAAGCAGAAAGTTGTTTCTCCAAAAAACAAAACAAAAAAACCGCACACACCTGCCAGCCACGGGGAAGAGAATTCCACTGAGCCTTAGTGCACTTTCCCCCTGTTCAAGTTTGAAGTGAAAGTCCCTCCTCATGATATATTTTTCCTCGTTAAAAGTGAGGTCCACAATATCTGAAAAAACTAATGGCAGAGGAACCCCAGTGCAATTGCTTCCACCTGTTTACAAACTGCACTCTCACTCAGTAAAGTTTAAATGCAACAGACCAAAAGCTAATCCTGCACAATCTAGTCATTTTCAATGCCTTCAACTTCAACCTGAATACTGTAGGTTCAGGCCATTGGAGAGTTACTACTGTTTAGTCCCTCTGTCGTGGAACATTAAATCTAGGCACAGAAATGACACATAAACCAGTATAAGTGGTCAGAAACTGGTTCAAATCTGTAACACAACAGAAGTTCAGTGCACGTAAACCACTTTCAAAATGGCTGAAACCAGTTTAAGATAAACCTGGATGGATGTAGTATCAAATGCAACTAATTTAAGTTAAACTGCTTTATTGAACTTCTGTCCCAGATCCCCTCCAGAGTCAAGTTAATGCTCGGTCTCTCGGCAACCCAGGATGCTT
>NW_017728949.1:13565215-13576775 GCF_001723895.1 Crocodylus porosus | reverse complement strand
CCCCCCAGCTTCTGGCCTGGGCTACTGCAGGCATGTGGCTGCATTTCCAGAATCAAAAGTAAATGCCTGTTCACTTACTTATCACCTCAATATATGCAGCTTAGGACTAACCTGCAAAGATTGAATTGATCCAGGTTCAGGCTTTTTGACTGCTTGTACTTAGCCTAAGACATTTCATTGGGCACCATGAAGCCTTCATCATTGCTCAGCCCCTCCACTCCCCCCAAAAAACCCCAAACAAACCAGAGCGCACAGCTGAAGTCAGTAGGAGTCATCAATGCTCCACACCTCTGAAAAATAAGGTAGATGGAAGGCTAACTGGGTTCCCTATAATTGTCCTAAAGGGGCCTAATTACCAGGGCTGCATTCATACAACACAAACCAGTGGACATGTCTGGGCTGACTTTCATTATACACCATAGTCTAAAAACCTCAGGTATCCATTTGCATCCAATTTCTCCAGATTAATCCACCCCTATAGGCACCACTGCCTAGAGCCTAAACTGCTGCTCAAACTGAAGGGTCCTGGCCAATTTGTAAAGCAAGGAACTGTTATGGAAAGGGTCATCTGTCAAATGTCAGGTTCCTAGGCTACAAAATGCTATGCTTTAGAAGGATTATTCTGCAAAATGATTTAAGATCTGTGCCACAGTCTTGCAATTTCTTTTGCTTTCTTTTAGAGTCATGCATAGTTTGGAGACTGTATAATTTGATTTGTGACAGGCCCTTTGGAGAGAGGGGTTGCACCAACAGTTTCTTTCTTAAAGGCCTTGCTCGCACAATATTTATGACCACCTCTGTGCCATGACTAGTGAATGTAGCATAAACTGCAACCAAACATGTTGCTCTAAGAATATACCCAGCCTGCACATGACTGATTTTTCCTCTTACGGGAAGCTGACTAGCAGTATATGCCAATGCTTGGCAGAGGAGAGTCAGTCTTGTTGTTACCCAGTGCCACTTCTGAGGTTGGCAGGTTCCATGTTGTTTTTGCTGTTCCTGATTTACAAGAGTGGTCCTTTGGCAATTATATTGGAGGACTGGAAGATGCCGATTTGCTGAGGCTGGGACACTGTTCCAGGAAACACAATCCATTTATCAAAGTGCTCACAGCTTCCAGTTCAAAGCAGGTGAAATACTAATATATATTAAGCAGGAAAAATGAATCGGAATTCAGAGTAGTTTAATAAATAAAAGGCTATTTAAAAAAAGACAAAAGTGTACTACAAAGGCTTATGCCAAGCCTTTTCTCCAGAGCCAGCTTGAGTTCTAGCATGTGGCATTCAAATTTCCACTGGCAGCATTGGAAAGGCTCAAGTGTTCAGGCAGATCTCTTGCTATGTACACTGCAAAATTGAAACCTTGAAAATTTTATACCAGGATGCAATTTTACTTCATTTTCCCTTGGCCAGTATTTCTTCTGATGCAACTCATTTCCAAGTTGTTTGCTCTTATCACTCATTTTGTCAAAGTTTTAAATGTTAAGCCTGTGCCAAACACTCTGGCCTACCAAACTAACATTCTAAAGGTTATTGGTACTGTGCAATTTTTCATGTTAACACAGCATAAATATGGACCTATTGAAAAACAAGTGCTGACACTCACAGAAACTAGCTGGTAGTTTATTAAAACATTCTGCAAGATAATTGCTTTTCCAACCTTTTGGCTCTCTGGGAGTGTGTGCCGGGATGCAGGAACATAGCATCAAGAGATGGGACATAAAAGTGAGAGGAGAACCAAAGGGATCTTTGAAGAACAGGCAACACATGATCAAATATAGGAAAACTCAGAACTTCTACAAAACACACACACAAAGCCCAGTATCCCCTGCAGACAACCAATAAAGGAACACATCATTGGTGTTCATTCCGACATGAAAATAACCATCTTAAATTCTGTCAGATTACTCAAAGTGCTTTCTATTTGCAGCATAAAACCTGTTCTTAAAATAGTTCTCTCGGGCACATGAAGCAGAGACTGGGGCTTGAACAAAGGGGAGGGGACAGAAAAGCATAACTGGTAAAGGACCTTTGCATTTGATGACTATATAAAAAAAGAATGATGTAGGACGTAACACTCCATAGATGATACTCTTTCCCTTAGACTACTGCCTTAAAAACAAAAAAATTGTATCTTGACTAGGATTAGACAGGAGTCTCTAGCCACTTAATGTTTGAGGTGACCGAACAAAGATTTTGGATGGCTTTACATGCTTTTAAGAAATGGAAGATGGATATGAAATCAGACTTTCTGAACAGGTGCTGAGCTACTAGGCAGAGGCCCAAAGTGCAACGTTCAGTTTCAGAGTTCAGCTTACATGACAGACTTTTGGTTTGACTCGCAAGGAACTGAGCTAGAAATGGGATCCCAAGCTTTGCTTCTAGTTTATCTTCAATAGATATCAAGTCTCAGTGTCCCGGCATCCACTGCAGATGGATCATCCCTGCTGCTTGCCTGTAGAAAAAAAACCGGCAATGAGCTTCCAGCGATGCCATTATCTACACTTCCTTGGGTTGGCTCATATCCAGAACAGTCCAAAAGCTGAAAAATTCTTCAGCACCTGGTATGCACACCCAGACCCATGTCCTTTCACATGGGGTAGACCTCAGATTCTCCTAACATGATAGAAAACAACATCTGCTTCCATTTTAAAGCTCCCAACCCTAGTGGCAAAGCTGCCAACATTCACTGACACAGAAGGAACTTCTGCAGAGTCATGCTCTGTGACACGCAAAGGCCTACAGAGCTAGTGTTTATGTTCAGCACGGCAAGTCATAGAAGATGCAATTCATCCCAAGAGGCCTGCACAGGATGTGGGGCTGCAACATGCATCTCTATGGCTACTCTGGACTTCCTAAAAGAATGCTTGGCCCAAGGGAACAGAGCAAGAGAGGGCAACATGTCCCTTCACCAGTTCCCTCACAGAAACTCCTCATCATGGTGCACAAGTGGCACTTACTCTCCTATAAAAGATTGTGCTGTCTAAAGCCCATCCTCTATATAATTGCATTCCAGGGCTGAACGAGGGCTCAATGCAGATGCATGTGTGAATAACCACCCCATCATTCTTGGTACTTACAGTTCATTAACCAAAGTGCTGCTACTTTGACTGTTGCTATATTTACCGAGTTGATTGCTACCACACTGCTGGTAGCAGGACTTGTGCATTTAGAATATTTATCAGCACCCCACAAGCATACCTGTTAGTATTACACTGGTGGTTGGGACCGTTTTAAGGAGGTACACTTTTATTTCATTTGTCCCATTTAAAAAGAAATTTTTCCTCACATCTGGAAAGTAATGAGGAAAACATAGACCATCACGTACTAGGGCACTGGACAATGAGAGGGCATCGGACCTTACATAAGGGTCTGGCGTAGTACCTGGCAGACACCAGAAATTTTCTACTTTGTATGGGGAAAAAGAACCTTTTTTGGTTTAAAAAACCCAACAAAACAAAACAAAACCCCCCTCCCCCCAAGGATTAAAAAAGGAGAGGATTAAATAAGAAAAGCCTAATTGCTTCATTATCTTGCTGCATACAAACCAGTTCCCTACAAGCTGTGTAAGGTTGGGAAGATGCACTACAGAACTGTAGTAATGTGACATATTGTATCGGCATGAAAACTGACACTGCAGCATTGGGTGGGTGGCAGAATAAGTGAATTCAGATGGGAAGGGAGTATGGGGAAGGAAGAAGCAGAGCGAATCCATTTGTTCAAAAAGCATCATTTTAAGAAGGGTTGATTTTCTAAATGGGTTAGTATCAGCGTTTTGCATTTATCATGTCAGTCTGGGAAAAAAGTATTTGGATTCCAGCTGGATACTTTCTGATTTTCATTATAAAGTCTGGCTTGCAAACCGTCAGATACAGAAGCCTAAAATTTGGCTCTGTAATCCAGAAGTTTTATAAGTGTGCCGAGTACCTGCTGTCCCCAGTGAAGTCTATGGGCAACAGGAGAGCTCAGCTCCCCTGAAAAAAAACAGACCATTTTTATTTAAGAATGTAAAATTTGAGTTAAAGAGCTAAACTTTAAATACCAGATTTGGTCAGAAATTTTCATGGTGTGAACTCCATTGATTTAGCAATAACTGGCTTCACTTGTTTTCCCCCTGCTCCCTCCCCATTTGCTTAGACGCATTAGTGCAGCGATACCAATATCCTACATCTTAACACAGGGAAGCAGGGGAGTGATGCATTTATTAATTTTAAATTAACATTTTCAGTTCCTAAGTTTTATTTACAACATCAAAAACTGAAGCTGCGTAACTAGGGAAAGGCTCCCACATGGGCAAAATGGAGACCAACCATTTTAGTATTTTTTCACTAGATGTGCAAAAGACATACTCTAGTCTCTACAAACAATGCAGGTCCCTGTCCCCACCCCCAGTGTCTAGGTCATGTGGAGAGTTTTAGGAGCTGGCTACTGGGTATGAGGGAAGGTATCCTGGTTAATAAGGACTCCAGGCATTGGCATTCAGAGGCTCTTGGTGCAGCTCCTGCAATCAAATCACCTATACAGAGGCATTAATTACACTTGTAAAAAGAGAAATGGTCCTATATTTAATAGGTGCATAGTGGACAGCAGTATTAATTTGACCAAACCAATGAGATGCCTGGGATAGGTGTTTAAAACAGGACTATCCCATTTTTTTTAAGTAGAACATACAGTCACCCTACATTTAGAGCCACTTCTACACATTTAATTTTCTTCCCCCACCACAACCCCAAATTTTCCTCCCAAGAAGGGTCAAAAGGGATCTGCTATGGCTTCTTACACTTTGCTGTAATTTTATTCCATTTGGAAAAGGTATGACTCCAAGCTGGGGGGGAGGGGTAGAGGGAAGGATCCAGGCAGCATCCTCTCATAGCAATCCTAAGGGAGGCCCAGTTAAAGATTTAAGCTTTTGAACATAAATGGAGGTTTTTTTTATTTTAGAATCACACTACTTGTATTAACTTCTATTAAAAGAAGCATTGCTAAGTCCAATAATTTCTACTGGAACTCTTGCAGTATCCCTAAAGCCCCAGCTCCTGGAGTCAAGTGAATACACCAATCTCAGCTTTCATTCCAACAGAAACACAGATTTATAGATCTCATGGTGACAGAGGAAAGCTGAAAACATGACAAATGCATGCTAGAATTTAAAAAAACTAGAAGGAAATTAGAAAAAAAGGAGAAAGTATGGTTTTAAAATTCTTATGAACTGGTGAGGGAAGCAAGGGGCTTGATTCATCATTTTTAAAGTGTTTGAGGCTCATGATATAGAACCGATGAGCAGAGCTGTGCAAAGCTTCGGTCCCTAATTCGATTGGGCAAAGATTCAACCCAATTCAGTGGCCGAATCGCCGAACCCAAATTGAATCAGAGGACCCTTTAATTGGAGTGAATTGAATTGGAACCCTCCAAACTGATTCAGAGAGATTTTGACAAACTGACAGCTTTACATGTTTTTTCTACATACCTCAAGGTAGCGAGGGCTTGTGAATGCTATGATGCTGGGGCACATGGAGTGTCCCACAGGAGCATGTGGGGCTCCCCAGTGCACTTGGCAGCAGACCCAGAAGTGGACTGGAAGCACTTCCAGTCCACCGGGGAGCGCACTGGGGGCCCCCCTGCCCCCCTCCAGCTTGGTGACTGGTGCCTCCTGGGTCTGGAGGGGCACCTGGGGTCCCCTTGCGGCCAATAGCCAATCCCGGGCAGACCCGGAAGCGAAACAGAAGTACTTCTGGGTTCACCACCGAGCACATGGAGGGCCCCCCCCCACTCCTGTGGGATGCTCCACGCACCCCAGCATCACAGCGATCACAAGCTGCACCTGCTACCTCAAGGTACGTAGGAAAAAAACCCAACTTTTAAAGCTCTGTCTATGTCTGAATCAGCATCGAATCTTCAAATCTGGATTCTGATCAATCAAAATCAGGGACACTGATCTGAATCAAAAAATCAAATAGGGCCCACTTCACACACCCTTACTGAGGAGGCCTTAACAAAAGCAGCGTGTCACAAGAAGGCAAATTTATATGTGGAATGGAGTGTCAGACCCTGAATAAGAATCACTCTTCTGAACACTGGAGAAATTCAGATATTGATCCAAAAATGTAGCACTTATTTTGGACCTCACATGGCAATTAAAAATTTCATAATCCTCTTTGAATCACCAGACACTAAGATATGTTCTTCATAAAGGAGAAAAGAATCACAATTAGTTTTCTTTGTACGTGGAACTGGAGGTACAAGCTATAGATCCATCATATTCTGTCTATGATGTATTTTAGCACTTCTGGGAACTATTCCTAAAAAAAACCCAAAAAAACGAAAGCAGAAGGAGAGACAGAGAGAGAATCACAAACTTCGAATCCCAAAAGCTAAAAATATTGAATTAAGTCTAATGTTCTTACCTGGATGCTTCAGAGAAGGGAGAGAGGGAAAAAAAGAGACATACCCAGAAGCAAATATGCTCATTACCAAAAAAAGATCTCCTATTACACTCTAGGCACATTGGAATACATATGCAGTAATTTGAAGAGAATTTAAGACGGCGTGAGTTTCATGAATAAAGCCTTTAATTTCAGCTTATGTGTAACCTTTCCTAAGGAAGTTGGCTGTTATTCTTTAAAGAGGCAGCAGAGAGAAAAAAGATGAAAAAACATTGCCATAAGATCATAGCAGCTTTGTATGAGGTCTTGCTTTCTCCTAATACTAAACAAGGAACTTTATTATAAAAAAGAAAACCATGTTATCTCCACATTGCACGCACCTGGTGCTTTAGTGTACAACCTCTGTCCTAAAATCTTTCCAACCCCCTATTTTACATGGCTTTATGTAAAAAGGAAGTTTATCCTCTTAGATAAGAGATCTGTGCTTTAGTCTGTAGGTCTCCAATTGACCTTTCTACCCAACTATGTCCAAGAAATCAGCATGGCTAAATATGGAATTTCTGAGACCCCAAGTCATGCAGAAGTCAGACCAGGTGATCCCAGTCATTCCCTCTGGCCTTACAGCTTTTTCACTCAGGCACGATTCCCCTCCATGTCAGGATTTCACTCAAATATTTGGCTCAAGAAAAACCTCTTCATTTGTGACATTTCTCATCAGTGGGAACTCAAAAAACTGCAGTGTAGAGGTGACAACACAACTCCAAGAATTGATCAAGCAAGAGTAGCTTACACATGAGTGCAGTCTTTGCCTTCCAGTCAACAGCATTGTTACAGATTACCAAACTTTTCACTATTCTTTAAAAGTTGTATTAGGAACAGCTCTTTAGTTGGTGTACGTTGGCATCATGCTGTTGAAGGCAGTTGCCTAGGTACCCAGATGGTATAAATCAGGACAGACACAGGGCATCTATACTTGGTAGCATAACTAGGGCCTGGTACCCATAGGTGACTGGTAGGGGGTGCATGTGCCCCCCAACAGCTGGCACTGATGCTGTCAGTAGGGCTGGTGCCCTCCCTGACAGGGCCACCGCTGTTGGTGGCTTCTGCAGGTGCCCCCCCAGATTCAGGAGGCACCAGTCACTCATGCTGGTACCTCACTCTGCCACCCCAGGTGCTCATTCAGAGGGGTGCCAGGATGCTGGCCTCCAGTGAGTCCATACAGCAGCAGCAGCAGCAGCTGCTAACTTGCTCCCTTCCCTTCTCCCTCCCTGACCCCCCGTTCTCCAGCCCAGAGCACCCAAAAAATGCAAGTTGTGCCTTTGTCTATACTACATGAGGATGTAGCTAGATGATTGTTGCTATGTACCAATAAGGCATATTTCTGCTCTGGGGATAGTGCGCAACCAAAAAAACCCAACAACTGTATTGCAAGAGTCCTGCAAGTTGTAGTTATTCTGCAACGGATCCTGGTTCGAGCAGGTGCCTCAGAAATGAGTGGCCTAATTTTATCTACATGGAGCTCAGATCATTCCAGAGAAGGGCTTAGCCACATATAGGCTCCTCTTCTCTCACTGTGGTCTAGAGAAAAATAAAAAGGTGGACCGCATGGGGTACAGCTGCATGAAAGGAGCAACATGGAACCT
Organism: Crocodylus porosus; assembly: GCF_001723895.1. Taxonomy (NCBI): domain Eukaryota; kingdom Metazoa; phylum Chordata; order Crocodylia; family Crocodylidae; genus Crocodylus; species Crocodylus porosus. The sequence continues at coordinate 13,568,750 of NW_017728949.1, read as the reverse complement.
CTCCACTACAGCTTTTCTGGGCTCTCATATAGCCTGTCTTAAATACAGTTCTGCCTAAAGCTGCAAGACAACCTGAGCCTGGGCAGTAGCAATGCACCCAGTGGTTCTTTCAGTAACTCTCAGCCTCATTTATGGGGCTTTATCATGGGTGGATCTAGGAGGTGCAGTTGCATCCCCTTTGATTAATAGTCCACCCAAAGTTTAAAACAAACTGCCTGGCAGTGGCAACAGTATTTCTAGTCATGCAGCAGTCAGTTGATGCCATGGCTTATTGTAATCCACCTGACTCCTAAATTCTTCTTTCTACATATGCTAAGGACCCTCTCTCCTTTTTAATCATGTTGACATTCCATTAAATCAAATGATTCTTTCTTCTGTAATTCTGCTGTCTGTTTGCTGCTCCTGGTAATGTAGCTCTAATGCAGATTACTTATTTAAGATAGCGTTAAAAATAAATAAACAAACCACCTACCATTTTCAGTGAATTATTAGATACATTGTCAAGATGCTCAAAAAAAGCTGAATTTTGTTTTATGTGTAACCCAGGTGGCGGCCCAATAGTTGCCACCCCTGCCCAAATACCAGGGATGGTGTGGTGAGAATGGGGCAGGGCTTCCAGCCAGCACCAATTTACTTTCCAGCAGGCCCCTGCTCCCCACAGAGCAGCCCATGGTCCCAAGAAAGTCTAACATTTAACTGATTGAACTATTTTACACTTTATTTACAAAACAAGAATAGGAAAGGATATTTATAAAAAGTGAACTTAAATGGCATAACCAGAATCGCAAAACAAACCAGAATGCATTAGTCAACCCTTGACTCAAGAACCACAGGTCAGGTAACTAGCAGTTTTCAGCCACTGCTGAGATGCTACCACAAGGAAGCAGGGTGCTCGCTTCCAGCAGGCTTCCCAATAATCGACAGACTGCAACAGTGCAGCTGCATCTTCTGGTCTGCAGCAATCAAATTGTATCAAACCCCAACCCCCCAAAGAGGCTGAAGGGTGACCCTCTATGGCAACCAAAAAGGCAAGCAACAGAGTAGGCTCCTGCAGCAATCAGCATGACCCAAACACAAAGCTCAGGGACTCCATCCGATGACAATCAGCTGCAGAATAAGGGACAGGACTGAGCCCCCTCTGGGGCAGTCAGTGGCAGAGGGTCAGCAGCACAGGCAGCTCCCAGGGGTCACTGCTCCAAACCCCTGCTCCAGATGACTGGCTGGGTGCCCCACGGCTTGCCAATCCCACTCCGAGCACCGGCCTGCGCCCCGAGCTCCCGGGGACACTCATCCTGGGACTCTGCCACTCCTCAGGATCTCAATGCCTTGCCTGCTGCTGTCCCGCTTCCCCGGGAAAGGTAAGGGGTTTCCTCAACTCACCAGCCCCGCTCCCTGCTCAGGCTAAAGATGCCGCCTGCGCTCTGGGCCACTGCTTCTTCTTTTCAGTGGAGTGGGGGGCCGACTACCACCCCTAGCCTCCGGGATGCCCGGCATGTCCAGCACACTGCCATGGGGCCTCGGGGCACCAGCTGTCTGCCCCAAGCCCTGGCCACGGCTCCCTCTCTGCTGCAGGGCTGGAGGCACAGCCACCTGCCGCTGCCTTGTTTGCCAAGGGCCTTCTCTCTGCTCCCTTTTCTAGGTCAGCTCACCCCAGCTCTTCTTAGGCCTCCTGTGGTGTTCCCCAGAGTCACTGTCAGCAGCCCCCCATGCCAGTTCTTCCTGCTGCTTTTATCCCTTATGACAGTTCCTCCCTGGCTTGCAAACCAGCCAGCCAGGGCTCAGGGTGGCTGGCTCCCCACTCCGGCCATTCTCCTTCTGTGCAAATGAGGGGTTTGAAAACCCCTTCTTTCGATTGGCTTCTTCTCCACAGGGCAGGACTCCCCTGCTCCCCCTTGGAGTCGCTCAGAGTTCACCGACACTGTTTCTAGCCCAGGGTAAGTATCTCAAGCCAATCTGGTGAGCCCACATTGACAGTCTGTTACATGTGCATCTGATATAAAAAGGACAGTTAATTCTTATGACTACAGGACCTATGAAACAACAGCTTTTGAGTATTTTTGCCTACATTGTTGGGGGGGGGGTGCGTGTGTGTGTGTGTGTGTGTGTGTACACATACATACACACACCCCTTTCTATAAACATATAAAAGATATAGGAAGTTATATGTCATTTTGCTTCCATCTTAAAACAAATAATATAGCCCTAGGCCCCTAGCTTATAAGTAAAGAGTCTAGTGTTTAACTGGAGAAGGACATGTTGTCTTATATGCAACGATGCATCATACCATCTGCAACCCCTTTTCAAAATTCTAGCTCTGTCCATGGGTACTGCAACCATAGTATGCCCGCTCTCTCTGCACAAGCATCCCAACCATCTTATATTCTGTGCTTCAAAACTCTTCACAGCACCTACTCTAGGACCTGCAACTCAGCAGTATTCCCCCAGCTGTCATGTGTATTACCCTCCATGCCTCTGCTTTGCTCAGCTCTCCAGCTTCCCCATTGCACACCTCAGCTTCAAAAAGGCTCCTCACTCCATGGGCCTCAATGAGCCACTACTCTGCTCCATAGGTGCGCTCTTGATCTGCAGCCTCTCTGGCCACTGTCTAGCACTGGCTTCCCCAGCCCAGGGGATGTCATTTTATGCCTGTGGAGCAAGGGGGTGGTAGTGGTGAGGGCTTCTGCAACAATTTTGGAGGTGTGATTGGTTTTTCAGATTTTTCCCCATATAGCTATGCTGGCAAACTTTTTCTTCCAAGCCTAAAGGACTTGCTTAACATTATTTGGAGTTCTGAAGATCAGTTCCAAGACAGATTATCCAGCGTTCCACAAAGTTGCCTTCTCCTTGGTTTTCATCACAGACATTTCAGTCACCTAGCCTGATCTGGGTAAACACAGAAGAGCCACAAGACTTGTCAAAATTCTTGAAAACCTGCTTTATAAAGAAATGACTCAAGCAGCTCATTCTATTTAGCTCATTGAAAAGGAGAGTAAGGGGCAAATTGATTAGAGCCTATACATATTTACATGGCAAGCAGAAACTTGTCAAGAGAACCTTTTTATAATCTTGCAAACAAAAAACAACAAATTATAATGGCTGGAAGCTAAAACCAGAGCTAGCGAGACTTAAAATGAGGTGCAATTTTTAACATCAGTGTAATTAACCTCTAAAACAACTTACTGAGTGTTCTGACACATTCTCTCTCTTACTAATCAATTTTACAACCTGCAACTCTACCGCCTTAAGATCCTGTTGATCTAGATCTAAAACATTCTCCAACCCTCTTTCTTACAGTGGAAGGGCAGTTACAACCATTTGAGTCCCCCTCCCCAAGTCAGATATTTCAGGAGGCAAAACAACTCTGTTACTCAGAGAAGCAAAAGGGACTGGACAGGCCAGAAGCAGCCCTGAGCTGCTAGCAATTCCAGCTCACTCCATTCCTACTCCTCCTATGTAAGAACAGTTTTTGGTCACTGAAGGGACAGCTCCAAGTACCTCTCCTATAGTCCTGACCGGCTGCTTTATACCGGGGGGT
>NW_017728949.1:13558951-13565025 GCF_001723895.1 Crocodylus porosus | reverse complement strand
AAGTCTTCATGCCTTGCCCAGAGTCATTCAAGAAGCCTGTTGGGGAGTATGGGCTTAGACTTGGAGTCAGAGGGAAGTGGTACCCAATCACTGGACCAACACAGCTTAGGTCCTACAGCCCCTTACTCACCTGCACACCCACCAGGTTCCTTCAGAAGATGCTGCTATGCTGTCAGAGGTCCCTTTGCTTATTTAATGGTGAGAAGTTAAGGGGTAGTAGGGCAACCACTGAACTTAGGGTTGTCAAAATGACTCTGCATAGCCAATCTTGCACAGGCTTTTGTAAAGATAAGAGGAGAAAGTTACACTGTGTCTAATAGCACAGATTTGGTTTTGTTTTTTCCTTGCAGGGGCAACTATGCAAACAGCTGTCCATTCAGTGCTGCAGTGCCCCCTAGTGGCACTCCTGAAGACTTCGTACCATTTTTTGAATGGTTATTAGAAATGTACATTACTGGAAATCAGCCTAGCAGCTGGCAGGGCACAAACGATTCCATCCCAGTAAAACAGATTACAGGAATACTGTTGTAGTCATATCCAAGCTGTATCCCTGCAAACCCCAGGGGATACATGCTGCAATTAGGACACTGTGCTCCTTGATCTCTTCCTCAAGGTGAAGCAAGTTATTCCCTGTGGCTTGCTGCTCTATGGATGGATAAAGTGACATTAAGTGAGTAAATAAAAGAATATCAACAGCTTCCATTCCTAGCATTGCCTTATACATTAGGCAAATTTAAACTAAGCCATGTCAGAGCATACACATGTACAGGTGGCAGCTATCTTGAGAGCTAAGGTAACTTACCTAATGTGACCTTGGAGGTGTATTATCTTGTCCTGCATTTAAGTCACCTCTGCTCCACATACATGACAGTTAAGGTGACTTTCAGAAGTTAAGTCAGCTTAACTGTCAGAAAGTTAGTATGTGTGTACGTACCCCTAGTGCCCTCTCAGTAGCATGACTGCAGTCCCCATCCTTCTGCTGGTACAAGAACTGAGCAAAGCTAGAATAAATAGGCCATGTTCCAGTGTAAAAACTAAGTTATGGAGAACCTGTTGCATCCCTTCAGAGGTCGCTCCATTGGTTAGTGACTCTCTCTCTGCTCCAAAGTTCAGGGAAGTTGCTACCCAAGGTTTGAGTTCTGCTCATCATAAAAAAAAAGCAGCATCTATGGGATGTGAAACTGCATCTGGGTTTGGATCTTGTCACCATGCTTTCAGCCTCAGATTAAGGGCATTGTGATGCAAGGGCATCCCTATCAGTCACTCCTTTAACAATACTTGCCAATCGCCAAGCAGAGAACAACTATTGGTCAGTGGATGAATGCTAGAAGCATACTTTCTTTTTTTAACCCAACTTGCAAATTAGTGAGTTTGAAGTAAAAGCAGCTTTGGTGAGGAATAAAGAGGAAAAATGGAGAGAAAAAGTCAATCTGTGATCTCCCATTTCTTTTCAATTATTGTTTTACCGGAAGGCAGTTTTTCCATTTCTGCTCAGGAGAGTTAGTGGAGTGGCTCTTGAAAGGATTTCCCTTTGACAAGCTGTCTGACTGCCTTTTGCTGAACAGCCCCCTGTTTTCCCTCCAAGGCAGGTCTTTATTTGTGCAGAACTTAGAAACTTCACTGAGAAAGCACAGAATGGAGGTGGTCAGCTCAGCTTCCTTTGAGGTGTCAGACTCAACACTGTCCTTGCAGCTCATTAAAACACTGAACAAGCACAGGAAAGTATTTTAAAGACAAGGACATTTAAAAAAAATTGAAGCAAGTTTAGTGAGAGCGTAATGTGGGCAGAACAGCTATGCAAACTTCCCAGCTCACAGCATAGTCAGAGCTTGCTTCTCCCTGACAGAGACCCTTCAGTGCATCAGCTACATTGTTTCACTGATTTTATTTTTTAATATACACACACATATACATATATACACACACACATATATACATACACACACGAATTAAAGAGAGATTAGAGTTATATGTGACCCCCCAAAAATAAGATACGGAGGTCAGACTGATAGGGGAAAAATGGCTACTGCAACACATAGCAAGTGACCAAGATTCTTACAAAAGATTCTTGCTATATGAAAACTGCTATTGTCATATGCTAGTAATGGCATGACATCAACCCGCTCCCAACAGAGAGAAAGTGTTCAATATCCTGGGTAACACCCTGTGTTGTATTACCAAAGCACCTACACAACTTTTGATGGTCTGCATAATTCTGCAAGTCTCAGGACTGGTCACCCCTTCTGAAGAAAAGAGGCAGAAGAAAGAGGTGCAAGATGAGACTGGTCAGAACCCTGCAGCTTCTGGAGAGGGGAAAGACTGGAATTGCTTCCTAAAGGATACAGCTAAAGTTCCAGATTTGGGAACTGGAGTATGGACCCCTATATTAGCTAAATCCAGCTAGGAGCATCCACCCTGAAAAAATACATTCCACTCAGCCTCCTATGGCCACATCCACACTGCTGATGCAATAGTTTGCATTAGGTGCTAGGATTTCTGGGGGGTGTATCCAGGGCTGGAGACAGGCCTGGGCAAACCAGGTGGCTGCCTGGGGCCCAGACAGAAGTGGGGCCTGACAATGGTAATTTTTTTTCCTCATTGTGCGATTATCATCATCATCATCTCTGGCCAAAGAGGGAGCCCTGATACTAAAAGTTTGCCCAGGGCTGCCAGGAGTCTAGGTACAGTGCTGGGTATATCCCAGAGTCATTTGCACCTCCATAAGACGAGCCACTCTGGAAATTATTTTGTGGTGTCTTTGTCCTTCCTGAGCCCACTGTGGACCTAATTAACCAGAGTAAAGCAGAACCAGGTGCTAGAAAGATGTGGATCCCCTAAAGCATGAGGAGCTGTTCCTGTTTTTAATACAGCATGGTGCAGAGAGCAAACAAGACTCAGTAAAGGGCATTTCCAAAGCGGCCTGCAGCCCCCAGAGAGCAGTGGTAAGACGCAACATGATGTAATTGAACCAAATAATGAAAGGGATAGAGAGGGAACCCAGCCAAGAGGTAGAGGTGCTCTGTTATGTTAGAATAATAAACTCGGAAATGTAAGATGCTTAGGTTCACATTCTTCTTTGCCACAGGAAGCAAAGCATTCTTGAGCAAGTCACTTGATTCCTCTGTGCCTCAGTTCCCCACTGTTGTGGGACAAAATTAATTTTTTAAAGATCATGAGATGCTCCGATATCTAGCAATGGTGGCCCCAAAAGTAGCAGGAAGAACCTAGGCAACATTCAGCATGACCTTCTTGTGTCCTCATAACAAGATATTTAGCAGAGTTCAGATTCATTAGAATCTGGTTGTGCTATAAAGTGCTTCTGCCATGGCCCTAAACTTACAGTCTCTGCACTGCCAACCTTGCCCCTTAGCACCCATGCCACCCCAGCCCCTGCTCAGCACACTGAAAAGTTAGCACATTCAGAAATGCTAAAAAGATAACTCTGATTTCCCTGGACCCCTTCAAAGATGTGGGGGGTTTTTTCTTTAAAGGATAGCTTTCTCTTTCATTTAAGAAGAGACAACATCTTTAAGAGGCACTTGAGCCTCCTCTGTCTAGCGGGCTCCATTCTTTCGAGTGCAGTACATATGGCCTATTCATATTTAATGATAACTTTACAAGATATTTATCCAGGCTAGAATTCTACTCTCTGATAAACATTTCAGAAGCTTTGTATTTGGTGGCACAACTCAATAAAGGGCAAGAATTCAAGTTATTGGAAATTGAAGCCAGTCAACTTACTGGAAAATATCCATCAGTAGAGTTAGTTCACAATATGCAGTAGAGACTGTGTCTGACACGAACTGTTCTGATATTCCAAGTGCCAGCTGAACTCCTTGCATCTAGCTGACTGCAAAAGGCTGCCTAGGCAGAATACATTGCACGATCAACTCCTTCCAATTTCTGTGGCCAAAAAATGGTGGATCATGGGCTTAACCCCTCCCATTCACTACCTTGCAGCATATTCTATCCCCATTTCCAGGACAGGAGAGCTGCTAAGTGCTATATACTAAGCATTTGCTCCTGGACCGTGTCATACCTGCCTACAGCCCTCCTTGGTCATCCAGCAGGGCTCAGCATCTGCAGTAGGTTCCCCTGAAGTCTGTCCTCCTCACTGCCAAGAAGCCTTGAATGTCACCTGCCCTGGAGCCAGGGATCCTGCATGGGCTGTTAGAGGTAAGCATCCTTTGTACAAGTTTGATAAGGAAGGAAAAAGTCTAGCATCTGTTTAAATTCAGTGAAGCACAATTATGTTGCCAGAGCCAACCTACGCACCAGGTGTGATCAAGGGCGGAGACAGGAATCTTTTTGGTCTGGGATTTGTGGTGGGTACAAAATTGTTGTTTCATAAATTAAGTGCTAAGACCCACTCTGAAAGTAGTAGACTGTGCTCATCACCAACTTTCATCCCTTCCTGTACAAATGCATTTCCCAGAGCAGAAAGTAGTTTATTTTGGCTGGGCTGTAGATCATCACTGCAGCTGAGTGAATACCTCAAAAATGTTTCCAAGAATATTCTGTGGAATAAAAATATCAAATTCACTTTGGCTCTGTGGGGCCTTATGATGGCTTCCTGTAACTATTCTGGGGATGAAGTTGGCTGACATGAGTGTGCACATCAGTAGGGAATTTTAAGCAAGCATCGGAAAATATTCTTGGATACTGGAGTCAGTTCATGGAAAGCAAATTTGTAGCTCAGAAATGAGCTTATTCACACCAGAAACCTTATCAGCATTACTTTTATGCAATAAACTGAAGAAAAGCAAGACCATGTGTAACAACACAGCTCGGACACTGAGTTCACAAATCTCCAAATCACAGAATCAGAAAGAGGAGGGTTGGAAGGGACCTCAGGAGGTCATCTAATCCACTCCCTGCTCAAAGCAGGACCATCCCCAACTAAACCATTCCAATCAAGGCTTTGTCTAGTTGGGTCTTAAAAACCTTTAAGGATAGAGAGTCCACCACCTTCCTGGCCCAGGTGGGTAGCCCGTTATGTTTTTCCTCATATGTAACCTAAACTTCCCCTGCTGCAACCTGAGACCATTGCTCCTTATTCTGTCATCTGCCACCACTGAGACCAGTCTATAGCTCCATCCTCTTTGGAACCACTCTTCAGGAAGTTTAAAACTGCTACTAAATCCACCCTGTTTACTCTTCTCTAGACTAAATAAGCCTAATTTCCTCAGCCTTTCCTCATCAGTTATTTACACTGCCCTCTACTGGGCTCTTTCCAGGAGAATTTGTCCACATCCTTTCTGTAGTGTCCATTTTTGGGCCTCCCGTCCACAATACTCTAGAAGTGACCTCACCAGTGGCAAATAGAAGGGAAGAATCACTTCCCTCCATCTGCTAGCAACAGTCCCATTAATGCAGCCCAGCGTACTGTCAGCCTTCTGAGGAACAAGGGCACACTGTTGGCTCATATTCAGCTTATTGTCCTCTGTAATGCCCAGGTCCTTTTATGCAGAGCTGCTGCCCAGCCGGTCAGCCCCCAGCCTGTATCAGTGTATGGGATTGTTCTGTGCTAAGTCCAGGACTTTGCACTTGCGCATACTGAACCTCATAACATTTCTTTTGGTCCACTCCTGCAATTTGTCCAGGTCTCCGAATCCTCCAGTGTATCCAATCAGTAAATCAACCAGCAGCCCAGAGAGTAAAGCACATCCATAGAAGGTATTTTGGAATATAGCTTCAGAGGAATTATGATTAAATTGCAGAGCCCAAGGGGGTAAGATATTGTACAAGCCTATTATTAAGAGGCTATCTCAAACATAAAGAGCTTAAATTAGAGACAAAAATGAACAAGTTGGGAGCTGAAAAAAAGGTGGCAGTGCAAACTTAACCGAATCAGTGTCTTGTTAGGGATGATTTGTGGCTTCTCCTAAGGTCAGCTGTATTTTTAGTTCATAGATTCATAGATCCATAGATGCTAGGGTCGGAAGGGACCTCAATGGATCATCGAGTCCGACCCCCTGCATAAGCAGGAAAGAGTGCTGGGCCTACGTTACCCCAGCTAGATACACATCCAACCTTCTCTTGAATCCCCCCAGGGTAGGGGAGAGCACCACCTC
>NW_017728949.1:13501316-13558940 GCF_001723895.1 Crocodylus porosus | reverse complement strand
AGGGGGGGAGGGAAGGAAGGTGTTTTAATTGGAGCAGGTTTTGGGAGCTTCTTAAAAATTAAAACATCCATGGCGTTTTGTGCATTGAATGTTTTACGTTTCAAAGTGGCAGTGAGGGCACTTTAACTAAAGCTCATTTGACAAGCTTTATTTAAAGCACCCCTGCTTTAAATCAAGATTAAATCAAGTCTGCTCCAACATGTTTTAATCAGAATGTAACACAGCATGTATAAAAGTGCCCTTTTCACAGCAGGGGATTGTTGAATATTCTCATGTTCCCAAATCCTACTAAACTTCAATTGGGATTAAGGGTTGAGGAGACGTCAAGCGATGTTGCTTTAGAAGGTAGCTGCTTGAAACCAAAGGTTCAGAAATAATCTGGCATAATCCAAATGCATCATTGCTCCAAAGCCCCTTTTGGGATCCAGAAACAGGTTTCCCCTAAATGTGAGAAGGCAACCACACACAAGGAGACTGATCAGAGAAGCTATCACCCCCCAAATGAACTCACAAGAGGAACAAAACTGTGAAGAAGCAAGGAGAGTCGAAGATAGCTTCTGGATCTGGAAACAAAGCAAGCAAGGCAGAAAAGCAAAATGGCAAAGCAGCTCTTGTTACTACAGACAACTTTGATAGCTTATATCAGAATGCAGGCTTCTTAAATCCCTTATAGAAGGGAAGTTGGATAAAGTTAGAATAGAGATAGCAGAATTTGGGAGCAGTTACAGACAATGAGAAGGAAGGCAGGGCAGAATGGTGTCTTATCGACTAATTCATTCAGTCAGAGAAAAATGTGGCTAAAGATTTTTAAGCCAATATAGAACTCCAAATCAAAATTACATCCAACAGAAAGGAAAGAGAAGAAGAGGAGCTTGCAGAAAAAATGGCAGACATAGAAAGCCATGAATGAGGAATTGGGTGACCAATATTTTATAAGCACTCAAGTGACAAGTCCTATTGAGGACTTAGTGATTTCAAAAGCCAAGCCAAGCCTGTGGAGAAAGTTTACACACATGCATGGAAGGGCTAGTCATTTATAGGCGGATGCATATACCAGAGAATCCACAAGGCTTTTCATGCTTCTCAAAAGCTATTTGCTTCAAGCGGTCTGTAAACTCAGGCAAGAGCAGTTAATGCCCATTCCGTGTCCAAGCCTTTCTTTGCATCCAGGAGGTCTAAAAACAGCCATTTTCCTTTCTGTAGCCTGGGTCCACCCAGGGGGTGTGCCCTGTCCTCCAGTGACAGTAGTGGTGTTCAGGCAGGGTGCTGAGGAAGGGGTGAGCTACTAGAGCTGTTTCCTCCCCTCTCTATAGAGCTAGGCCAAAACCAAGTACTTAACTATGTACAATTTATTACAAGAATAAATACAGACACTCAGTATAAAACATAGAATATTTACAAGGCTTAACATATAATACTATATATAATATTCCACAATTCACATATAATACCAAGTATGGACCAAGTAACTTACAACCTATACAAAACACAATTAACACATAGGGATAACCCAAGTAAATAACAATAATATCTCTTTAAAACTTCACAAATAACAATGCCAATATACACATTGAGGCATTAAAACATATAACCCCCTTTAAAGAATACCCCTAGCTATATAGCCCTTAACATGACAACCTCAAAATAGGGAGCACACTCAGCACCTCTCCAAGAAGTTTCCCTAAAGCCCCTCCCCTTTAAGGCCCTGGGACATGGGCACACTCCTCCCGCAATGGAGCATGGAGGTGGCAGACCCTCCTTACCTGCGTCAGCCTCCCCTGCAGATCCCACTTCTCCAGTAACTCACGCTTCCTCTCTGGAGGAGTCAAGGCTTATCCCGCAAGAGCTTCTCCCCAGAGGCACCTTCGGCTCTCTTTGATGGCCCGGCGCTCCACATTGAGCACCCAGGGCTATGTCTTTCTGGCGGGAGCCAAGCCTTTGCAGGCTCTGGCTCCCCAGTCTCACACTGGGGGTTCTCCCCTTTCCTGGGCCCTGCTCTGGGCACCGGGGCTCTTTTAATTAAGGGTGGAGGCGCACTGCAGGGCTCCAGTCATTTGGCCTAGGGCTGGGGCTAACTTAAGCAGCTGAGAGCTGCTTCCAAGGCAGTTTCTCCATGCACCAACCTGCGCACCAGGTGAGGCCTGAGCAGTTGCGAGCTGCTTGCAGGGCAGACTCTCCATGTGCTGACCCACGCACCAGGTGGAGCACAACCAACTTCGAGCTGCACTGCTGAAGCTCAGGTGGGGTCCCGAGGACAGCCATCTCTGGAGCTCCTCTCTCCTTGCCGTCTCTCTCCAGTTGCCCTTTTATACTCTTCAGGGGCTTTGCCTGCAAAGTTCTCCGGACCTGGCTGGTGCAGTTCTGATTTGGGTCCAGCTGCGCCTTGCCCCCTCCCTTCAGAAAAGGGCATGGCATTACTTCCCTTTGCTGTCTTTAGATTGGTGGACGAGCTCCACCAATCAAACAACAGACCCTCCAGCCTGGGACTCTACCCAAGCCTCGAAAAGGTAAGCCTCCTACAGTTCTATGGAACAAAAACAAGATTCTAATCTTATCCTGTGACCCCAAGAGCTGAGGCTATAGGACAGGCCTATAGGAATGGGTAAAGACCTTAATTATGACAGCAGACAGAAGAATTCACATGTAAAGAAGGCAGGGAATAATCAGCTCAAGCTTGGCTAGGACATCAGTGTCCAGATACTGCTCAGTGACCGAACTCACAGCCCCTGCTGTCTTCCAGCCACCCAAATGCTATTAGGTAATAGAGCTTTTTGTGTCTCCCCTCAACACCTCCCTCAGTAGCAGCAGTGATCCATCCTCTGAAGCTGTTTTCTCTGCAACTTGTTGGTCTGTCCTACTAGCGAACATGTAACATGGGTCTCCCTCAGGTTCAATCCACAGGGAATAGGAATTGGTGTCAGCTCCACTTAGGGAGCTTTGCCTTTTATCTACAGATTGAGGTTAGTTCTCTCCATGCCTGGGCATATATGTGATTGCTAATGAAATAAAAGGACTGCTACATACACTGAATGGAAGGAAAAAACCCCAAATGTGGGCTTTGGTTGGCATGACTCTGCATAGCTTTTCATAGATTTTTGGCTCAGCCCCTAAAACATTGCTGCCAAACAGTATTAGGCAGTGGTCCACTGGCAAAAACAGTGGTGTTTCTTGCAGGCCAATTTTAGGAGCAAGTGCTAGAGCAGCGATAACATATAATGCCAATTCCAGTAGGAATTCCCACACTACAAAAAAAATTAGCAGCTAGATGATGCAAAACTCTGAACTGGGCTAAATTTGCCTAATCTGGTAGAGAATTATCTTGGAAAGAATCAAGGATAAAATGCTACTGGTGTCACATTGGTTTAGGATAGCCATTTTCTAGAAGGAAACAGGTATTGTCTGCTCCCCTGCTGCTTGGTGACAAGCAATAACAGTCAGCTAGTACGAGATCTATCCCACGGTAGCAAACCAATATAAATTATACCAAGGTGTGTATATTTCTCCGTGATTTTATATGACACCCATTAACACGTTAGATATAGACCCAGAAGACGGATCAGTCCCCTGAAGACAAGACCTCAGTTATACATTATTCAATGACCTGTGATGCCATCTGATTTATGTTCTAGAATGCCAGAGGAAGGCAGCATTGACCCAGACATCAGGTAATGTCTCAGGTATAGGCAACAGGACTATGATGGTACAGGTGACAGGTGTATACCTACATTTGGCAAAGATATTGTGAAGGAGCACCTTGAGAGGGTGGACATCCATAAGTCAGTGGGCTCTAGTGAAATGCACCCAAGAGTGCTAAAAGAGTTGGCTGGCATCTTAGCTTGGCCGTTGGTGCAGATATTTGAAAACTTGTGGCACTCAGGTGAGGTTCCTGAAGGCTGGAAGAGTGCCGATGTAGTGCCTATCTTCAAGAAAGGAAGATCCAGGGAACTACAGGACAATCAGCTTGACCTTAATCCCTGGAAAGATCTTTGAGAAAGTTATCAAAGACTCCATCAATAACAGGCTGACAGAAGGCACATGCTGAGAGACAGTGACTTTCTGGCCCTTGGGCAGGGGGCTGGACCCGATGATCTTGCAAGGTCCCTTCCAGCCCTAATGTCTATGAAATCTATGAATTCCTGTTCCCAGCTTTACTGCCCCTTAGGCAGTTATTTTCCCTTTTGTACAATGCCCCGTACAAGGGGGCTATGGTCTTCTCTGTGGTCTGTAGAACTACCATAAATAACCTAACCACAATGGCATGAATGAAGATAGCAGCTAGCAACCTGGAGGTAAACATATCTTTTGGATTTAAAAAGTTGTTTTATGCAAAGCAATGGATACTTTGACACATTATAGAAGGGCTGGCCAACTTCCGAACCCCTGGGGGCCACAAGAGCAGGGGCTGTACACTGCAAGCCACAAATCACCCCAGCATACAGATACTCTCCACCCCTGCTGTCCTGTATGCCTACACAGGCACCCTTCCCACCACTACACTCAGCACTCCCCCCTTCCCCCACTGCACCATGTAGGCACAATCCCTCCCTTCCCTAGAAAACCCTCATATACACCCCCTCTCCCCCCACCAGTGCATAGACTTAGTTTCTTTGTTGTCTCCCACTCCCCCAAGTGCATTTTCCAAATATACCCACAGGTCCCCACACTTCATCATATTGGCCCTAAGCCCTGGGACAAGAGCAGAAAGTGGCAACTGGAAGAAGGAGCCTGGAGACTGGCTGTTGTTGCAGCTAAAGCAATGGGGAGCAGTGGCTAGGTGAGAGCTTGGGGGCAGTACCTAAACCCCTCCTAGGATGCATGCAGCCTGCAGGCCCCAGATGGACAGCCCTATGTTATAGGATGCTTGCTATGGGCCTAAAATAGAAACAAATTAAAAAAAACAAAACAAAACAACCCCCCCAACTAAACAGTTGAATCTCAGAAGAAAAACTTGCATTGAAGCTTGCAACCAAGTAGAGAGATACTTGCCATGATTTTGCTAAAGCACTGGTAGATAGAAAGAGCTTTAAAAAAAAAAAAAAAATGCTAGACTAGAACCTTAGAGAGTACTGGAAGAACTAGAGTTTAATAGACATTACTTAGAAATATGTATGACTGTACTAAAACAATCCAAAATTATTACAGATCTCTTATTAATATGTACTGCATGATAAAATGCTATTAACCAAATACACCACACACTCATTTGGAAGAACCATAATATACATTAACTTGATGGGCATTCAAGTAAGTTTTTACTAGTGACCAGTCAAGTCATTGTTGCCACTCATTTTGATTGCTCCCTGGTTAATACTATGGTATGGCAATGCAGGGCCAATAGTGATGCAATGGTGTTTCAGTTTTACTATCTTGACCCCCCCTACATTACAGGGAATCTGGAAAGGGAAGAGTTGACAGAGATCATGTAAACCAACTCTGAATCACTGCAGGTTTTCCTTTTTTTTTTTTTTTTTAAAAGCTGGTCAGATAAGTGTTTTGAAAAGACATAGCATCCAAGGTTTTACTTTCTCAAGGGAGCTATTGGTATAATTTTACTTGACCAGAGGGCGGTAACAGGGTCAGGCTGTCAGCTTCTATTAAGATTCGGATTTGCGTCACTGAATGGGAAGTACTTGGCTATACTGTTTCTCATTAGATTGCTTTATGATAAATCTAATCATTACCTTACTATACTTGGCTGATTTTAAGGTTATAAAACTAGCTCTCCAGCTGCCCCAGCTGGGCTGTTAACCACACTGCCTTCTCATTAGGAGCAGCAGTGTTACAGGAATGCTATCTGTGTTCCTGTATCACAGCAAACAGACTGGCTCCTGAAACCCAAAAGCCTGAAAAGCAGGTGCCTCAGGTCCTCATTGCAGAAGCTCCTGACACAGAAGCTGAGCCTTCTCGCTGCAAAGCCCATTGTTTTGTAGCAGAGTTGGGGAAAACACTTCATGTCTAGTAATTCAATGACATCTCACTTGCTGTTCAGTCGGGATTGGTTTATGCAGCACTTTTACTTCACATGAACTGACTCCAGGTAACTGCAGACAGTTAACTCATCTGGTAGCATAGACCTCTCCAGACATTTGTAGCAGGATACATGAATTTGCACGTAATCACAGCAGAGCCCAAGGAACAAGTGCTGGAGAGTGTCACCCCCAGATTTTAAAGGCATCCTCAACTAATAGGTTAACATGCTGTGAGGGATGTATTAGTTGAATTGGACTCGTGTGTAAGCCTATCTAATTAATTTAGTAAAAAACCCATGTGCAAGCTTTTACTTCCATTTTAGAATAGCTTAAACTGAACCGAGATAACCCAATTCCAAATAATTTTGAGCAAAAACAAAACAAACTTGGTTTGAAGTGAAGGGGGAGCAGCCACACACCCTTTTCAACCATTTTAATTAACTCAAGTTAAACCAATACAGTTTTTCCTGTGTAGACAAGGCCTTTGGATTTTGTTTAAGCTGAAACAAAGTGCCCACTTAAAAACAGAAGAGTGCTCACACAAAACATAGGTGCCAGTTTCATTAAATGGGTTTTAAAGGTGATTTCCAGTTGAACTGGGCACAACTGAGGTGCATGTGGGCAGGTCCATAGACTTATTCCAGAAACTGGGCAGTAAAGGACAGCTGCACCTGAACATCTGGCTCCTTAACCCATCCTCTTATGCAATGCCCCTGGACACATGGAGGCAGAGAGGGGAACCCACTGCATTCTCCTGGCCACAACCGTGGCAGAATTGTGTTTGGAAATGAAATGTCACATTCACTTGGGTTTTTCTTTTCTCAGACTTTCAGAAAGTTTTCCTATGCAATTCACCTCCTAAAGAGCTCTGAAGCTGCCTAACAGTGCCATGTGAGATGCTATCCAGAGGAAGAGAGGCTTCATGGTTGGGTTGGTGGGGCTGGGAGGGGGGAATTAAACCCCCTCCCTGTCCAGTTCACTCCAGGTGACTACCCAGCCTGGCCCTACCCCCCAGCACAGCTCCCCTGCAGCTGATGGTGCGCTCTATCTAGCATCCCCTGGCTCCTGGCCTCAGCAACTGCAGGCATATGCCCGCAGTTCCTCAGTCCAGAAGGATGTCTGTTCAGCTGGAAACTGGTTCAATCTAGACAGGTTAGACAAACCTGCAAAGATTGAATCAAGTCAGGCTCCAGCTTTTTGAATGTCTGTCCCCAGCCAAGGTGTTCCAAATACATTCCTGTTTAAACTGGTTATCCCCCAAGATGTTATTCCTCCTTAAAGTAAATAAAGCTCAGAAATTAACTGAACAAGCACTTCATGCAGGAACAATTGTGTTGCCATTTGATATACTGACACTTTGAGAGGTATTAGCCAGTCCGGGTGGATCACTGTTTCAGGGGTTTAAAAATAAGAGCTTACTTCTGGCAAGTGTAATGCATTATGTCAGAGCCATTATACAAACTTAGTTATTTACTACTTCCCCAAACACAGCTCAGTAATCTTGTGTTCTTAACTGTCTCCTGAATGAACGTCCTTCATTTTTTTGCATAAGTTCCAGACAGATATCCTACTGACAACATCAGAGATTTACTGCCACAAAGCTCATATCATTAGCAGCTCAAAGGTTTCTGAGCCTCCCAGAGCTTCTCTATGACACAGAAGGGCAGGCCACAAGCAAACACCCTTGGAAAGACAGCAGCTAGAACTGCCAAGTCTGCAATATCTGCATTACTAACAATGCCTACTCCATCCAGCTCCCGCTAAGTCAATCCTATGATACTATTCTGTATCCATCAGTGCCTGATCATTTAAAAAGCATAAGGCAAGATCCTCAGATACAGTGATATACACCAGCAGAATGAGGGTCTGGTGTATGACTTCGAATTCTTAAATCACGGCACTGGTTACTTAAAGATCAGTTTTATTTCCTGCTTTATCACAGATACCTTGAGTGACTTTGGGTACATCATTTTACCAGTCTGTTCATATGTTAAGTTAGCATCACAGTGCTTACCTGTTAAGGACATTGCAGGAACAGCAATTAGTCTTTGTCAAGTGCTTTCAGATCTTTTGATAGAGAGATACAGAGCACAGACAGATAAGCACAAGAAGTCTTGCCTGTTCTTCTCCCTTTGCAACTTCAAAGGAAGTCCTTGTTTATGTTTTAAAGTACCTTAGTTCTACCTGATATCCTGCTGCCTTCTCTGCACCTATAGTAACAGTAGTCCCCACTTCCAAAGTTGTTGGGACAGAGTCTCAGCAAGTTTAAATGAGGAAGAATGGCTTTGGTGCAGCTCTGGCAATTTGCAGCAGGTGGGGATCTGGCCCATTGCCTGCAGTGGAACAAAAGCAATTGATACCAGCTGGGGATCTTCTTGCTCTAATAATAATCCTTTACACTCATATAGCAGCATAACTTCCCTCTGAGGGTTTTAAAGCATTTCAGTTCTCCCAATGTTTCTTGGATGTAGAGGGGTAGCATTATCCCTGTTGGACAGATGGAGAACTGAGCCGCAAACTGACTAACTGACCTTGCCAATGTCACAGAGCAAATCAGCAGCACAGCTGCCCATAGCACCTGGGTCACATACGTGCTCCCTCTCCTTTAGCCAGAAATTCTGTCTGTAGACTCAGCTATGTAGAGAAGCAAAGTGGCAATCAAACAATAAATCAGTGAGAAGAGATGGACTGGTGCATCTTGCTAGTGCATTTATTGGTGAATGCAGAGATCCTTATGGCCTTCATGATTCTGAAAGCCAGGTACTAATCTTGATAGGGTTAGCTTCACTTAAAGCATGCCTACCATCGAATTCAGTCCTGCTGGCACTGCATTTTTAGTAAAGATTCTTCCCATATTTATTCTGTTTAAAAGTCTGAGTTTCTCAAATCAGTTTAAAGAAACTATTATTTGAAACATCATAGGGCAATGGCTGGAATCCTTCTGTTCCAGGGCAGTCTCTTACACAGGAAGGACTCCTTGATGTAGAACTTTGTGTCTTTAACCCAAAACTGGGAACTTTTTCTGGAAAACAGGCAATAGTTGAACCATGAGTGACAGGGTTAGAATCCAGAGTCAAGGGTGACATTCCCTGGCCTGGTTCTCCCTTATACAGCAAGT
The DNA here is from genome assembly GCF_001723895.1 of Crocodylus porosus. Taxonomy (NCBI): domain Eukaryota; kingdom Metazoa; phylum Chordata; order Crocodylia; family Crocodylidae; genus Crocodylus; species Crocodylus porosus. The sequence goes on along the minus strand of NW_017728949.1, from coordinate 13,549,853 downwards.
CTGAGTAAATGATCACAGTGGTCTCTTCCAGATGTAAATCTACAAAGTGCAGGGAAGCCTTCAAAGTAGAAGACTTTAACTGATTCACAGCTTGGCTGTAAGGTAAATTACTGAACAAATGCAACATTACTTGGCATAATGCTATTTTGTGAGACACCTGGAAATACTCAAAAGGAAGGTGTCTGTGTTATATAAGTGCAAACTGTAATTAAGTGAGCTTTTCTGTAGTTGCTCAACTGAATTGCTGAAGAGTTACATTAGACATTTCCTAGACCTTCAGGCTGGGAGGAAGCCTTTTGATCATCTATTTGATCACCTATCCTGCAAAACCAGAAGTCCAAGAAATCCACCCATTACTCCTAAAGAAGAGGGAATTATTCTCCTTTACCATCAAGCCCTGTAACTTGGGATTGCATTAGAAGCGGTGCCTTTTACATAGACATCCAAACTTGAATTCAAGACTCCAAGACATGGGGAGTTCCCTGATCTGTTGCAGCAATTAATCGTTCTTGTGAGTATCAACCAGTGTCTTTATTTGCATTTCAGGCTGGGCACTCGAAATCAGTGTGACATTTGGTAAGTTTGGGCTTTTCTTATTCATCTAAAATGACATACAGAATCAGAGTTATAAAGAGGATCATAGACACCCCAAGTCTCATTGCCCTATTCTAAGCAACAGACCAGAGTCCCCTCATAAAACAAAAGGATTTATGAGTAGATTATACTGTAATTTAGTTCAAAGTCTTCTCCAGTAAAAGAATCTTTCTTTCAGGGAAATTTGTTTCAGCTCTAAAGCAGCTGCTGCTAGTTATGCAACTATGAAATATCATGCTTTAATATTACTTAACTCCCTTTGGCCAGGTTGCCATGAAATGCTGTTCTGTTTGAAAGATCCTGATCCAAATATTTTTGATCTCCAGATAAAGCCCTAATTAAACAAGGGCGAAGCTGTGTTATGGGATGCACAACTGTGCAAAGGCTGTGAGAAGAGGTGACAGATGATGGGACTTGTTTGAATCCTGTTTGACAGAACAAAACTCTCACCCCTTGGAAAGTTCAACATTCAAACTTGACCAAAAGTAGGCAGCTAGTACACTGTGACCATTGGTGATCATGCTGACTAGCACATACTCTTGCTTTCCCGTCTGTCCGCCTGATCCTACCTGTTGCCTCACGGTTTGTACTTTGGGCCAGGTTCCATCCTCGTGTTCTGTGTTTGTAGTGTCCTGCACGGGGAATCCTGCTCCATCACTGGGGCTTCTAGCTGTTACCCCAGTAAATACCTAAATGGTGTGATTTTGCTAGTTTTGCCTTAAAAAAACCCTTAAAGCAGGAATTCTCCTTGCTAAGGTTCCTGGTGCTGAAAATGTAGACACTTCCTTATCCTGAAGCAATGAAGTACAGTCAATGGAAGATTTTGTGTATCCCTCTCTGCTCTGTGACCTTAGGGAAGAAGGAATCATTCCACTGAAATCACTTGCTTCAAGCTAAGCACACTTCTCTTCTGGTTCAGATCTGTGTCTTTACCAGACCCTTTCCAAGTAGGCCTAACTCATTGATTAGTGTGTGCTGCCTCTCTCCCTCGGTCCAGTCCACAGGGGATATGGTTCCATTAAAACCATCTAATTGGAGCAGCAAGAGCAGAAAGACTAACTAGGTTAAAGATAAAGCTTGATCACTTTATGAATGAAATTACATGTCATAGTTGCCAGTGATACCAGAAGACTGGCCTCTGATCCAGGAAGTTCCTTCCAGTTCCATGATCCTACAGTTCTGCAGTCTGGCTTTGGGCATCTCCCATTGAGTCCTGGTGTCAGGCAAGATGGTAGCCAGAGGGGAATGTCTGCAATGGTCTGGAGAAAGAGGACATTTCCCTCTGCTTTGGGAAGGTGCCCCAATTGTCTATTGCTGAAGAAGGCAGAGGTGGGATACCAGATGGTCACATGTATCTATATTGTACCTGGTGAAAGGTGTATCACAGATAAGACTACTTTAGCAAGTTGCTCCATGTGAGCAGGACCCATTGGTCACATTAAGCTCTAGGGTGAGTCAGCTGCTCAGAACAACTTACAGTGCTGGTGGCTTTGAGCTTCTCACTGAACCTTCAGTGCACTCTCTGTCCTTTTTGTTGGCACTATTCTTCCCAACTTGTTAACACAAAGCCATAGAAGAATTGCACAGTTCATCAGTGCTGTGCTTAGATGCTTTCTGTGCATCACAAGAGAGAGCCCCTGCCCTCAAAGTATCTATACACTAAAAATACAAGCCAGAAGACAATGCACAAGAAGTGAATTATAGGCACAGCAAAGGGAAGTGGCTTGAACAAGGCTACCCAATAAGTCAGTGGCAGAGACTGGAATAGAAACTGGGTTTCCTGGCTCCCAATCCACTGCCCCTAGCTGCCACTGACAGTGAAGTTGTTGTTGTCTCATGTTCTGTTCTTATCCAACATTTTCAGCAAACAAACTATAAAAGAACAGTGTCTCTGAAAGTGGAAGCACAAACCTTCCGCAGAAACTGGCCGGGTGCGTCTACATTTACAGGTGAAGGTCTGCAGAGAACTTGTCTCAATCTATTTCCTGTCAAGCAGTTCCACCTATTCAGTTCCAATGTGTACCCAGGCTGCCTCCTGCCACTACAAATGAGGGTGTAAAAAGATTAGCATTTGTCTCAATTCTGGCAAATTCTTGGACCAAATGTTTTTAATAGAGGTTGTAAAATGCTAGTGCTTCTTTAGGTCAGCTGGGTGAGTTATTTATCCCCTGTCTACCATCAGGCAAAGTTATCTGAATTAGGACACTACAGACAGAGTGGAAGCAAACTCTTTTACTATCCCTCTGTAATCCAAGGTAAAGGCAAATGAAAATGCAAGCTTCAAGAGTGGTAAATGTGTCACTGGAGCTGTAAAACCTTCCTGTACATTTCAGCATCCCTACAGCTCTGTTCCCATTTACTGGGCATGGCTTGTAAAGTCAATTTCTTTTAGGTCACTGGTTTGAATCCTAGCAACACTGGAAATTGCTAGTGACTGATGCAGCATGATCTTAATCCTGGTCCTCCATACACACACACCTTCGGTAGAGAAGACTAGAGGGCAATAGCAGGAGGACCTTAATAAATGTCAGACGGCCCCAGATTACACCCCATAATATGTCTGTATACACCTCCCCCTTATACTGCAACTGGTGGAAGGTCAGTGGCCTATGGAAAAATGTACTGGAAGTCCCAATCCCATTGCTAACTGGCAGGTTCATTAGTAGGACCGACAGCCAGTTGCTCAGCTAGCGTTCAGGCCAAATGGAAGAGAGGGCACCAGGAAGCCTGCTCTGCTCCTCCCTGCTCTGTCCCAGCTTGGGGAAACTTAGTCGCTGGTGCTATGAATATGGGACCTTTCACAAGTCCGAAAATCACTTCAAAGTTAAATGGCACAGAAACAAGAGGCAGCCTGAGACTGGCATCTTAACGCTGTCCTCCAGTGGAGAAACAGGACTGCATTGCCACCTAGTGGGCACTGGGCTGAAGGTTTTCAGGTGGAATCAATGTGGAGAGCTGACTTCTCAGGCTCCCTGCAGCCCGGTTTGAAGGCTGTACCCACTTTGTGCTGGCCAGTCGAGGCTTCAGCAAGCAAATAGCAAGCAGGACAAACACCCTGCTCTGTTCAGTGCAGCTAGGTAAGTCAGGATGCAAGCATGGGTGCCTAAGCCTGGCGAGAGAGCAGTAGCAAGGAGGGAATGCCGTTCAGCTTGGATGTGCGCATGCTGCTCTAAACACCCATGTGAAGCAACTGTCCATGACCCAGCAGTATCACGAATGGGATCTGACTGCATAGGGAAAACATTTATTTGGTATCAAGGTTATTTTCCCTTCACTGCCTCCATCTCTCATAAAACCTCCCGCCTGATGAACAGGTTTACTGTTTGTGCTCTAAGGAGCGAATGCATCATCCTTTCTTTTCCAGTAAATATGCCTCCTTGCCAAAATGCTTAATGGGCAGCAGAGTGAAATCAGATCTTTGGGGACTCCTGACGTCCACATGTTGCCTATAAGGCTTCATGTACCAGGCTTGGACTAGGTTTCCCTTGCAATTAAAACATGGGATTGGTCATCTAGAGCAGTGGTTCTCAACCTTTTGCACCTTATGTCCCACCAACCATTTTGTCAAAAACCCCTGGTCCCACCATGATAAAAACAAAACCCCACTTTTTCCAGGAGGTGTATTCCTGCAGAATCTCGAGCCTGCAGGCCCCCTACCTTTCTCAAGCATGCCACTTTTTTTTGGATAAGTCTCACTTACACAACTTTCGTGTCCCACCAGTGGGACATGCCCCACTGGTTGAGAAACACTGATCTAGAGACTAAGGCTCCATGCCTGATGCCTTCACAGATTTTCTGTGCAACTTTAAGCAAGTTACTTAATTGCCCTCTCACTCCATTTCCCCATCTGCAATCACCCCTACAGAGGACTGGGAAAGTGGGCACCCATTGGGACCTTCTGACAGAAGTGCAATGGTAGAAAAAGCAAAGAGTTGCTAAACAGTCTCCTGGAAGATACCACACGAGTGTCCTTGATTAATCTTGCCATGTGGATACATATGGAACATTTTGCGTAATGTATCCCAAACATGGTTGGTTTTGATTTTGCCTATTAACCGTGGCAAACTTCCTTTTCCTTCAGTACATGCTGACAGATAGAGGCCTCCTTCACATAAATTAGAGAGCTGCATGACCCACAGTAATGCTTGAATGCTAGCCACAAGCTAACTGGGATGTCAAACTGAAGTAGGTTGAGGAGCAGTGTATTTGTCCTGTAAATATAAGGGGAGCTTGGGCATCAAACAGCGTGAAACTTGCTGGGTACATATAAAAATGCTGTAAAATTGAACACAAACCCAGACACACTGTTTTTCCTGAGTGCTTTGTGCCGCCCAAACAATGCAGCACACCTGTGTGGCCAAAAGAGCATCATGAGTATTTTGCTGAGTTTGGCCTTGGTACAGCTTTAGAACAGAGTTTATGACCGATTTTTATGGCAGGAGACACCAGGTAGTCTGCTGACAAATAGGATCCAGCCCTATGGCACACTTACACTGGTGTAACTTGCCTTTACATGGCTCTTAGAAAAGGTGTGAACTCATCATAGGTAGCGCTACACCAGTGTAACGTACTGGGATCTGGCACTGCTTGACCCTGAAGGGGATGTGGGGGGAGAAAGTGGGTAAAACTCCACTTGTGTAAATATTGTGTGTCTGCAGTTATACTGGGGTAACAGTCTGCACAATGCAAACAGGCTGTGTAACCTGTTCCTTGGTGGCAAAGAGTTTTAATAGCACCTACTGTGGCAGCTACTTCCAGATTACTCATCTCTCTGCACTGCTTTCTGGTGGAGTTTACATCACTGTACAAAACTGATGTGAATTATACTGGTGTTTCATGTCCAAGACGACAGACCTGTATCCAAGTCCACAGTCCTACAAGTTCTTAGTGTGTGGGCATTGAACAGTCTTGGAAGTTATGTCATGTTATTATTATTATTTCTGTGTTGCAAGCTCCTCAGAGTTTGCTGCCTGCCTTAATTGCTATGAACCAAGTTAATTCTTGCACCAAAGTTGCTTCAAAAGAAGGCCATCCTTCTGTTTGTGACCATCTCTGTTCTTAGACTGGCATGCAAAGGGCAAGCAACCACTAAGAACGTACTTGGATTTTGTACCACTGAATTCTCCTTCAACAGATCTGCATGGCTCCCACTTCGGCTATCATTTGGCAAAACAGTGATAGTGCTCTTCAGGTCTAGGAAAGGGTAATTTGTTCTTACTGTTCTTTTTGTCTCTATCCTCTTGTGTCATTTACCATCTGTACTGAAAAATACCAGAACCAGGTAATGGTTTCTTGTCCTCAGTGTTCCTCAACACAAGAAGTAAAGGAAGGATAATGTTTTTGTGCCACTTGTCAGAGACTCTGATTCACTCATGCTGGACACCCAACTCCTGTCCACATTTGCACTGTCGATCCAGTTTACAGAATGACTTCACTAATAAACTTCCACAGTAAGTTTGCTTTATCTGTATGTATTTCCGGGAAGCATTGCAGAATGGCTCCATGGATCTAATATACCAGAATCTATCAGAATTAAAAAAAACCCTGGTGAGGTAGACTTAAGCTCCTTCTAGTACACAGTCTTAATTATATGTTGAGTAATAAAATGGTGACAGACCTCCATCCTCCAGCAAGAAAGGCTGTCCTTTTAAACTGATTATGTTTAGGGAGATATTTTTTCTGTTCCCAAAAATCTCCTGACATGCTTGCAGTTGTATTTTGGAAGGCCAGAAAGATGAGAACTATAAAAATGCACCAAAGCTAATCCTCAAAGAAAGAAAAATAAATCATCTCAAGTGGTTATGGCTTGTAAATGTTGAAATACTGGAAGTGTACAACTGAACCAGAACATACTGCTTAGGCAGCAGTTGCGTCTTGTAAAAAGGTTGGTTAAGACAAGCATGCAGCAGCTTTCACGTTCTCTTGTTTGAAGAAGATAGCTTGGATGTTAAGGAAAGATGGGATTATGAATTCCCATTAGAGCCAGCAGGGGAAGAAGCACAGGGAAGGAGGGGAAAGTTTGAGATATACCTTGCTCCATTTTTATTTTTAAAAATCAATTATTTTTAACCAGTAAGATTGAAAAGTGGAGAATTTTTCAGCAAAATAAAACAAAAACACAACAAGGCAATGTTTTGCAGATTTTTTTCCCCTTTTCAAAATTTTGTCAGCAATTCAAAATTCAATCTTTTGGACCTGGACAACAAGAGAAGAAGTTCCCCCTGGCCTGGCTGTTGTTCCATGTTTTCTCTTCCTTTTCCATACTGCAAAGGAAGCACTGACATTAGACATTTCAGCAAAACAACCTTCCAGAACAGATGCCAAGCACAACTAAGGACTCGCAAGGGATGAATAGAGTCCAGCTTTCATTGAACACTCAAAACTTCTGCAGTTAATGCCTCCTGTTATTTCTTTGCTGTCTCCTGACTTTAGAAAAGGATAATAAAAATCAGCCCTTTTCTTGTAAAATATCAAGACAAGGTGAAAGATGTACTCAGCTGTTCAGATGGATGGCACAAATTTAGCTAAGTTCTTGCAGGGATGGATTTGGCCAAAATTATCAACTGTTTCTTCATCCATTCATTGCATGAACTATCTCCTCCCACACAATGGCAACTTTGGAGCTGGTATGAAGTTACATTTGGTCAAAATATTTGATAAAAAAGAGAAACCAATTGTTTAAACTGGGTCTACCTAAAGAAAGGGTATACAGCACAGGAAGGACCTGAATCTTTAAACTGTAGGCTTGATCTACTGCTGCATTTCATCTAGGTGTATGAGGTATGAACCCATTACAGTCATGGGAGTTAGGTAAATCTGACCCCCTCTCTATAATGAGTCGCCACTCTTCTTTGTCCCTGCTGTAATAGATCTTGTTTAGGGCTACAGGAGTAGCTTGGCAGGAAGCGAGGGAGGAAACCCAGGGCAGTTCAAACCTGTTTGACTTGCTTGGTACAAAGCTTTTGATTAGTTTAATTTAGTTGTGGATCTCACCTACTTCCATTCTGTTTGCCAGTGATTCTGCCTGCAGTTATCTTGTATGCTCCCATGTACATTGTCCCATCTATCTATCCTCTGTGCAAGTGTACAATACAAACTCTTCATAAAAATGGCAACAGGCAAAAGGCAAAAGATGCAGCCTTAGGCCCCTTCATGACATGGCTGTAGGGGGGTCTATCTTCAGGGCAGTGCTGTTTATATACCAGCATACTTAGGCACATGATGAGGCCCCTGTATCTCTTATAGGGCATGTGCATAGTAGTACCAGTTGGGAAGCCTGGGCATCTCTGAAGATCCTCAATACCCGTGCTAAGGTAGTACAGATGAGATGATCTTGTGCACATCCAGGGGCCTGGATAGTGTTTGTATCATCAGATACACTAGCTTAATTTAGGCTTCAGCAAGCTGCAGATGAACTAAAGTAACCCCAAGATAAGGCCCAGGCAGACAAGCTTTTGTTTTGATCTCATTGCAAATATGTATTTGGAAAAATACAACTTAAGATAGGAGCTTAAGTGAAGCAGAACCTGCAGATTTCATGCTATGCAGCTGCCTCCAGAGCAAACACAATGATGCTATCTGATTAACAGCAATGCAGAGAATGCGGATGTCTTATCAGGGTCGAAGGGGGCAGATCAAACTACGTGGTTCTTGCTGAATTACTGCACTGGGTGGGAGGAAGAGCTTTCCTTTTCTCAGAAAAGATCCCTAGTGGGGTGACCATGCTCATTTCACTAGTGAGATAGACATCTTCAGTATGTGAAGCAATAACAACAGCTGTAGCTATGCACCTTGCCTGGGGGTGGTTGCTGGTGAAAGGGTTTGTTCATCCTTAAAGCAAGAGAATGCTGAGGATTGAGGAAGGGTCTCAAGCCAGGAAGCCAAAACACTGGTACAAGCAGCATTTAACCTGGGTTTCCAAAGAAGTCTATGAATTGGACATCTAGATACTACTACATTTTAAAGGGATTTGAGCACATAACTCTACTAGAAATGGCAGCCTTCATCTCACCACTTAAAACTATGGCAAGGACAGCCTGTGTCCACTGAGCCACCATAATTATCTCTAACAGGCCTGCTAACTACTCTATAGCTTGCCTCATATTTATGCCCAGATAGATTCTCTCAGTAGTGCACAGACCACATTTGACCCTGGAGTTCAAGGGAATTCTTGCAAGACTATACATGGCATGGTCCTTCTCTAACCACCCACCACTGCTGGCCCATGCCAGTGAGGACAGAAAGAGCTTGCTGAATAGCCCCAAAGGTCCAAATCTTCTTTGTGCTCTTGTCCCACATCCCAGCACAAGGCTCAAGCAAACTGGAACAGTCACTATCCCAGTAATACCACAGCTACAAGAGGGCTCCCTGATCACTAGCTTCCAAAGCAGCATTTCATGGGAGCATAGTACAGGGCTGGCTATTCCAGGCTGCAGCTGCACATGACCATTGCAACAATAAGTCTATGCCCTACTTGTCATCTCAGGCTCATCCACTATCCTGCCAGGATTCCCTCCATCACCTCAAGACACCTCATGGAGAGCAAGGCACAAGAGCTGAGTGTTCATCCCAGCCTCAGGTTGGAGAATGTTTTTAGTACTCATTGCTAGGTCTCTAGAAAGCTATGGGATTTGTTCTTTCTTCTTACCATTCTCCTGTGGTCCCAGAAGGCCAAAATATCCCACAAGCCACTGCTTTGGGGAGCTGTATCAGGAAATAGGGAACAAGTAGGTAGTGTTACATTCCTGGGTATACACACTGCAGTGCAAGCATGAATGTACACTCAGGTTCAGCAGATTCAGGATGTGGACACTCCACACATATGGTGCATGCACCATATCAGCTTCATGTACACTGTTCCTTTCTCTAGTGTAGTTTTCTTCTCTACTACTCTGTAGATGCAAGATCTTGCTGTTATTTTTTCCTGTTAAAATGCAATTTAATACTCATAGAAACTGCTGGAATTTAACCCAGAAGGCCAAAGCCCTTTGCTTATCTGCAGGACAGGAAGAACACTACATTCCTCTGTCAACAGCCCTACCAGTGCCCTGCTCTGGAGACAGCTGTCTTAGAGGAAAGAGCATAGCTCATTTTCTCCAGACCATGCAGTTCTTAGCCACAAACCTATTCAGGCCAAAAAGGGCAGCAATTTATGTGAATGAACCATCCCCTCCACTTGGAAATGATCTCATCTGATAATCTGGAGAGATTCACAGACCAGGAACATATTTATTCTTTCTTGATTTGTGCATTTAATTGTATGAGTCACTTGTTCTAGTGAAAGGTCTCATACTTTTAGAAGACAAGCTAAGGATGGGAGCCTTGAAGGATGCTGCACTCCTTTAGTACTCGTCACCTGAGTGCTTTGGAAACATTAGCTATACTGCTACCCATTTTACACAGGAGAGAATTAAAACAAGACAGAGAAAATAAGGGCCTTACTTTCAGAGAACTTCAACACATCCAGGTCAACAGGAGGCCAGGAAAAGACAAACGAGTCCTGACTCCTGTCCAGTTCTATAGCTACGCCTCATGCAGGTCAGCTCTTTTCAAATTTCCCCCATAAAACATGGTCAGACTACACTAACCCCAAACTTCTCTTAAGGACAGACTGCTGCACTGTATTTACCTGAATCTAAGACAACTTTGAACATAAGATGACACCCCCCACTTACCCCAGTAATTAGATTCTATACAAATTTGTTATAATTTTCCATGTATACAATGGAAAGTCATCTTAAATTCATCCCCCCCACTGATGTGGTTGGGAAAGTGGCACTGGTGAGTTAGATGACCTGACTCCTGCACCTGGCCTGCCCGCACTTCCTTGGTGCTTGCTCCCTCCCCACACTACTGCCTCCCCTGGTGCCTACCCCCCTTGCCTACTCCACTCTGCCACCACTTCCCTACGTAGTGGTTCTGGCTCCAGCCCCGGCCCCGGCCCCGGCCCCGAGCATAGAGAACACAGTGACCTCAACCCTGGCCAGGTAGGAGCAGAGACAGCTCTGGCCCTGATTTACAGCAGGGAGCCCTGGCAGCTTGGGCCCAAGTTGTGGACAGAGCCAGAACCACAGCAGCTCTCCTTTGGCTATGAAGTCTCTCCCCACCAACTCCCTCCTGCTCCCCCCACCCTCCCACACAGTGCAGTCTCCCCCATGGTTTCCTCACTGCATGTACCCTCCCTGCCTCATGAGCTACCCTGGCCAAGCAGCAATGACAGCAACAGCTCCGGCCCTGGCCCTGCTCTGCCCTTAAGACTATGCACAAGTGACAGCTGTGGCCCCAGGACTGGGCCAGGGTCAGGGTTGGAGCTGCAGCAGCTGCCTGCCCCAGCCTGATACCTGAATTCAAGACGATGCTTTTTCTCCCACTTCGGGGAAAAAAAATTCCTTACCTTGGATTTGAGTAAATATGGTAATTGTGAGGTTTTTATAGTGGACAAAAGCAATATTCTTGCGGCCTTACCAACAAAGGCTCAGCCCAGACTTCCCAAGTTAATACCAGCCAGCCCAGCCGCTGCTACACTTGCAGATTCACTCACACACAAATGTTTCTTTTTTGCCCATTCTTTTGTAAATAGCCAAGCCAGCTGGAATTTGTTGTGGATAAAAATTACACTTGCTCAGCAAACTTTTCCACAGAAGGGATTCATTTTAATTTTGTGTGTGGCTGGAGTACAACATGTTTGTCTTCTGTTTTATTTCAGCAGAAGAGAGCTTTTCATTTCATTCTCTCTCTCTCTCTCTCTCTGCCCCCCTCCCCGCCCTTTTTAAAAGCAGCATGGTTAATATCTAAACCACATCATCAGTTTACATGAAAAGTTACCTTGAGACAGGAAGGGAAGAGCCTCATTAGATTGCTTAATTGAAGCCCTAAACCAAATATCATCATTGAAGACTGCAACAAAGGCCAAGACAGAATCATCATTATCATCTTGTCCCCCACCTGCATATCACAAGCCAATGAATTATACCCAGCAACTGACTTAGTTCACACATGTAGCATTTCATACAGTTCTCACTTAATTGCCATCTCAGCCACTCCCAGGGTACTGGACTGAGAGTTGGAGGACCTGGGTTCTATTCCTTGCTCTCTTGCATCCCTTCTGTGTGCCTCCCTTTCCCCATATATACAATGGGGGTAAATGATGCTGGCTTGTAAAACACTATCAACTTGCTGACCTTGAACTGCAATCAGATGTGCACTCAGAATGGTAAAAGCACAGTGACAGTATACACAAGATATTATATTACATATACACTAGATCAGTAGTCAGCAATGTTTTGTGGTGGTGGGGCAGAATGGCCCAGCTTATATCTGAGTGGTAGGACCCAGCCACTGCTGCTTCTCCCCTCTGCCCAGCTGCTACATGGTATTCTGGCTGAGGCATAGGTGAAGCCCCTGCCACTGAACATCACAGATGGTCCAGCTCTGTAGGCCGTAATAGGCTGGTGACCCCTCTGCTTGATACCACAGAACTGAGCTGAATTCAAGTTGTGGTAATGGCTACAGGTACTTTACCTTTTTTCAATCTCCTAAAAGGCTGAAAAGAATTTTGTTTTACACCAACTTTGTCATCACACTAATTGCTCAGAAGGAACTAAAATCCATTGCTTCCAGCATTGATTCAGTAGAAGTTTTTTCCTGAAAGGAGTACCAGTAAGAAACTTCCCTTCAGATGAGCGCCAAGTTAGAGCAAGGAAGAGAAACACTGCTATACTTATATTTAGTTTATAAACCTGGGAACCCTGAAGCAGCAGACAGCTAAAATTATGGAGACGGTGTTTATGTTGACTGTGTGTTTTGTCACAATGCGAATGGAGAGTGCATTTTTTCCCTGGACTGGAATGTTGTTTCTTTCCATCTGAAACAGAGCTTGAGGGACATACATTTTGTTAAAAAGGGCTGGAGGACTCTTAAGTGGAAGATTTCTCATTTTATTCCCTTTCTCTCCACAACACGTGTACACACACACACACACACACACACACACACACACACTGTCCCCACATTGAAAAATTCAGCACATTGTTTCCCCATTTTACAAGCAACAGAACTTTCCCATCGCAGCAGAGGAGTTCGTACTCTTGCTTGCATACGTGTGCGCATACACACTGCCAAGTAAATGACTAAAAGGTAGAAGTTACAGGGAGTACACAAGCGTGGGGTTAACCTATAAAAGCAGTGGTGGTCCACCAAAGGAATCATGGAGGGCCTGGCAGATGAGGCCCATCCATCAGGCCCTCTGTTCCATCCATCAGTAGAGGCTGCTACAGAGTATCAAGAAGAGCTAATAAAATATATCCTTAACATAAAAACAGCCTCATAATCTATATGTAAGCAAAGCTAAGTGCCCCAGGCTGCTAGGCACCAGGAGCTAAAGAACTGTCCAATAAGAGTGACAGGGTAAGGTGGGGTGGCCAACCCACTGCACGTCACAAGGGGGCACGCTGGCACTGTGTGGCATGTGAAGGCTTTTAGGAGTGAAGGGGAGATGGCATCAGGGAAGAGGGAAGAGGGGCTAGTGCAGCTGGCAATGAAGAGGGGAGGAAAAGACCGGGGTGGGGGCTGCACTGCCCCTGCTGACCTGGTCAGCTGCCTCCAGTGAACTTGGCTCTGCTGGAGAGAAGCAGCCCCGTGCGCCTGGCTACAGAGAGGCTATGCACAGGACACAGCCCCCTGCCTGCACAGGCTGGATGCAAGACACAGTTGGAGGTGCCCAGCTGCAAGGGCTGAATACAGGACAACTGCAGCCACAGCTGGGCTCTCTGTAACCCCAGGACAGGTAAGACTAACCTCTCCCTGCTCTCTGGTGTTCAGCAACACCCCAAACTATAGGCCACAAAAAGGTTTTACCCAGGGTGTAAAACCTGTCCATTGCACCTCTGTCCTGCCCAGCCCGGCTTGGCAATCCCAAACCAGGACTTGCATGCCTGTGGCAAGCTCCTAATCTGGGAAGCTCAGATTCAGACTAGCCTTGTCACTGCCCCTTGCCAAGGCCTCTGTGCCCCCACAAACACAGCAGGACCCCCTCAGGCAGCCCCACATGCCTGAGTACTGCCCCACACTGAGCCTGCTGTCCAGTTACATCTGCACCCAGTGTTCTCATGTCACTGTCTCACAATGAGTTTCAGGACAGAGATACCATGGACTGGCACAGCCCCAGAGCCAGCCTTCACAGGCACTTCACCCACTGCCCCAGGGAATCACCCAGGGGGCTGAGGGTGTGACTGGGGGAAACTCCATTAGGAGTTGCCACTGAGGGGGCTGCCCAGTGAAGGGAGAGAAAGGGCTGCTCTAGGGGACCTCACTAACTCCCTGCAGGCATCCTCTTGGCATGCAGTGGCCCAAGGATGCAACTTGTCCTGTCAATGTCCTGGGTTTTGAAGGTGCCATTTCATGAAGCCCTGCTTGTGCCAGAGTGCTGTGCCATCCCTGGGCCTTGCTCCATCTCTCCCATGGGAAGTGCAGACCCTGAAGCTGTCACTGGGCACATGGCAAATCCATCATCGAAAGCATCTTTAGGTGCCTCAACAGAGGCTGCCACAGGACATAGATACCAGTTTCACCTGTCACCATAAAATAATAAAGCTATTACAGCTGATAAGCAACATGGAAGCCCATAGCCCTGAAACTCCCTTGCCAAATAGCCCATGCACAACTAGCACACAGTAGTGGTTTTCCTTGAAGTAGCCACAAGAAATCCTTTTGTCTTTTTCATTCTAAACCCAAGGATGCCAAGCAACAAAACGGGTGCATCAATCCGCAGCACGTGTGCCACAGGTAGCAACCGTGTGGCATATGAGACGTAGCCACTCCGTAAAAAGGGAGCTGGAAGGGAAATGGGGGGCTTGAGACCCTTGTTACATGGGAGAGACAGGCAGCAGGACACTTCTGTAGGAGGAGGTGTCACTGCCAAGAGCCAGGTTAACCTTCCCCTGGCTCTGCAGATGCTGCCAAATTAAGGGCTTTGGATTCTTGCTTGCCACATAAAAATACAGCATCTCCAAGGCCAGGGAAGAGTTAATTTGGCCCTTGACAGTGACATCTCTCATAGCACTGTTCTGCTGCTGGTGTTACATGGGGCCAAAGACTCTATCCTGCTGCCATTCTGCCACAGGATGAAAACTATCAGGTACAGCTCTGGGGAGCAAGGATCAGTGGCACAGGAAAAGGTTGAGGGGAGGGGCTTAACTTGTGGCATACCTGCCAAAAAGACTGATTACCTACCACTGGGATAAGGAGGCATATGTCCGAGTTAAATCCCTCTCTAACATCCAACACCCAGATAGCCAATCATCAATGGATGTGAAAACGCAGGGAAAAACCTATTACCATGAAGCAGTAACACACAACATATAACCACAGACAGGTTATGTGCTGGAGCAGGACTTGCCTCATTCAATGATAGAAGTTGTGGTGCCCCTAGTGCCTGGGCTATCCTTGCGCTGCCCACGCCGTTCCTCATGCTTGGACCATCGCTTGCAGGATAGCAAGTCCTACAAACCACTGCTTCGTGAAATAGTTTAGGAACTCTGACATCATTTGCGCTAAGGCAAAGTAATATGAGTGCACCTATCCCCACTGTACTTACTCTCTGTCTCCTAACTATCCATCTTGCATGAGGTGACAGTGGGATGATTTCCAAGCAGTACATGCCTATTTTGACAGGGGGAAAATGATGAGTAGTTTCTCCGTTAGGTGCCAGTGTAAGAGTTGGAGCCCTCTTGTGACTCACTGCAGCAGTGCTGCTGAGGCTTGTGCAGGTCTGGAACATAAGAGTGCTATCCTGGTATATAGTCCCATGTTTGTCCCAAACACTTGTCTGCTTTAATGGTGCAGGAGCTGAGGTGATAGTTCTTCGATGAACAAAGGGGTCACTCTTTGCCTCAGGATGGCTGGAAAAAATTTTTTATTAGTCCAAGGAGAAAAGGAAACAAGTTTTTTGCCTATATCAGCATTTAATTGGGCCCACAAGACGCATTTTAATAAGTCTTTTCCTAATAGTCTTGCTGTAGGAAAAGTCAGTGGCTACACTTGGTTGCTTACACCAAAAGTACCGCCCTAAATATTGGAATGCCTGGCACGTTTTCATTCAATAATTAAAGTACTTGGCCTTTGCTGGAAGTACAGAATTACTACAGGCTAAATCTGGAGAGCACTGCTTGAACTAATGCCAGAAAGCTTAATTTTTATGATTGTAACTAAAACCAAATGAATCATTTATTTAAAAGAACTCTAACTTGGATTTTTAGTGACATATAAAAATAATTACTTTTACTTTGCCTTTTATACTGCACCAGCATTTTGATCTATGGCTTCCTATTCGAAAAAGGAATTATGAGTACAACTGCTGGCAATTAAGAAGTCTTTTGTTTTAAGTGCAAATATTTTGTTGCTTAAATGTGTTCAATGCTCATTTCCCCTTCTGCTGGCAACTTCTCTATTTGTTTGCTTTGAAGCTGATGCCCACTAAAAAATGCCTTTCAGCCCTATTTGCAAAAATACAGCTCTACCGGAATCACATAGCTAATGAACCACATATGATGTGATGAGGGAAATGCACACCAGAAGTCATAACATATACAGGTTTTATTTAACACAAGTTCAGTGTAACAATCACAACCCCTAACAGTATTAAGCCACAGGTCTTGAAGAAATGCAGATTCCATGCTGATTTTAAGAAGTTGCCATTATGTTGGATAGCCTTTCTATTACAATTATTATGGATAATTCTAGACAGAATACAATGGGAAGTTCTCTTATGATACACAATATGGTGGTTTGCTTTCCTCTGAGGCTATTCCATGACTTGGATCATAATGTGCTTTTCTTTTGTGCTGCGCATACTCCATTGATGTAGAGCAGGCACACCGAACACAGCTTCTTCAAGTTTTGTGATTATACTGTGCGAGGGTTTTCAAAGGGTGGCAGCCTTCATTTCAGCCAGATCCATTTGTCACCCATATCAGCATTATAGCCTCTTTCATAATAGTGGCCGGGAAGCTAGGGAAAAAAAAAACAAGAGTTTGTTCAGTTGGGGCCATCCCTGAAGTTCATCCATCAGCTCATCTGACGCACCAGTTTTCAGTGGGTGAGTGCTCAGCACTTTCAGAAAAATCTTACTCTTACTTGAGTTGCGCAGCCAAAAACTGAACCCACCCCAAAACTCTTTGGCTCTTAGGTTGACAACTTAGTCAATTTGTATACCTACCTGTGATTTTTAGAAAGGTATTTTAAGAAATGGCTCCAAAGAGTTAAAGCTTGAATCACAGCATGTGCTACAGAAATGGAATCAGTCAGTATAAGCTAATGCCAAAAATGGTACATATTAAATATACAAAAGATCACATGCATGAAAAATTCAGTTAATTACTACATTAAGTTAGATCACTTAAAGCTCATTAAAAATTCTGCCTTTAGGTGCTGAATATCAATTCAATAAAGCAGAAAACCCTAGAGAGAGATCAGTGTTTTCCTTATTTTTTTGCATTTTCTACTTTACAGAGGACAACTAAGACTCCTCATACCATTTAGTTAGGTCTCAAGGAATTAGTTTTGAAGAACAAAGTGACAACTTTTGACTGGAACTTCAGAATCCTGTTGCTCTAGGCTATTTATACAAAAATTAACACATTTTCAAGTAGAATTATATTAAATAAACATGGTTTCTTAAATGGAAAACCATCTTCTTTGGGTAGATCCAAGGAGTTTTTCCCTTAACATTCTAGGAAAAGTTAGTGTATTTCTGAGGAAGTATCTCACTTTTACTTCAGGCCTGATCCCATGGACACAAGATCTAATTTCCTAAACTATTTTGGTAAAATATTTATTTAAAAGTGATTCTGCTTAATGATTCTTCTGACCAGAGTTACCCATCTGAATTATATTGGTGTAGAGACTATAAGGGACAAGGAATGTGACCAGAAATGACATCTGATATGACGACAGTTTTGGAAAACAAAAGGAATTGATGTAAACAGAGAGAGGAATACAGGAAAGGTGATAAGGTAAAGCCTAACCTGAGAGGGAGTAGAAAGATGGGTTATCAGTGAAGTGAAGCAAGTGGAGATGCAGTAAAAGAAATGAATCACAGTTTTAGTACTTAGCAGTTCAGAGGGAAGCTGCTGTAGGCTGTATGCTGGAGCTAAGCAGCAGATCAGCTGCCTCTGTGCAAACAAGCATATGTGAAACTGAAGTGCAGGCCTGAGCAAGATGATCCTTTTGCTGACAGCCTTGTACAGTGAGTCAAGATGCACAAGGCTGTTCTATACTGAGTGCCTCCTATAAGGATTTGGAAGGAAAGGAGTGTATGCTCTCTTGGCAAGCAATGCATGTGAACAGAAAATAGGGCTTGTATCACCTGGCTTGTATCCTCAGTGTACAACAAGCATGAGAACTCCTGGCTGCTCGGGGGAAAAGTCTGATTGAAAAACAATTTAATTTCAAGCTTCTCAAGTTTTTGTTCAAGTAATGGCATTTTTAAAGGATTAAAAACCAGCCTAAGTTTCAATCTACCAAAGGAAGATCTGCTGGTACTAAAATATACTAGCAAACCCTCCTAGGGTAGAGACAGCCTACGTCAGCTACAAAGTACTTTTGCTGGTACTTTAGCTTATAGCCAGTTCCAAGAGAAATACATGCTTACAAGCAAAAGCATGTCTCCCAGGTATAACAACTGCATCCTTCCAGGGATTTCTGTTAGTTTAGAAATGTGGTAAAATTACAAAACAAGTCACAACAAGTTCACATTACTACCTGAGGAAAAGTTTCTAGTGTGGGCCCAGTCTAAACAGATATTTAACAGGTACACAAAAAAGTCCTGGTCCTGCTATCCTGTTCTGGTAGGTGAAAACAGAGGTCCAGGATCAGGGCATGAAGGAGTTATTCGTTAAATTGCTAGGTATATACAATACCTTAGAAAGAAGAGGCAAGGTAGAAATAAAGATAAATACATTTCTGCTTTAAGTCTCATGTATTTAAAAAAAAAAAATAGAAAAAAAGGGAGAGAATGACTTGAAGGAAACAATGGCAATATGAAAATGCCAGAAATCGTCATGTTCCTATTTTCAAAAATAAGATGACAAAGGAAGTAATTTCTACAAGATCAAATAGTAACTAATATCAACTATACAAAGCACCTCAGTTTTGTAAGCTAGTAATAAAGAAGTGAAGAAACCAACAGACTAAAGATCTACTGTGATTAAGGATTTTTTAAAAGACTGCCAAATTACAATGAAATTATTTTGAAACCTAAACACTGAAAAGAATGTAAGCGGTGTTATATTGAATGTTATATTGTCAGATCAATGGTCCATTTTTTCTAATTCTACTACATCTTTTTTGAGATGCAGAGAATCCTCTACCTGAAATGGGGGTGCACCATGGATTTATATGGTGTCATGATGATGTTTTCTGCTTTGTTTTCAATTGCCTTCTTAATGATGCCCAACATGTCACTGGCTTTTTTTCAGTTGGTGCTGCACATTGAACTGATGTTTTTAGAGAACTATCTATAACAAGTCCAAGGTCTTTTTCCTAACAGCTAGTTCAGAGCCCACCCTTGCATACGTAGATACCTGTGGTTATTTTTCTCCATGTGCATTACTTCGCACTTGTCAGCACTGACTGTCAGGGTGCCTGTAGACATGTGGGGAGGCTGCTGAAGCGTGCTAATTAGCGTGCCTCCAGCAGCCTCTGCATCTCATGTATCAGCATCCCTGTACTTCAAAATGGCGACGGGGTGCTTTAACTAAAGCTTATCAAATGAGCTCCGGCTAAAGCACCCACCCCACCATTTTGAAATGCAGGGATGCTGATACACAAGACACTGAGGGTGCTTTAATTAGAGCAGCTCTCAGAGCTGCTCTAATTAAAGCGCCAGGCCCTGCCCCCAGAGCACATGTAAAAACGCCCTCAGCTACCGGATACAAGTTTAATATTGGTGACTGTGACAGAGGGTCGTCTCAGGGGCCTTTCAAAATGCTGCACCACCCACCTGTCTCAGGCAGTCCACCCACCTGACTTGCCCGTCACGTTTTTGATGTCCTTGATAAGTTGGTTCTGAGGTGGGAGGCTGCCCATTTAATGCCCGATTCCAAAGGTGTAATACACCTCCCCATTACCATGTCCCATGCCTCACAGATGGCATCCAAATTACTTCCAACTCCCCAGCCCCATTGCTAGGCTGCATTCGAACTCTCACCCAAACCTGGCCTCAGGCATCTGGAGGCTTACTTGGGCCACATGCCCCCTCACTGGGGTCTCACACTATCCCCTTGCTGGGATAAGTACTCTGCCCCCTCACTGAGGCTCGCTCTATCAAACTACGTGCAGTCCTTCAGGCCCCTCTCACAGATTCTACTCTATGCAGCTGCTGCTCAGCCCTTCAGGCCCACTTGCGCGGACCCTACTCTATGCCATCTATGCACAGCCCTTCAGGTCCCCACACGGGCCCTACTCTATGCAGCCTACTGCTCAGCTGTTCCCTCACATTTCTATGCTGCGACCATCACACTGCCCCCTCCCTGGGGATTTCTGGGCCTTACATCCATGGGGCATCAGGAGTCTGTCTATGTGCCTGGACCCTGCCTCTGCCCCCTCTATGGGGCTACCCACCAGGTTGTGGGGGCTGAGGTTATACGGCACCCCATACTCGCCTTTCACTATGGAGGCACTGGTGTGGCATTTCCTGGGGACCATCCCAGCACAGGCATCCTCACCACACCCTTCTTCCCAGCAGGGTGTAGTTTTAGGTCATGCCCCAGGACCAGGAACCTTCTCCATCTTCATAGGTCCTGCCCTGCCCTCCAGGTGTTCTGGGAGCAGCAGCTCCGGCTGGGCAATGTTACCCCTCTGGCTCCCTCCAGCAACAGCCAGCTCAGTCCCGAGGGCCTGGATTTATATTGGGGCTGCTCAGCCCCATCCTCCAATCCAGGAGTCCTCCCACAGTCATGTGACAGTCTCATTAGGCTGCACCGCACCTGTTCTATGGCCTTCTTAAGCCTCTTTAAGTGGCAGGCACTAAAAGTGCCCAGCCACAGTGATATACACGCATTTTTCCCTTCTTCCCCAACAGATTGTTGCTTACAAATATCAGGAGACCAATGTCCATTATTATTACTTTTTTTTAAGAATAAATGTCTGGGTAAAGTACAATTTAAAACACCCATATGAAAAAGGAACAATTACATATCAATATGATCTATAGCAGCATATGATCTATGCCACAGAAATATCAATGTTAAATTAGAATATGGCCTCATTTCAGTTTAAAATGAGAAAGCAGACAATTTCCATAGAAGTATCAGCAGAAAAAGGTTTACATGTTTTGAATGTACACAGGCACCACCCCACTACATCAGAAAACATTATAAGTCACTCTTGATCAGTTTTTCCAAGGTTTTTAATTTAAAGTTGTCTTTTAATGCCTTGTCTAAATATCAGAAGCAATCATGCAGTCCTGTTAACAGCAACTCCTGCAGAGCAAAGAGTAGATTTGTGGTAGAAACAAAATGATTACACTGTCTCTGCACCACAAATTTACAGTGGCAGGCCAGAGAGAAAACTATCGGGCCATCAAGCCTGCTGCGTCCAGCCTGCATCCATTAATTCCAGCAAAAAACTGCACTCTCCAGCCTTCTCTAGGCAGCATTTAATTGGCCCTTTGATATTTAAGAGAGATTCCCAGATGATAATCAGATTATTAAAGCAATGGGGGCTCTCTGGGAAACTACATGCGTTTTATGATTTTGTTTTTGGGTAAATCTTTAAAGCGTACCAAGCCTCCAACAAAATTCAAATTCATTTTCATTGTCCAATTTAAATTCCCCATGTGTTTTTTGTTAAATATACACAGTACATCAAAGCAATTTCTTAATATGTATTCATCCATACTCTGTCATTCACAGCAAGCCTTGGCAGAAATATTTGTTAGACTACAGAGCCAAGATTATCTGCAATTGGGGATGTATTATGGGCACACACTTGAAATTGCTAAAAAATTCAAAAGGGAAAATAAGAGCAAATGAAACTACATATCTAGTAAGCAGTGTCATGCAGCTGTTATGCACTAACCTACAACAGAGAAAGGAACATGAGTATTTCAAAAGGGGAGTTTTTACAAGAGTAGTACACTTCAAAAACTATTTTCCTTAGCTGTTCATAAGAGATGATGCACATATCAGAACGAAAAGACTGACTCTGCAAGGTGGGAGGAGGGAATCTTTTCCATTTCGGCATTAGAATCAAAGTCGGGATGCTCTTTGTTAATTCCAAAACAGCTTGTGGGCACGTGCAGTTTAGTTGTAAGATGATTTTTCTCCTCTTATGCCCTATACAGATTCTAGGTCAGGGGTAGGAAACCCCCGGCATGTGTACTACAGCGTGGCACAAAAGGCATTTTGCCTGGCACATGCACCTCAGGGAAGGGACCAGGGCTGTGCTGCCACAACAAGCATTGGAACACCAACATCTTACAAGTTGAGGTTATGGGTGTTTTTGGCACTCTGCCCAAAAACATTGCCAACCTCTGTTCTAGTTTTTACATGTGTGAGTGCACTCTGCCTACCAGTCCCATTATCTTCTTCCCACTTAAAACTAGGATCCAAAAAAAGCAGTTTACTCACACAGAGGCCTGTCTTAGAGGTGAAAAGGAAAGGTTAACAACACTTTTTTTCCCCCGAAACCTCTGCATAAGAACAACAAACGATATAGCAAGGGTTGTCAACCAAGGGTACAGGGAATTTGCATGCAGCAGCCAGGGGGATACACTTATTAAAAACAGTTGAAAACCCCTGCAATATAATAATGCACAGCAATGAAAATAAGCCAATGCCATACAGTTAGCAAGCAGCTGGTTTATTTGTGAAACTACTCTGTCCTGAAGAAACCTTACTACTTTCAGTTAGACTTGAGTTAGACAAAAGGGAAGGTCTGGTTGACTAGCAGGAAAATAATAAGAACATTTCTCCAGATCTAGTAAGAGGTAAATATTCAGATCCAGATCTAGCCAATTAAATTGGTTTTGTGGAAACTTAAAGAGCTAGCTGAGGAATCCCTTGCGATGGACAGCTGAACATATGCCATGTCATCTTGTACCCCCTGGCATGAGATGTGCAGCCCAGGAACGGGGTACACATTAGAGCAGGGGCTGGCAACCTTTATAAACCACAAGACAGAAGAACCTACTCCCAGTCAACTGTGGGCAGGGTGGCTACGGCAATGTGACAGCAGTGTGTCGGGGGTTGCCTTTTGCAGGGGCCAGATGCTGCCACTACGTCTCCCCAGCTCCTCCCTCCACCTCCCCAACTGGGGCACAACTGCAGTTTCCAGGCAGTGGGGAACAGTACTGACACTGCTTCTCTCTGCTCCCCCTGGAAGCTACCCAGCCCAGCTCAGCTCCCTAGGGGCTAGAAGCTGTACCAGTACTGCAGCCAGAAACCAGGGGAATGGAGAGAAGGGGTGGTGATGTGGGCACCCAGCTGCCCAACCCTAGCACAGCTCCTCACTGCCCACCCAGCACTGGCGTGGACAGAGGCAAAGCCCTCCAGCTCTGCATGTCCTCCAGCAATCACTACTGGATTCAGCCATCATTTCCCTCCTACTCTTCCCATCCATATGAAAAGGGATAACTGATGAAAAGGGATGGAAAAGGGATGACAGATGAAACCTGAGTCTCAACACTGCAGAGAATTCAAATATGGCCAAAAGGGGTAAATCAAGAGACTTTAAAAAGCATGCAGAAAAGCTAGTAAAACCAAATTACTGTAACAAACAATCTGCTCAAAGAAATTGGCTGAAAGGAATTACACCACTGAAATTTTAAAAGGGCAAATGGGGAAAAAAGATGCAAGAATGACTTCCCACTTAAATGGAACACTGCTACAGAAATGTTATGACTATAAACATGATGAAATGCCTTTTAAAAAAGGTATGTGTTGCAGAGCAGCTAACAGATTCAGCAAGGTGTTTGCTGTATGCTGTGGCAATATTGCACAGATCCTCAAAATAACTTCAAACCAGACATGCAGAGACAGAGCTCTGGAGAATATTAACCATATGAAAGAGTCTAAATCCATCACAGAGTTTGGAACCTGTCTTGTTTGCCAGCATTTCTGGACCAAAGAGAATAACCACTCTCCTTCTCCCAACTGCTGTGTTCACAGCTAAAAATTGTCTATAAATAACACATTTTGAACAACGTTGATCAAAGAGCACTTAAACACGCAAAGACTTCACTGCAAAGCACAGAATCTTTTGTCAATATCCAAGCCTTTTCATTTACTGACCATTTATAGTAAGGACTGTGGCAGCGCCTGCCATCACTGCTACTTGTTAAGGTTTATTTGCTGCACCATTAGAAGCCACAATTTGCAGAGGTTTGCAGCTAAGATCAGTTAACTAACATCCATAAAAAATGAAGTTAAAGAAAAATCACTGTCTTTTTAAAGCACTGTTCAAGAAAAACCACTCCTCTTAAAGAAAAATCCAAAAATTGAAAATAGGTTTAAATATTGTTCTGCTTAATTCTGAGACATTCTTGGGTATTTGCTGTTCTGGCTAAAAAAAATGTAAATTATAGCACAAAGATGTGTTTTTATTTGATGCAAAACTCAAAATGTTTGCATTTCCTTACCAATGTAGTATTCCTGATAAAATCAATATCCATTTTAGCCTGTGCATGGAGTACTGAATTGATAAAAGTACCTACACTTTGCTAAATTGAAGTAAAATATTTATTTATTAGATTTATATGCTGTCCTCTATATAGGCTCAGGGTATCTTATAGTAAGAGACAGAAATACACATAAAAACAAGTAGAATCAAATCTGAAACACAAGCTCCATAAACAGTATCCCAGCTAGCTTTACTTGCAGAATGCCTGCCCAAATAGAAAGCACTTGCAAAAAAAATGTCCAGGCTCAGGCTCTGGCAGGCCTCAAGGGGTAGAGAGGTCCAAAGCAGACAACTGACTGCTGAGAAAGACCTCCCATATATTTTTGCCAGGCAGACTGATGGTTCTAGTAGGAGTCTGCTCTTGGCTGATCTTAAGGATCACAACGGGACTCTGGTGCAGTCAAGCTGGCTGCAGTTGGTGACACACCCTCATTAGAAGGTGGGCTGCTGCGTTCTGCACTGGTTGCAGCTTCCTTATGATCATTTTAGACAAAAACCATGCTCTTGGTCTGTAAGGCAGAACTGCCTGGGGTTGGGGAGTATGGGAGCCAGAGCATTTGGGTTCTCCTTCCAGTTCTGAGTGATTAAGTCTTGAGGGCACAGAGCTGCTTAGAGTCTCCTTGGGCCTGCAGATCTTCAGACTGGCTATGGAGAAAATCAAAGCCCTTTGGGGAAATCCCTATGGGATTGGCTTACTTCCTAATGATGACAGAGGGAGGTGCTGGAATCTCTGTTTCTGGAAGCTTGGAAATGCCAGTCAGAGAAGCATTGGTCTGGGACAGCTCACACAGAGAGGCCCTTGCTGCAAGAAGCAGGTAGAACTAGATGACCTTCTGAGATCCCTTCAAGCCCCATTTTTCTGCAATTCAATGACTTTGCTCAATTCCTCACCTCCTGGACAAAGGCCAGCCAGTCACAGTAGCTATACAAGCCCTGGCCCTTTGTTGGTCACAAAATTGAAAAATCAGTTCCCTGTACAACTAATACCAAGATGCACCTTTCTGCAGATAATCACAATCTTCCCAATACAGTTTAATCAAATGGAAGTTAAAAGCCTTCTCCAGTGGCATAACCAGAATGCTAAAACATCTCTGGCACCAGCATAAGAATACACAGAATTGTAAGAGAAGAACAGCTGGAAGGGACCTCCAGAGGTCATATAGTTCAACTCCCTGCCTCAGGAGGATCTCCCTATCCAGACCATCCTATGCAATCCATAATTTAAAGTATACCTAAGACTACCATGAACCCTGACAGACCTAACAACCTAAACTGCCACAGGTAAAGCAAGGGCAACAGCAGCCAATGTCCTGATTCTATGAAATATAAATAGATGCTCACGAGATCCATGCCCTCTGCTACAGAGGAAGGCAAAACCCCTCAAGTTCCTACTAATCTGACCACGGAGCAAAATTCCTTCCTGACCCCAAATATGGTGATCAGTCTGACCTCCTTCAGGTTCTCTACATAGATAAAAGTGACCAAAAGGCAAACCACTCATTCTTTCCCATCTACAGGTAACTTTTAGAGATGGCTTGGGGTAGCATTACAAATGTTCTTGGTTTCAGCTGCTTAAGGTACTCAACTTTTAAAAATCAGAAATATCTTTAAAAACATCATCATATAATTAGCTTAAATGAGTTCACAAACAAGGAACCTGATGGTGAAAAATGTTTTCTCTAGTTTAGAACCTGATAAAAAAAGAAATATTGCACAAAACAGAAAGCTTCAACAGATAGCGTTGTCTACGTAAGCTGTCAAACACCTCCATTAAAAAAAACAACAACAACAACAACAAAAACCAGAAAGGAGACCTGGATCTTGAAAAATGGAAACAGCTTAAGATAGGAAAGGGAAAAAAATAGCAGAGGAAGGAAAATAGAAAATGCTGTTGCCATAGCAGCTGTCTTTTATACAGTCACAGACAAGGCAGAAAGGAGATACCCTAAGAGTATATGGTCTCTGTAATTTTGGAAAGATAAGTCTGAAGTAGAAGACCAATTTACAGCTTAATTACAATGCAGAAAGAGCTGCAGTGCTTTAAAATACATGGCTACGTCTAGCTTGGGAGGGAACTTTTATAAACATACATAACTCAGTATTTGCTCGGAAACACCTCCCCCCTGCCAACACACACAGATCTACAATCTGAGACCAAAGGCCAAAATATTTATTACTCCAGTGTAGAATTATTACCAGGTTAAACCTCAACCTATTATTTCTAACACAATCATTCCCCATTGCTCATCCTGATTCTAGTATCCCAGCAGCTAAAACATTTTCTTTTTAGAACTGCTATATGCAATTTAAATGGACAATTAGTGTGGAAGTCCTGAAGTCCTGAAAACACTATGCTTATGAACAGGAAGACTGTAGATCCACTGAATGTCTATTACCATTCAAGATATCCATCCCTTTGCAATGAGAGCAGCACTTCAAACACAATCCAGGCTCATTTATATCCAATATGAGAGAGCAGAGGACATTTCCTCTTCAGCTACTGTTCCTAATAACCAATATTTATAACTCACTCTTTACATAACCATTTATCTTTAGATTTTGAGGGGTGTTTTGACCGATAATAACAGTCCATATAGGCCACATTTGTACCATGTGTTCTTAGATCCCAATGTTCACGTAGATGAATAAGGGTACAGAAAATAATAAATAGGACACAAAGTAGACCAAGAGTGTTAGGAGTAGTTTTCAGTTTGCTGCAAAAAATCGCAGATTTCCTCATTTAAATGAGACAAACTCAGGAAACAGCAGGTTTCCCCTTGCAGGCTAGCAGCATTCCAGCCTACAAGGGGCTGTTTGGGGTTGAGGGCAGTGGGAAGCAGGGGAAATCACGTGCATGTACATGTGCACACATGCACATGGCACCCACACAGTGGTGGAACACCTCCCTCCAGCTAAGTCTATGGGGAGGGGGGAGGAGGAGGAGATGAGGGGCACAGAAGATGCATTAGGATGGCGGGGAGATGGACACAGGCCATGTGTGGGGGGCAGTAAGGCATAGATGATGCAGAGAGGGGCAGGGGGAGGGCAAGTGCCCTCCAGATATCTGGTCACACAGAGAGGCATTGGGCTGCAGCCTGTCCAGGCTAGCTGCAGGCTGGAGCTGGCTCCACAGCCCAGAGGGTGGGAGGGAGTGCTGCACAACGTCAGGCGTGGCAGCAGCACAGAGTTGTGCCCCCCACTGCTGCCGGGCAGGCAGGGGACACCTCACCTTGGCAGTCATTGTAGAGCAGCTTTCCCTTCCATGCTGGGTCCCACCTGCAGGGCTGTGGAGGTGGCTCCTCCAGAGCTGGTCTGACCCAGCTGCCACCCTGCATCTCGCTGTGTGCACAGAAATTGGGGGGGGAAGCATGTACCCCCCATTCCCCCAACATGTCACCTATCTGTCTCCCCCCACACCACAAATGCGGCCTGTGCCCACACCCTCTCTACCCCACATACCCATCCTCTTCCTTATACTCTGGGGGGCTGGGGGCAGAGGGAGCAGTGGGTTGGGAGTAAGAGGCACCAGCAGGCCTCTGAGCACCATGGGTTCAGAGTGAGGGGTGTTGGCAGGGCTGGGGAGCTGTGGGTGGGGAGTGAGGATACTGGCTGGGCCCAGGAGCAGTGGGTAAGGAGTGAGGGGCACATAGGGCTGGGGGGGGGCGGGGGCTGTGGCTTGGGAAGTGAGGGGCACTGGCAGGGCCAGGGGACTGTTTCAGCTGGACCTGCATCCTGGTAAGCAAAGGGGACAGGGATGATTTTCTATGATAAAAAAACCCCAAATATATAGGTATTTAGAATTTATTTTATTATGACCGAGGCACTGTTAGGCTTCCAAGTTGTTTTATTTATTTATTTATTTATTTATATAAATCAGGTGAGCACAATGTTTTATTGATATACTTACAATTTTAAAGCAACTTGGAAATATATATCAGTTGAACACAGAGTAAGTGAGTGAGTATAGATAAAAAGATGGAGGTGCACTGATACATCAGTCCCATATTGGATAAGCACTGATGTAAGGAAAATTGACAGTACCAGCAACCAGCTTTTTTTGGCTGGTGTGGCCGATAATGTCGCTGATAAATGCCTTGTGCATGTGTGCTGCTGCAGCGCATCACACAGATGGTGGGGAGCACAGACCGGCAGTATGGGGAGCAGCTGGGTTCAGCTGGTAAATTTGTTGTGGTGGAAGGGGTGAGGGTGAGGCGCAGATTGAGGTTCCTGCAGTGAAGGAAGGAGTGGAAGTGGGAGTGAGGTTGGGGCAGGGGCTGCCCAGCCAGGGCAGGTCAGGGCACAGGATAGAGCTGCGAGCAGCTTGTCTGGGGGGCACAGGGAGGGAGTGGCAACTCCTGCTGATATCCGCACCCCGGGAGGGCATCATGGGGGGTGAGTGCCCCCAGATCTGTATGTGGGGTGAGGGCGGGCTGCCAATGCAGGCTGGGGCTGCACCAAGCTCTCCCCAAGCACCACCACCACCCACCCCCTGCCAGGGAGAGCCCAGCACCACCCTGCCTGCAGCAGCAGCTTGCCCTGTCCCCACACACAGATAAAAACCGATACAAGAAAATCCTTTTTTTTTTTTTTTTTTAAATGCAACACAGACCATAGAACTAGGGACCTACCAAATTTGGGATGGCTGCCTGCCAATTTCATGGGCAGACTGCAGAGCTCAGCTGCCATTTTGTGGGCAGAAAGCAGCCCCTTCCCCCGCACAATACCCCTGATTAGTTGAGGGGCCTTGGTCGCCCCACAGCTAATTGGCTACAAGGGCTGCCTGTCATGCGACCCCACCCCTTGCTGCCAATTGGTGCAGAGGGGCAGGGCCACATGACAGACAGCCCCTTCAGCCAATCAGCAGGAAGAGGCATGGGCAACAACCATCTTGCCAGCAGCCTGTTAAGCGGGCAGACCCACTCCCCCCCCCCCAGTGGGCTGCTGCAGTGCCCTGAGGACTGCTGGCTCCTTCTGGGGACCTAGCACTTTATTTTCAATAAGTCTGTCTCCCCTGCATGGATTTTGCAGGCAATGCCAGATTTTGCGAAATCAACAAAAAGACAATCTTGGTAGGTCCCCACACAGAGATCATACGAAGACAGAACCTTCTCCAGGTTCCTTCAAAGAATGTGACAAACTCCCTAAAAATCTAGAAGCCATTACAAACCTCATCATTTTCCACTTTCAATGTACAGGATATTATTTTGACCTTGCTTTCTGTAACAAATTCATAACAACTTCTATACTTAAAAAGCCCATCAAAACAAATTATACTCTTGGCCCATGGGGAAGGATGAGAACAAGACACAACAGATACTAGCCACGATACTTATGCAGTAGTTCATAAAATCACAGAGAAGTAGGAGGAAACATCGTAAGTCAATCCAGTCCAACCCTCTTCCTGAGGCAGTATCATCCCTATTCAAGCCATACAATACAAATCCATTATCTAACTTCTCAGCAAACTACATAGTCAATCCTAACACAACACCAGACAAAACACCCTAACCTGCCACAAGTAAAGCAGGGGAACCACAGTGGCTAATGTCCTGCTGCTGTAAAAGTTAATATATGCTAAAAGGAACCCAAGAAAAGGACCATGTGTCCCACAGTTCCATATTAGTCTGTCCATGGGATAAAATTCCTTCCTGACCCAAAAGATGGCAATTGCTGTCTAGTTCCTCTAGTCAGGAATCTATAGGTTTAAGTCCCCTCAGGCATACCACAGTCAAAATCCCCAGTCTTGACTGCAGCCAATACCCTATGCCTCTGAGGAAGGCTTAAAAACCCCCTGACGGGGTGGGTGGGGAAGGGGGAAGGTGTCTGTGTCTGTACGGCTTTTTATGCCAGCATCCAAATCATTAATAAACATGTTGAACAGCACTGGGCCCAGGACAGACCCCTGTGGGCCTCCATTCAACACCACTTGCCATTCTGAGATCTCCTGTGCCAGTTCCTTTAGTACCCTGAGATGAAGTTCATTAGGCCCTGCTGACTTGAATTCAATCAGATCCATCAATAGCTCTCTGTTTCTTTTGCTATCTCACCTCCAAATAATCCTTATGAGGTATCTAGTTGCAGCTTAATTTTTTTTGTATGAAAACTGAGGCAAAGTAGCTGTTGAGTAGTTCCACCTTCTTTGTATCTTATGTTAAGAGGACTCTCTGGCTAGTTAACAGTTGACCCATAGCCTCCTTGGTCCTCTTTTTCTGGCCAAATTACTCATAGAACCTCTGCTTGTGGTCTTTTACATTCCTCACCAAATGAAGCTCATTCTTTATCTTTGCCTTCTTGATTCTGTCCCTGCAGCTTCTTGCTTTTTCCTGGCAAGCTTCATTAGTAACCTGCCCATTTTTCCATTGCCTGTGTGCTTTCCTTTTGTATTTGCGGCATCCTAGAAGCCCTTTGTGCCACCATATTTGTCTCTTGCCATTCTTCTTCTGCTTCCATTATGCCCAGACAGCTTCTTCCTAGGCTTCCAATACTGTGCCCTTTAGATGCTCCAGACCCTCCTGGGTGCCTTTATCCTTCAGTCTGTGTTCCTACTGCACCATGCCCATTAACTCCTTGAGTTGGCTGATATCTGCTCTTTTGAAATCCAGAGTCCTAATTTCGCTGGCCTCGTGCTTTCCTCCCACGATACCCATCACCGACATATCTGCCAGCAGTATCTTCCCTGTTCAGGACAAGATCCAAGTTGTATCCCCTAGTTGTATTCTCCACTTTCTGGAACAGAAAGTTGCCCTCCAAACAAGTTAGGAACTGGCTTGACATTTTATGTTTGGCTGCAATGTTCTTCCAGCAGATGTACAGAAAATTGAAGTCTCCCATCAATACCATCCATTAGCTCTTGGGTATATTTGTCACCGCCTCAAAGAGTACCTCATCTACCTCCTCTTCCTCATTTGGCAACCTGTAATAAACTACTATATCGGTGGTTCATCTTTCACCTTTCATCTTCACCCAAATGCTTTTTGCTCTGCTGTCTTCTTCCTCCTGAACCAGGGAACAAGTATATGTATTTTTGACATACAAGGTAACACCACCACTTTTTCTCCTAACGCTAACCTTCCAAAACAAAGTATAGCCCTCAGTGTAGACATTCCAGTCATAAGATACTCTTTCCAGTTCTGGTCAGATAGATCCCACCTCTTGAGAGCAGTCTTCCTCCTCAGAACATCCACCCAGTGTCAAAGAGTCTGAAGCTGTCATGTCAATACCACCATTTCAGCCATGCGTTTACTTCTGGGCCCCTGCCTTCCCATGGGGAAGATCAATGAAAACACCATTTGTGCTCCAAACTCAACGTTCCTGCCCAGTGCCTCATAGTTGCTTCTGATCTGCTCAGTATCATTCCTGGCAGTACTGGTGGTGCCTACATAAATAAGCAGAAAAGGGTAGTGGTCTGAAGGGTGGATGAGCTTTGGCAGTCTTTCTGCAACATCCTGAATTCAGGCTCCAGGCAGATAGCACACCTCCCATGATACCCAATCCAGATGACAAATTGGTGTCTCTGTACCCTGTCCTTAACCAATGGTCTATGACCCACTGACAAGCCATAGATGTTGTGGGTAGGCTATGACAGCAAATAGAGAGGAGAGGGGTTACCTGACACTGTTTCCTGAACAGGGCAAGTGTAACTACCTTAGTGTGGCACTGTCAAGCACCCTGTTAATATGATTGCTCTACTTGTGACTGAAGAGACAGCATGAAAAGACTTGCACTGCCACCACTTTTGTTTGCAAAGTATAAATTATTTTGCAATTGTTAAGGTTGGCTGTGAGACTGAATAACAAGAATATCCAGAGTTCTGACAGTTAATGCTTAAAAAGAAAAAAAAAACTGGAAGAGGTATTGGATTTTATGATTTAGGATTTTTGCCAATCTCTGCACTTAGGCCAGACTTTTATGAGGGAGATGAATTATCACATATCTTTCTGTTACAGCATCTTTGGGCCCTCTTCTCAAAACAGCTGGTGCTGGCCATCTGAGGAGTTAGAAGAAACTGGAATAGGTGAACCACAGGTGTGATTCAGCATAGCAGCACTTCTGCTTTTTTTCCTTGGGCTTAGGGAGGATTGCAAAGGGAAGTTTTGCTTCCCTGTATTGTAATGGTACTACATTCACATTCTAGAAAATAAAATAACGAATACTAGGCTGTACAGGTATTAGCTCAAAGCCGTTCTTCCAGAGGAATTCCAAGTGAACTTAAATTAAGAAGGAGTCTGCACCCTTCAGTGTCCTGAATGAACACTCAGTGAGCTGACTCGTGCTTCAGTTCAAGCCATAGGCTCTAGTATGGCTTGTGGTGATCACCCCCCACCACACACACACACACTTTTATTCATCGAGTTCTCAACTGACAGTAATATCAAAGATATTTTAAACACTCAATGAATAAGGTTCCTTTCGTCTGCAGTGGGGGAACAGGAGGCAGGGGACTCCCGCCAAATCATCCAGCTCTCTTTGTGGAGGTGAAACAGCAACTTGTGTCAGATGTACATTCAAGCCACAATCTACTTAACTTTGAGAAAAAAGGATGTGCCTCGGAAAAAGGGGGTGGGGGAAGAATAGTGAGAACAGAAATTCTAGCAGGTTGCAGCTGAACTCTCTAACTCAGTTTGGGAGTGTTTAGTAGTGTTATTTAAGTATGCTAGCTATTAAATGGAACCATTTGCTTTGTTTCCCTCTGTGTACACACCTGACTAAGTAGTCAAGCTTCCCAGGTAGCATAGAGAATTTGTAGCTTTGCCCACTAAGTGTTGTGTATAGTTGGAAAAAGGATATACAATTTAACTTGCTTATCTTAGTGACCTATGGGACTTCACTCTGAAGTTACTTTTAGGGGGGTTGGTGATAAGGTAAATGGATATAAAAGCCTGAGTACAGATGCTGAATCCCACCAGATTGTTGCAATATACAGAAAAGAAAGATGCAACAGAGTCTTCCCTCAGAAGCAGAGCAAATATTTACAGGGGAAATCTACAACACAAAGAGAGAGAGAGGGAGGAAGAAAGCAAGTCTCAATAAGTCTTAAAAAATCCAATGCCTCATTACTAGAAGAAAGAGATATGCCTTAAACCTTTCTTTCAGGTATTTTTCACAATTCCTCATGACTAATGAGTACTTTAAATAAAGAATTATTTGTGTCTAAAATGTAATAAAATGTGTAAACAGCCTTTGCTAAACAATACAATTTGTGTGACCTGAGCTGAACAGCCAACAGGTAGTGATTTATTTGGAAAACTGGGGATTTATGGCTGGTTCCAATATTGCTGTGCTTCCTCCCTCAGCTGCAAAACCCTCATGGCAGATAGAGGCGGCACGCCTTTCACATACTCTCTTGCAAATCAGTCTGTTTGCACTAACCTTTTTGTTCTGGACACGTACTTTAAATCACAATTCTGTTACAAAACTATAATAAAGTCTCCATTGATTAACTGACTAGGCCCACAGTGCTTGCATGCCCTTTGCCATGTTATTTGCTTATATAGCACAGAGCCTACTCATTTGGTGTACAAATAGGAATCTTCATGTTTAAAACACTAGGAGTTGGACACAAGATCCAGGCTGGAGTTGGCTCTATCCTTATGCCCGAGAGGGCTTCCTAGGCATGAAGGGCAGTTTAGTTTATGCAGTTGTGTCCCTTCCGCTCTTACCATGCATGATCAATGGCAGCAACTCTACACTACTCTGGCAAAGTTGGATTTTCTTCCAGTGACTAGAGAAGGCACCATACAAGAACCCAAAGTTAAGGAGCGAGCTGACTGCCTGCAGAAGTAGCACCTCCTGCAGCTCCTATCTAAGAAGCAGGGAAAGATCCAAAATGGAAGAAGGGGAATTCTCTCAGAGACGACAATTTTCAGTTGGAAATGGATGGGGAAAGCAGCAAGGGCTTGGTCAGTCAGCCTACTGATGGGAGCAAAGCAGGGAAGAACAGCTGGCCAAGAATAGTTTTGAGTGGCTGTGGCTGGCAGAGTAGAAAAGGACTGTTACCATTTCAATTCAGTCTGTAAGAAAGGAAGAAATGACGAACAAAAAAAGCAAGGGTGAAAGGGTGGCCCAAATTCAGCAAAACACTTAAAGCTTTCCCACTGAAGTCAGTAAGAATTTAGCAGGCTTTCAATTGCTTTGCTGAATCACAATCTGTAGGTACAATTAAAGAACAAAAATGGTATCTGTGATGCCTGCAAAAAAAAAAACCAGAGTGAGATTTTTCTGGTCATTTTCTAAAGCTGAAGTAAGGCAGCAGTCTAAATCACACACTCTCTCCGCTTATACATCTGGAGTGTTTTGGCCCCAAAAGAAACATTCTTTTTCCTGACTGGCATCAGGGTGGAACTGAATGACTTGAGATCCCATCGTCCCTTTCTCAGAGGTTTATGTGGATGTTCAAGTTCTTCCAAATAACCTTCCACCACATCTGGGAACTGGATCATACTTCATTCTGAGAGCCAATTTCCAACTGAAATGGGCCACTCTACTTGTTGCCAAAGCTAAAGATGACTGTGTCAGTAACAGCAGTTAGGGAGAAAACGCCTTCGTAATTTGTATCCCTAGCTCCCACTAAGATGTAGTGAAGCTACTTTTAACTGTAAGTTTGGTGGCATCATTAGCTCTGTTCACCACCACAATATACATTGGAGTATAGAAAACTTATCTTAGAGAGAAGTGGCATAATCAGCCTAGACTGATTTTGCACAGATTAAAATACACAGAATACATTGCTCTTACATGTATGTTGCAAACATAGGGGAAGATGTCTTTGTTTTTGACTGAAGAATTCAAAAAAAAATCCTTTGAACAAAGATGCTTAGTCAGAGTACCGGATTTTAGATTCACATTCTGATACCAAAAAGACACCCAAGGATGTTGAAATCTGATGACAATTTCCCCCCTCAAACTTAATAAAGAGTTTTCAAAGTCAACAGATGAGAACTCAAAGCATGGTAAGCAGCTTTCTGTTTGTCCAATGCTTTGCCTGAATCCCCATTTACAAGCTGAAATGATGTTTAGTAGAAATCTCAGAAGAGGGAGAATTGCACAAACCCAACCCAAAGCATCTCTCTCTGCATATAGATCTGACTGTCAAGGGAACAACAGGAGAGGAATATGCAAAGTATTTTGGGAAGTTCAATATTTATTATGTAAATGTTTTCTTTTTGACAGTTCAAAGTCACCTCATGGGTCTAAGATACCAGAATTTTATAGTCGAATGCTACATAGTAAGATGTCATGTGTTCAACAGGCTTAAACCACAGAGTTACGATTACCAGTTCCGCAAGGCACTCTGCTTAAGACCTGTAATATGAGGATCATAATGCAATTCTGCACAGTCTCACAAGACCTCATGGAAACCATGCTATAAAGCCTGACCCTATATAGTGGGGAATCAATTTTGAGCCACTATCTCCAAAACCAGAAAAATAAGTAAATACTTAAAAACACCATTTGGAGTCCACAAGGGGTGCCAGTCATAACAGGCTTTCAACTACTGTTTATTTAAAGTAATGACATTTATAAAATTAATGAAGTGCTGCATCCCCTCAGACTACTTTACAAAATCAAAAAACTTCTTTGTAAGTATTTTATAAGGTTTTTATCAGAAAGACATGGCCCAAAGGACATTCAATTTTCTATCTGACCTAAAGAATAAATTTTAGCTCTCAGAGGACAGAGACCATTAAAAAAGAAGCAACAAACAACCAAAAAATCCGTTAGTCTGCATCTAGAAGCAAATCACAGAAAGCCAGCTTATGGAACATGTCTCTTTCTTAGACTGGCACTCGACTTTAATGCAAAGCAGCGATGCAAGATTTTATTAATAAAATCTGAAAGTTATGAAAAATAGTGCCCTTGATATAACTGTTATTCCTACATAGCTCTAACACAGACACATATACAATGTTAATGCAGACTACCGACATACATGAGGTTTGGCTGTCTAAGCACATGCATAAGTCTGGATTTTTTTCTCCATTCTTTTCTCCAAACTTTCCCCATCAATAGACTTGCCAGAGCGATGTTACTTACCGATCTGTACTCGTAATGGAGTTTATTAAACTCTGTGCCGCTAATTGTGATTTCTGGGATGTAGTTAGGGAGAGAAGTAGCTTCCAACACCTCGTATTTGTTTTCAACACTAAAGGTAGAAAGAGAAGTACTGTTATGTCTCCATCTCTTAGGAAAATAGATCTATCAACTTTGAAATTCAAACACATATTGGAAAAGAGCAAAATGACCTAATGTCTGCCTGTCCTCTGCATCCAATCACTGCTTGGGTCAAATCAAATTTAGAAAAATATGTTTTTTCAGTTAAAATATACTTCTGCAGATCTGCGATTCCCTTGTAGTTACTATATAATATATACGAACCAATTCCCTTTCCACTCTCACCATACCATTTAAAATGTAACCATTACCCCTTTTAGCCTTTGCTTGCAAATAGAGAGCTACTCACATTCCTGATGCTAAGGTTTCCAGCAATTATACACCTACCACAAGGGAGCTCTAGCTCTATCAAAGCACATTTTTCAATGTTGTAACTCAATAATAGATAAATATAGAACAGATGGAAGCTTTGTTCTTCATTTAATGTCTTGCAAATCCAGGAATTGATATATTTCATTTTCTGAACAGAGATGTTTTCCTCATCAATATTAGTCTGTTTCCATCCTTACAGAAATGAAGATGTTATCTGAATAATGAATGCATGGCTCCGTTCCACAAAGTTTGTACACAACACTGCAGTTTCACACTGGCTCTTTTTTTAAATTCCAGATTGCTTAGATTATGTAGATTAAATTTTGCCCTGAATTACATGACCATTGTATGTAGATCTGAAGTGCGTTTCCTCCAAAGGCATTTAAAGTTATATATTACTCACTGCTTAAGAAAACTAAATTAAGTCTTCCCTCCAATATAGGAAGCTATGTGACCAAATATACAGTGTTCAAATCTTACTCATTTTTCCTATCATGCCTTGTCTGAAAGGGCTTTTACATGTACCTGGCAACGTGTTACAAGTGAGAAAGCAGTCACGCTGAATAAGAACTAGCAAAATAGTGTTAAGGTGCATTGCCAGGTACCAATGTCTGCTTCAGTTATTGGCCATCTCTAAATAACTTGGCTGGCAGGATCGGAGACTAGAACAGAGGCAGAGGCAACGCACCCTCCGTACTGTATTAGTACTTTGTTGTTGAATGAGTAGAGGTCAAGGGTTAGAAACTAGCAGAACAGAGAAACCAGGAAGACTAGGGCCAATTACAGGTGAGCATTCCTGTAAAGGAAGTTATTCTCAACCACTGCATCTGCCTTATGAATAAGCCCTCCCCCTTCTCTGATGGATGATTGGAAGTTCACCACAGTGATGTCTAAACCAAAAAATGCTATGGCTTTAACTACATATCGTTAGAATTGTACAACTCCCCCATTGCTAAGGCAACAACATTGACGTACAGTATTCCTTTTGCTATATGCAAAGAGGTATAACCTATAAAGCTGTTGATATATCAGTACAAAAAGCGCAAAGGCACTATACTAGGGTTATATCAGTGTAACTTTTTCCATGAAGAAACTCCACACCCCTAACCAGCATAGTTACACCAATGAAAATACTGTATTTTTACCAGGTCTTAGATGTTATCTATTTCTTTAGCTCTGTCTATAGCAGTAACTTGGCAAAATCCTCCAAGTTTGGATATGGTTATCCTAGTATAAAAATGCTTATGTTTTTATAGCTTACTATTCAGCATGCAAAATAAGCTAGACTGCTACTGGTCACCTTCACAGTGGTCCCCATGAGGGGTTTTCCCCAGCAGAATGATGTTGGCAAACAGAGAAAATTTATACCTAATAACCAGGGATCCAGAAAAACATGGTAAAATCTGGATTTTCTCATTTTTAGAAGGAAAAACCCACATTTTCTCCTTTAAAGGAGAAAAACGCAGGGAACTGTGGGTTTCCCCTTGAAGGCTGCCAGAGTTCCAGCCTGCCAGGGGCTGCAGGAAGTGGGAGAAGGGCAATTAGCAGGGGTTGGCACGTGCATGTGCACGCGTACACATGCACATGGCCGCCAGGCAGCCCGAGAGCAGCTCCCACAGGTACGTCTGGTGGGGAGATTGAGGCCCCCATAGTAAGGGAGGGAGAGAGTTGGGCAGGGCTGGGCAGGCTGGGGTGGTACATGGGAGCTGGGCAGGCTGCTGCCCAGCTGGAGCAGTATGTGGGGCTAGAATGCGCGGCCACAGAGCCTGCACAGAGAGTAGGACAGAGCTGCAGGAGGTTCGTCTGTGGGGCAGAGGGGCTGGCTCAGCCACTGCATGTGCTCCCTTGGGGGAGGTATGGGGGGACACGTGCCCTCAGGTCTGTGCATGAGGTGGGAGCAGGCTACCTAGTGCAGGCTCAGGTTTCCTGTCCTGCTGCCCTCCCCCTGGGGCTTCCGCAGCCCAGTGGGCAGGAGCTGGTGCAGCAGGACAGAACAGGACGGGGAAGCTCCATGTTAGTACTGCAAACCCTGTGCCACCCTGACGAGGCACCCCTATGCTCACCCAACAGCAGTGGGGGTGGCAGTGCAGGGTTGTGCCCCTTGCTGCTGCCGGCTGGGCAGGGGGCACCTCACCAGAGAGGGCACGGGGGCTCATGGTGACAATGAGCTTTCCCACCCACCCCTGCTCTGTCCTGCCACATCGGATCCTGTCCTCTGGGCCACAAAAGCAGTAAGGCAGGGAGCCCTGAGCCTGCAGTAGGTGACACCCCCTCCCCCCCCCAAACAGGCTCTGCTCTAGCTGTGGACCCATATCCTGTTGAGTGAAGGGGGCAGGGGCAGCTCTGATTTTCCATGATAAAACCTCAAAATGAAACACCTAAATTTATAGGTATTTAGAGTTTATTTTATTACAGTGATTGAGGCACTGGTAAGCTTCCAAATAGCTTTAAAAATTGTAAATATGTCAAAAATATTCTGTTCAACATATCTATAGATAGGTAGACAGCATTATAATATATCTAAATATAATATACAACCTATTTTTATTGTTTGAGATATATACATACATACACTGTGTGTGTGAGTCTATCTATACACACACATACAGTGGTGTTTCATTTTAATCAAGGAAAAATAAGGATTTTGGGGAGGGGGGGTTAATCAGAGAATTTGCAATTTTTGAAAAGAGAAAACCAGGATCCCTGCCATCACATTATTTTAATAGCATATGCCAAACTCTACTACAAACAAAAAAACCAAGACTTTCAAATGTAGACCAATCCCCAAAATACATGCGTCACTCCAGGGTATAAAAGGTTAGAGGAAATGTGACTTAGAATGCTGTAACTGTGTTTCCATACTTTTCATGTTTTTAGTACTGCTATACTTTAAATTTAAATGGTTTTAAAATATGTCAACATATTAAAACAATTTTGCATTGTACAGTACTCTCTCTTGCTCTGTTAAGAGATCACACACTTATTAATTCAACCTCTTCCAGTCACAAGATTTAAAAATATGCCGTGTATGCATTTGAATACAAACCAAACCAAACCAAAATACTGCTTGTCTTCACAAAATTCCCATCCCAAATGTACTGCTTGTATTAATTGTGAGTGTTACTTGCAACAAGTAGGACAGAACTGTAGACAGAAACAATGCTTTGAAAATTGATAGTGTCCTTATAACTTTTATCTGAACATTTCCAGACAGAATCTGGCATGCTGTAACATTGTAATTTTAATGTGGCAGGTTAGCTATGATCAGAGTGGTAAGAAACAATGCCCCACAAATGATAGTCCATCAAACCAGCACTGAAACACATTAAACCCACAACAATTTATTTTAAGAGCTTGAGAAACTGCTAGAAAGCACTCTTTAGATTCATTATATATAGACCAACAGTGCCATCTATATGTAGTCTATGGAAAATGCATCAACTACAATTTTGTAATGGAGCAGAATGTCAAAGTTAATGATACAAAAAAAGATGTAAGCTAACAATTGGGTTCCTGATTTTCAATGGCTCATTTATGTACAAATATTTATTATACAGACATGGAAGCAAATCTGCATTGTGTGCAAAGCAGTGTTACCAAACTCTCTTGGAGAGCCCTCAAGCCCTTGAACTGGGCGCTCTCCTCTTGTTCAGTATTGTATAAACACAAGGGGAAACTCAGCCTTAAAAAAAACATGTTTAGACCACATCCTTAAAATGGTTAGTACCATCATCGAAAATTGAGCTACACCCACTCGCTCTGGCTCTCTGTATGCCCAGACTAGCAACTGGACAAAGTGGACTGCCTTGGGTGCATGCCCTGGAGGTGAGCTGCAGGCTCTCTCAAGAAGGAAGGATGGAGAATGCTGCTGAGATGCATGCTGAGGCCACTTCTAAGCCATCTGCTCAGCCTACCTTGCTAGACTTTGGACCATTTGGTATGAAAACAAGTTCATGGGGTCTTTAGCTCTTGGCAGCAGTACCGAGCTCAGCAGGGAGCCAGTACAGATAGGCCTAAAGAGTGAATATACAATGAATATGAATGCAGTTTTGAGAGCTAAAATGTGCATCTACATGTTATTCCGTCTGAGACTTCAGCTCCCTCTTTGTGAGGTCCAGCTTCCTAAACTGTATTTCAAGATCTGGAATGTAAAAGTAAAGATGGAATATGGGAATGGGGCGACAAGAAAGAGAAGACCAAATAGTTATTTTTTAAAAAATAGGAATGAAAATGTCAGAGAAATTCCCTGCAGAAGCTCACATTACCCATCTTAATGCACTGTTTCCCCCCCTAAGAGATTCTGTCAGCAGGAGGGACAGAAGGAGTGATGCTGGTACAGGTTTACTTAACCCTCAATAAATTATTATAGGATACCAGTGCCTGAAGTGCTCCATCAAACACTTTGACAAAAGTGCAATATGAGCCTTTCTTGATTTCTGGTTTTCTTCATACTGTCTTCTCAAACGGAAGGGCCAAAAAGTGTTTCCTTGGAAATGCAAATGAGCCCTGGGCTTACTACAGACGCCAGGCTGCCAAAAAAAGCACAAGGCGGTCTTTTGTAAAACAGGAAGGGGTCTGGACTCTATGGCTTGAAGCGCCCTTTCCAGTTCTATGTTCCTAAGAGGAGCCTTCTTTGGCCCTTCCTCCTAACAAGTGGCTTCTTTGAAGCCATATCATGTACACAACTCCCCTACATGCCTGCATCTTAACCTCCTGCCCTAAGAAAGGAATGCAAAAATAAAGATGAAAGAGAGATAGGAACAGTGGGTAAAAAGCAGTAGGCCACCTGGAATCATCAAATAAAACAGCAATTGCTCCAATTCTGAATTTCAATGGGTTCAATATGGAGCACCTTCACACCTGCCAAATCTGCTCCATAACAGTGCTGCAGAAAGGGGAACACACAAATTGTTAAGTTTTGCAAGTAAGCCACAAGGCTGGCGGAAGGGAGTTCACCATGGAACTGGTCCTTTAATTTCTCCCATGAAGAGCTTCTCTCCTGGTTCACAGAGAATCCATTGGCACCACAGTAACCAGGTACAATCTGCATTTCATTGTTAAGACAGCACTTCCATTCATCTATGCAATCACTTTAAAAGGGAACAAAGGGCTACTGCAACAACTATCAATAATCTAACTGTTCATTTTGTATGATCCTGTATTAAAGTAACTTTAGCTAATTACCCTAATTATCGCCCTGCTTAAAGCTATCCTGGCTTTACTATACTTGTTATGTCTGCATGATTTTAGAAATATAATTGCATCCTGACAGGTTATATCAATATTGATATAATTGCTCTGTATGTTTATGCCCTCAGATTCAGTATTTGCAAGACAAGCTATGGATATTGTTTTTAAACAGGACTATGCCTAGGTTTAATTTTTGGTACTTGCTTAAGTACTTTGCTCAGCTGAGACTTTGCCACAAGATGCTGCATCACCCTCCTATTTAACAAAAGAATTAATCTTGTAGGCTCTTCTTTACACATCATACTTCATATTAACGCCAGTGTCAACCCACTGCCAAGAGCCAGCAGAGCTATGCTGATCTTTTCCTCCCCAACAGAAATCAGTAATGATCATCTTAAAAATATTATAGGCGGAATCTTTTTCATTTAAATGCATATTCTAGTTCTGGAGCAGAGATGGTCGAAACATCTGCAACAAATTGTCTCTCTTGGGAATCTCAGCTTAACAGGATAGTTTTTAGACAGCAAAAACTGATTCTAGTTTGAGACCAAAACAGAGGAATGCCTGTTCCTCACAAAGTTTTTTGTGAAAGGCATTTCCGATAGCCACGTAAAAGTCCTGTGGCATTGGCATGGAGTTGCACGAAAGACCTGATAAAATTTAAACAAAGTTCTGAAAAATCTCTGTGCAGAAACAGCATTGCCAACTTTCCTAATTTTATTGCAAGTTTTGAATGTCTGCATTTGCTAAAGCATCAGCTCCTCAAATCTCCCAAGGATCTCAGTTTTTATTCAAAAACAAAAGTAAGTTTCTACTTTAACCATTTTAGAGAAAAGCTTAAAGCATGACCCCTTCAAGCCTAGAGGAAAAAAAAAAAAAAATAGTTCCCGTCCCATTCCCCACCCCCTCTCCAACACAAAGCTACTCGTCAACCTAAGAAGGCACATGAACCACATTCAATAGCAGGAGGGGACCACAGGGCTTAATGTAAAAAAAACAGTTATCTACTCCAAGTTAAG
This sequence comes from Crocodylus porosus, assembly GCF_001723895.1. NCBI lineage: Eukaryota > Metazoa > Chordata > Crocodylia > Crocodylidae > Crocodylus > Crocodylus porosus. Next base: position 13,506,891 of record NW_017728949.1, on the reverse strand, counting down.
TCATACAGAGATGCAAGGAATAATTCTAGAGGTGACAGACAGATCCCAGCAGAAATCAGAGTAAGATGCAAAGCAAGCTGGAAAACACACCTCAGACATTTAGACAGATTATCCAGTTAGCATGATTTCAAACGATGGCATGGCATCTCTGTTCTCCACTCATATGCCTGTAGGAATCACTCCTTTATCAGAGATAAAAGCAAAAGTTTTCTACATCTCAGGGCGGATACCAGGTCACTCCTGGATAACACATTACACTCTATGCAAATCAGCACCAAAAAATAAGGACTGTTGAAACAGCAATTTAAAAAAACCCTCTCGTTTCAGAACAAGTGTCCATTCAGTTCTCTTCCTTACTTAGTGTGCTTGTTTCTTATAGTTGTAAAACTGAATTGGCTGGACTACCTCTGTGAAGCAAAGCTCAAATAAAAAACAATTTACCACATTCACTACATACTGCATCACCTGTGCAATTCACACCCTTATTTTAACATTCAAACAGAATCCTGCATTCTTAGGCGGTCACTTAAATACAGTGAAAGAACAAACATAATGAATCAACTTTGAAGTGTCTGAGATTGGTGGAAGTTCCTCAGTACTTGAAATTAAACTAAGCTAGGTTAGAAATGAAACAACCAAAAGACAATTACTCTTAATCTGACATCCCTTCAGTAAAAGCTCAAGAATATGTTTCTGATGTTCTGCCAAGAAAAATATCGGAGAATTTACTGCATTAGATTTGAGATATAGTAATACTTTTTCCTGCTTATGCAGGGGGTCGGACTCGATGATCTATTGAGGTCCCTTCCGACCCTAGCATCTATGAATTATTAACAAGCAAAACAATTAAAAGGACACAAACGGTAAGCTTTGGCTTTTTGGGGGGTTCTTTCCTCCAGCAAAGCCATCAGGCTGCTAGTTTGGTTTTGAATAAATAACTTTTAAATAAAATATGTGTTGATGCACATCAATTTGTAAGGTATGAGTGATACTAATAGTAAGCTAAATTTTGCCTCTGCAAGTTATACCTTATATAAGATACATCAAAAGTATCTGTGCGTGGGGGAAGGTGCGGGAAAAGGGGGCAGCAGTGGCTGCATTTAACTTTGAACCTGCCTAACAAAACAGAAGTTTAATATGATATAGAGTTGGAAACACAATACATTCAGTATTTCCTGTGCATCTGTAGCTCAGCTAATACCATGCATATGGCACCAAACAAAACATAGGTAACCACTTAAAAGCACTATTTGATCTGTGATGGGAACATGCATGATTACATTGTAAGCTTGGTGAGAAAGTTAACTGATTTTTTTCTGCTTTTCAAATACACAGCTGTAGCAGTCACTTTTTAGTAGCGTTAGCTGAAGGACTGGATTCTAACAACACATTCAACAAAGGACTGGACCATAAATCTATGCAGAAGCTAAAACTGTTACAGCAATCCACTCATTAAATGAAATATGTCACTATGATCATGTAACGCTGATGCTCCATGAACTTCTTTCAATGCCCACTCATTTCGAAGTGGAATTTTTTTTAAAAGGCATTAGTGCTGATCTAAATGGCCTAGGGCCTGGCAACCTGCAACAAAACATTTTAAACACCACGGACATACAAAAAACTAGAACTCTTGGTTCCAAAATGATACCTTTTATTAGAGCAACTGGAAAATGGCAAGAAAATTGTCCTTTTCTGCAAGCTGTCAGGATCAAAGTCCCTTTGTCTGTGGAGGGAAGGGATGGAGGAGGGGCAGATTGAGGCCCCCACAGTGAGGGAGGGAGTGGGACAGTGGCTGGCGCTGCCCAGCCTGGGCAGTGAATGCGACCCTGCTGGGGGTTGAACAGAGCTTGTCCAGGGGGTAAGACTCCCCGCTGCTGCATGCACCCCTGGGGGAAACATGGAAGCCATGTGTCCCCCTTGATTTGTGTGTGGGGTTAGGGCAAGCTGCCCACTGTGGGCTTAAGGCCAGGGGCTACACCAGCCGGGGCTGTAATCGGGGTAGGCAGCAGCAGCAGCACTGGGAATGGTGGCTATGGCAAATTTTGGGGTGGCTATAGCCCACCCTGTAGCCACCCCTCTCAGCACATAACTTGCCCGGGGTCATTTAGCAGACCAGTATCAGAGCTGAGAACAGTATCCAAGTCCAAGCCTCCTATTCTATTGCTATAACCATTATAGTTTATTGCTACCTCCCTATATTCTCATTTATGTCCATAAATTAGAACCTAAAAGAGGTATCTTTTACACCAGGGGTAGCCTACCTGCAGCACAGATGCCACACATGGCATGGACTGCCTGTGTGTGTGGCACACAGGAAATCGGGAAGGGGACAGGCAGCACAATGACAGATAGGGAAGGAAGCAAAGCAGCAGGGTCAGGCAGGAAGCATAGGGCAGGGACCAGAAAGCAGAGCAGCAAAATCAGGCAGGGAAAGGGGGCTGGAATGGCACTTGTAGAGAGCAGAGGGCTAATTTGTGGCATGCCTGCCAAAACAACTGGCATAAAACAATGGGGGCCCAAGTGAGGTAAATGAACTGCACTGCTCCCCATGAAAACTGGAAGAATGGCAGGGAAAATGACTGTGATGTGAAACTGATGCTCCATGCTGCATTCTGTCCCACAGCATGAAATGAACTAACAGTCACATGGGGGCAGCATGAGCTCAAACATGGAAAACGGATCCCTAGCCTTCCCCACTTGGGAAATAAATAAGCACACTTAGAAAAGCAGTTCCTTTATGCACCAAACCATTAAAAATGAGAACAATGAGTAAAGGCCTCTGTGATGAATGGGCTCACCAGAGCTATTTCTCCTCTCAGGTATCAGGGGAGGGAACATGCTATAGGGTAGAGGATATGAAGAATGTAATATCACTGACACAGGGAGATAACTGAAGAGCATCATTAATGCCTTTGTTAAATGTGATGTAGTTCAGTTATTGACATAGATTCTTTTGCAAATTACCTTTTGTTTTGGTAATGTAACTGCTTTGCATTTATTTAAAAAAAGGTAAGGATAAAACCCTAGGAGTGTGAGGTGTATCATTCATGAGTTAGCACATAAACTTTCAACTTTTACTTGGTGTTAAATTTTATGGAATGCAATTGGCACATTAGAGAATTCAGGCTGAATACTGCAACACAAACTTTTCTTTTTGTACATGTTTATTTCAGCCTAGCACAAGGACTTCAGTGTGTCAGAGGTGAAGCCTGCCGTACTAAAGACAGGGAATTCTCATTTGCAGGCATATGCTTCTGAAATTTAAAACACATTTGTAATATACATCTAAATATAAAAAGCATCCTCAGAGTCATCTTCTGAAGGCAGGTTGTATTTTTAGCAAGGTATGGAGGACAGCAAAACCCATGTTGTCAGAACAACTTAAGTTAGTACCTAGTTAAGATTAGAACTTGAAAAACACAGCAACAGCTGTTTGCCATGAAGAACAATTAAAAGCAATTCAAGTAACCTTGAATGAAAATATCCATGGAAAAAAGATGTTTCTTCATACACAAGGTTTAACAAAGAATTAAATATTTAGCAGTGTGTTTTGCTTCCTTGTATATTGTGAGTTGCAGTTCACCGATGGCGTGCCTTACAATAAAACTTAAACACTACCTTGTTTGAATGGTTTCCTCTAATTCCTTCCTACACTTTGTACAAACAAACCTTTGTTAGTCCCTTTATAGTACAAAAACAAGTAACTTTAGAGTATTTTTTTTAATCTTTCAGAAAGTGAAGACCTGATAGCTGTGCTCGGTGTAAGTAACCAACTGAGTTTCACTTTAAATACTGTGTGAAATGCTTATTGTAAGTTTGGAGTAATCGAGACATTTTTAGTTTTCATCTTTTTTCTCTACTGCTGATACTCCTAAAGTTGAAGCGTGACTATTTTTTTTATTTTTAAAACCACTGTATTTTTTCTATTTGACAAATTCCACCCAATGCTGCTTTCAGTGAAAGTGAAACATTGCAAGTCTGTTTAAACAATTATGTAAAAAGGTGCTTGCCATACTAAGGCATATGAATCAGCAGAGCTTTGAGTACAGTGTGAATTTGTTAACTGCTGCAACCAACTAAGGGAAAACACTGTGTCTTTGCATAGTATGTAAAAAAAAAAAACCAAACTAGGGACTTTGGAAGTAAAGACCACCACCTTAAAATCATTTAATTAGGAGAACGAAGACACAGAATACAGAGAACCTTCCTTTAACATATGAAAAGTCATCCTTGTATAATGAAATGCATCCCTGTAACCTCAGGATGCATTCGAAATAACATAAGCAAATAAAAGGCAGAAAAAAGGAAAATAGTATTAATCACCATAATGAGAAAAGGTACTGAAATAAAGGGAAAAATTAAATCAATATCAAGAACAATTCTTACTAATGATTTAGCCCAGTGGGGATCAACCTTTTAAGGTAGGCAGGGTCACAAATTAAGCAGCGTGCCCTACCCAAGGACCAATGTAATCCCCTTCCCCTGCCCAATCAGCTGATCTGCTTTCTATTCCCGGATCTGTGTCATACACAAGAGGCTGCCTGGGGCACTTGTGGCATGTGTGTCTCAGGAATAATCTTCCAGGTGACACTCAGAAAGCTCCATAAACCCCACCCCACAATATTAAGAACATCACAGTGGTGGATGTGTTGAGTGGGGGAGGTGGGGGAGCAATCCTCTACTGGAAGCAAGAGGAGCTGTCCATTAGGACTTTGCTACCTCTAGAGCCAATACAACTATGTGCAGTAAGAACAGAACAAGTACCTAAGGCAATTTGCAACATAAAGTTGTGAAATGTACATGTTAGCAGGTGCATTCAAAAATTCGACATTCCTGCTGTTAACATTCTAGTCCCTGCTCTTTTCAACTTTTCTATATTTACACATCTTCTCACCATTTCCGAATGTTAGGATTGCTATCTCCTTTTTCATCAACTGACATAGAGCCTAAAATCTTTTCTGTTGAGGCACAACTCCCACAGAAGTGGACAGGTCAGCTTGGTTGCCTGTATTAGAAGGGCATTTTGGGGTCCCAAAAGATTCATGGGCAAGACATTTAAAGGCTTGTTTCTGCCCCATCATATTTAAAGGAATCTCTCCTCAGGTACACAGAATGTGTAGACACAAAATAGACACACTCTCTGCTAGCAGTGCCTCCTGCAGCAGAAAAAGCTTACTGCATATACAGTGTATCCTAAGAAATTATTTTTTGTTATTTCAGTAAGTCTCTCTTCAAATCTTATCTCCAATAATCCAATTAAACAAGAGTCTTTAAAAAAATGTCCTGAAACAGCAATATTTTAAAATCATCCAAACTACATGAGTGTGAATGACATAGGACAGCAATACTTTAATTCCTGGATTAGAATTAGTAAGGCTTTTTACTTAGGTTCTTTACTGGGAAAATAATATGGATTGAGCCACTGTGTTTCTGTCAACTGTCCAAGTTTATAGATTTCATAGACTTTCATAGACATCAGGGCTGGAAGGGACCTCAGGAGATCATTGAGTCCAGCCCCCTGCCCGAAGGCAGGAAGTCAGCTGGGGTCATAGGATCCCAGAAAGATAAGCAT
>NW_017728949.1:13499264-13501216 GCF_001723895.1 Crocodylus porosus | reverse complement strand
GCTCCGAGCCGTGTCATTGGTGCCACGTGAATAAGGAGCATGGGGTAGTGGTCTGTGGGCCGGAGGAGCTGCGGGCTCCTCTCCGCAATGTCTCGGATGCGGGCCCCCGGGAAGCAGCAGACTTCCCGGGCTAAGGGGTCGGGGCGGCAGATTACCCCCTCAGTCCCCCACAGGATGGAGTCTCCCACAACAAACACCTTTGTTGGCACAAGCTATCTGTTTTCTCTACATTTCTTTTTAGCTCATTTGTCAGACACTTGCTCTCTGAACAGTGGAGAGGTCTAAGAGCAGAAAGGGAAGTGAACCATACAAAGCTGAGAAAATGAAAAATGATTTATGATGGAGACAGTCTGAACAGCAACACATATAAAAACTGCTGCATTCCCCTCAGATCAAACTTTAGTATGATACTTATTAACAGAAATGTACAATTAAGGTACACTGAAGCTAAATATATTTTGCAGTAGTTAGGTTTAATTCTTTATGCTCTCATCTAACTACTGTTACTATTGAAGAACATGAATAATTACACTGATTTGAGAAAACTGCACATCAAATATGACTTCCCAAAGTTCAAAGAACCGTACACCATGGCAAAGCTCCTGTGAAGCAGCCATACAGTCGCATGGCTAGGGGACTGATTATGAATTGTATGTGGGATAATGCATTTTTGGGACTCTGGCTGAACGGGGATGAAATAAACAGAGATTAAAAGCTACCACCATCTAATGTCTGGCTTATATAAGGTTCATGTTCCTTATCTCCAGTTCCGTGTTAAAAATGTTAGTACAGTCTACTGTCACTGCTTATCTCATGTAATGGAGAAACCCAACAACTCTCAAATACAAACCTGAATACCTAAAAGAAATGGTAGCAACTGTTACTTTTTAGTGTTGACAAGGATTAGAATTATTTATTTACTTGTGCAAGGGGTGGGTATTCTACTTACAATATTCTAAGATGATGGAAAGAAGCATCATCCTGTTCAAGCCAAGGCCCCTTATCAAACTTCAGGTAATCAATATCTTCAAGTACCTGAAAGAGAATGATAAGTCACAATTACATAAATCAATTCAATAAACAAAAACAACTGAACAATCCAGCCAGCCAGGTACTATAGCAGTGGCGGGCAACTCTTTTGGCTGGAGGACCACTTCATGAGTTTAGGCAAGGTGTCAAGGACCACAAGGCTAGCCCCACCCCTTGACAGGTGCTCTGCCCCCTGGTCACCATCTTTGTACTGGAAGTCCCACCCCTAACATTTGTCACTGGAAGTCCCTGCCCTTGCCTCTGTGGCAGGGCACTGTTGGTGCTTGCCACTTTAAGGGCTGAGCCAAACAGCCAGCAGGTGCTTGATTGCAGCAGCCATTGTAGAACTCTGGCCGCCTATATAAAGAGAGCAGCTCGCTGCTGGCAGGCAGAAACATTACCTGGCCTAAAGGCTGTATGAAACATCTTGGAGGTAGGCAAGAGGCAGGAGCTTAGGGGGATAATTTGGAGGCTCCTGGTCCTGGGCATGACCTAAAACTGCACCCTGCTGGGTGTGGAACAGAGCTGCAGATAGCGCCCCCCGGCATCAGGGCAAGAATTGGTAGCCTCCCGCCTTATTGCAACCAACTAAGAGACAACAAGGCATGGCAGGAGAGGAGGTGGGCGGTAGGTCCAGAAACAGGTGGGTGGGTCAATGGTAGACCAGCCCTGGGAAAGCCCCCTGTTACATGAGGACTCCTGGTGCTCAGGCCAAGTCCCTGAGGACTGGAAAAGGGCCAATGTGGTCCCTGTTTTCAAGGGGAGGAAGGAAGAGCCTGGCAATTACAGGCCAGTCAGCCTCACTTCTATCCTGGGGAAGGTCTTTGAAAAAATTATCAAGGGCCACATTTCTGAGAGCCCTGCAGGGGAAGTGAAGTTGAGGGGTAACCAACACGGGTTTGTGCCAGGCCGATCCTGCCTGA
>NW_017728949.1:13479360-13498839 GCF_001723895.1 Crocodylus porosus | reverse complement strand
ATCTTCATTAGCGACCTGGACGAGGGTGTGGAGAGCACCCTGTTCAAGTTCACTGATGACACCAAGCTGTGGAATAAAGTGAATACACCGGCAGGCAGGGACCGCATCCAGGCAGACCTGGACAGGTTAGATAAGTGGGCAGATCTGAACAGGATGCAGTTCAACAAGGACAAATGCAGGGTGCTGCACCTGGGGAGAGGGAACCAGCATTATGGTTATAGGTTAGGGGCTGACCCTCAGCAGCACAGAGGCAGAGAGGGATCTTGGAATCATAATTGACTCCAGGATGAATATGAGTCACCAATGCGACGAAGCAACAGGCAGAGCCAACCGCACCCTGTCCTGCATCAACAGGGGCATTACTAACAGGTCCAGACAAGTTTTGCTCCACCGTTATGCGGCGCTGGTCAGGCTGCAGCTGGAGTACTGTGTCCAGTTCTGGGCGCTGCACTTCAAGAAGGATGTGGAGAACCTGGAGAAGGTCCAGAAGAGGCCACTCGTATGGTTGACGGCCTCCATGGCCAGCCCTATGAGGAGAGGCTGAGGGACCTGAATCTCTTTAGTCTCCGCAAGAAGAGACTGAGGGGGGATCTTGTAGTTGCCTAAAACCTTATCAGGGGCCACCAGCAGGGACTCGGGGAAAGTCTGTTCACCAGGGCCTCCCTTCAGGTCACCAGAACAATGGCCACAAGCTGAGGGAGGATAGGTTTAGGTTAGACATTAGGAAGAACTACTTCACTGTAAGGGTGGCCAGGGCCTGGAATAGGCTTCCCAGAGTGGTGGTGCTCTCACCTTCCCTGGAAACATTCAAGAGGAGACTGGATAGGCACCTGGCTGGGGTCTTATGACCCCTCCCACGCCCAGTGCTCCTTCCTGCCCATGGCAGGGGGTCGGAATAGATGATCCGTCTAGGTCCCTTCCGACTCATTGATTCTATGATACTCCTTTTGGGAAGGGGGTTTGCCATCTTGGAACCAGAACCACTGCCCACCCTCCCTCCCCACCCCCGACACAAATTATGTACTAAAAATCTAACACCCACAACAACATATTTTAATTTTATTTTAAAAGGTTGTTTTTTGTCCTGATTTGTGTGCGTTTGCATTGTGCATATAAAGTTAATTGCAAAATATCTCAAAATGAAGTCTTACTCTTTTATAGCAGCTGGAGTACTGCGTCCAGTTTTGGGCTCCACAATTCAAAAAGTATGTGGAGAAGCTTCAGAGAGTCCAGAGAAGAGCCACGCGCATGGTCAGAGGTCAGGAAAACAGACCTTACGATGACAGGCTGAGAGCCATGGGGCTCTTTAGCTTAAAAAAGCGCAGGCTCAGGGGTGATCTGATGGCCACTTATAAGTTTATCAGAGGTGACCAGCAGGATCTGGGGGAACGTTTGTTCACCTGAGCTCCTCAAGGGATGAAAAGGTCGAATGGTCATAAACTACTACAAGACCATTTCAGGCTGGACATAAGGAAGAATTTCTTTACTGTCCAAGCCCTCAAGGTCTGGAACATCCTGCCATCGGAGGTGGTTCAAGCACCTACACTGAACACCTTTAAGAGCAAATTTGGTGCTTATCTTGCTGGAATCCTATGACCCCAGCTGACTTCCTGCTCTTTGGGCAGGGGGCTGGACTCAGTGATCTTCTGAGGTCCCTTCCAGCCCTTATGTTTATGAAATCTATATTGAGGGGGGGTGTATGTAGGTGTGAGAGAGGGTGTAGGGAGCTTGTGGGGGGGTGCATTTGTGGGGATGTGTGTGTGGATCTGGATGTGTGGATGGGTGTGGGGCAAGGTGTGTGTGGGTAGTAGTGAGGGGAGCTCTCCACAGAGATCCATGGGTGCGAGGGGGGGCAGGGTGCAGCGTGTGATTGTGTGTGGCAGAGAGTTGGCTGTGGGGTTTGCAGAGGAGGGTTTGTGGGTATGGTGAGATGTCCTGGGATGCCCAGGCAACATCCCACAGTGGCGCAGCAGGTATGGGGTGGGTTGGGGCTGCATGCGGATCCCTGCCAATACTGCAGGGTTGGGGCCAGCAGCTACTGCTACCTGGGCTGCCTAGAAAGGCAGTCCATGCAGAGCTGCCCCAGCCCTGCTGCGTGCCCACAATGCGCCACCATGGGATGATGCCTGGGCCAGGCAGAACTGAGGGACCTGCCACAGGCCAGACAAAGCCCCTCTGCCGGTTGGAACCGGCCCACAGGCCATATTTTGCACACCCCTGTGCTATAGGGTTGATAGAACCTTCCTGTGGTAATGCAGAAGTTTAAGGATTAAATGAAGAATCAGCTGAAAGCACAAGAACCCCAACTGGAGAAAAACCCAAACAATGACTAGTTTTCTGTATTGTGCAGTTGATAACTTTTTTTTTTTTTTTAAAGAAACAAATTCTTCAAGTCTGCATTGCAAAAATTGGCAACAAGTAGGAGCAACTATGTTTAACACTATTAATGAAAGCATAACCCAGTGGGAAAAAAATAGGTGAAGAGGACCTTGAGCCTATTCTATTCCTCTGAAATGCCTCTCAAAAGCAGTAAAAGAGAAGCAGACCATCTTAGCAGCCTCCTTTGCTATGAAGCCTCACACAGCTGCACTAACACTTGTGTAGCTGAGTAACTGCAAAACAAAAAATCTGTGGGGTAATCTACACTATAAAAACTCTGCCACAATTGCTATACTGCAACTAGTGGCAATAAAGTTCATAGTGGCAAAGGAATTCCTTTGCCAGTGTAAATAAATTATGTCCCCAACCTACATGAACAGTCCTGCCATAGGAACTCTTTTGCTAGTTTACCATATGTCTCCACAAGAGGGCTCCGGCAGCAAAGTTATGTCAATAAGGATGCATCTACACAAGACACTTTAAGGTGCATTAGCTTAAATTTAAGGTGCCTACACGTGCACACCCTTAATGTGCTTTAAAAATGGTGACTTTGGGCTAACTGCACCTAAATTTGACACCTGTAAATGTAGGTGTCAAATATAGGTGCAAATAGTTAAAGTGTCTTAATGCATATGTAGACACGTTAAAGTGCATTAGTGCTGTGTGTGTGGACTGACTTAAAACTAACTTTAGTCCCAAGTCAGTCCACACACAGCATTAATGCACTTTAATGCCTGCATATGTAGACACCTGCGTAAACCTGCTTAATGCAAATTAAGCTAATGCACATTAAATTTAAACCTGGCCTGTGTCACTGAAGGAGGAATTATATGCAGTAATTAATTATCTAGTAAGACTTTTATACCTTGATACTCCTTTATTTCTGAAACCTTAAAAAAAATACCCAACTAAAGCAATTCCAGCATGTTTGACACTTAAGGCATAACTAAACTTCAAATTTAACATTACCCACATAAGGAAAACCAGCTTCTGATGCTAAGTGATTTCTAAATCAAGTCACACCGCTAGCTGTTACCTTTTCTATGTCCTCTGCCTCACTTGTTGTGTAGTGCAAGACCTCACAATTCTCACTGCAGAGAAAAGAAATAACAGTTTTTAAGTCAGTAGATATAAAGTCCTTGCATGCACAATTTTAATGCTCAAAAAAGTTAAGCTATAAAATTAAGACAAACTAAGATATTCTATGTAGTAGCTGTTTGAAGGACCTGTCCCAATACACCTTGGATTTCTTGTACTGTTACATATTTTTTCCTGTTAGAAAAGAGTTTTTAAAATTCAGATGACAGAAATAACCCAATGCTACCCACGTATAGCTGAAGCTAAGATTCTGCTAGTGTGCAACTAACATTGGTACCTGCCCCAACTATGCAGTTTCATGAAGAAAACAAAACCAGCAACACAAACCATGTTTTTCCTTAGTGCAACTACCTAGTCTACTGCAAGTGTGTTCTGTCAGAACAGATTTGGAAAGAGTTATATTTATATGACACTGTTCTTGTGTGGGGAGCTACTGCACTACTGCAGTTTAAAAGACTTGCTGATTATGACTAACAATTTTGTTCTCATGTTGAAAAACGTACAAAGGCAGCAAGAATCTTGGACTCATCAACTCTTAACATTAATCTTACTGCAGTCAAACAACAGGAGGGGGATAATATTGCCTTCTTTCCATTTTAAAAGGGGACTTCTCAGAGTCAGCACAACCCTTGCATCTTCAATTTCAATTCTCACTAAATCAGAGTAGCCTGACTCCAACTGGCAAGTATTAACAGAACAACACATTAAGCCACTTGACACTTGGCAGCCTATCCCACTCTCAAGGGAAACCAGGGCTCAACAGTAGCAGGATTGCAAATGTTATGCAATCTGTGGCTACTAGACAATGGAAGGGGAGGAAGGGAGGTAACATATAGCAAACAGATAGAAGTGGCCCATTAAAAATGGCAAAGGATTACCCACTGAAATATCCATCTCAAATAACTATTAGATGGCATGCTAAAGAGTGCTATGATCATCTCCAGGATGGAGCTGCCAGCATACGATTTTAGTCAGATGACTCTGAAAGTTAAGTCATGAAGCATTAAATTTAATTACTTGATTAATTTAATCTTGGACACTACACTAGGAGCAGGATGGGGTTCTTCTATCTGAATGGAAATTCAGCTAAACAACATGAGCTTTCCCTGTTAGCATTTTCAAGGAAACCACAAAAAAGGCAACAAGTTTTCAGTTTTGCCTGCTGAACAGTATTTTGACCTACATGTTACGAATGAGGCTATAGATCAGTGATTCTCAATCATGGGGTTGTGGTCCCCAAGAACTTTTTAAGGGTGATGTATAATATTTGCACATCTACTGTGCTAACACCTACAAAGGATTCACAAGATAAGACCAGAGCTTTAAAACAGGAAACTGGAGTGTCAAAAACAAATTCTGACTTGTTGTGGTCTGAGTTCTCTGCAACTATTTTTCCATAGTCAAAAACAGGGGGAGGGCATGCCACAAATTAGGTCCCACACACTCCCTCAGTGCCATTCCAATTCCTCACCTTCACCTAGTCATCTGTTCTGCTTTTTGCGCCCTTCCTTATCTGCCACTGTGCTGCCTATCCCTTCCCCAATCTGTCATATGCCACATGCAGACTGCTCGTGCCACAGGTTGGCCACCCGAGTCAAAAAAGAAGAGTGAAAGATAAGAGCTGGAATTTTCTGAGGGGTGGCCCGAGTCTAAAAAGGTTGACAACTACTGCAATATATAATCAAAATGAGGTCTAATTGAGTGAAATGCAGTTGCCTTTGGCATTGAAGAGTTTGATATTTCTTAATCTATCAGAGATGAAAAGATGTACACACTGTAATAAACTGCAGCAAGCTCTGTGTGCTAGTTTGAACTAGCAAGTAACTAGATAATAATACAGAAACTCTAATACTGAAATCACTGATTAAGTCTACTTGTCATGCAAGACTTCAGTTTTTCACAAAAATACCTTTTAAATAAAGGAACAGACATGCCCTCCCTCAGATTTGACTGCAATCCTCAACCTGACAAGCTACCATGAACCCAATCTCTGAAGAATATCCCAACCTGAGGGTGTTTGCTTATCAAATGTCCTGACTATAAACACACAAGGGGAAAGAGCTGAAAACGCAGTGGGACTAGCTAGCCCAGGATTTAACCTCACTGAAATAACATGATAGATTTCAAGGGCTATATTTCATCCAAAGACTAAGCAATGGTGAAATCAGACATTTCTGCCCTCAGGGAGATGGAGTCTGAAGGTTTTTCACCTTCCTTTGCTTCCATGCCTGGCTTCAACTTTATTCTGACAACTATGCACTAGCTGCTAATCACTGTGGTTGCACTAACCAGAGAGGCAGCTGACCTTCCCCTGCACTAAAATCTCATGCACCAAATGAAAGACAAACAGACACCAAGAGGGGATGACAGTTCAGCTCAACTGCTGGCAACACAATTACACCAATTTAGCATGGGGAAGGAGCAAAGAAATAAGGGAGAAGGACACATTACAATACACCTTCAAGTCTACCCTCGCTTATGTCACTAAGATTCAGTATACATCTATACGCACAAACCAAGCCTTGCATGATTAAGCTACTATTTGAATTCAAAGCAAGGTTAGCTTTGCAACCTTTGAAAGTTTCCCTTCAATGATCATTGTCATTTCATGACATGCCTCAAAAGGTACTTTTGACTGTTATGGGTCTCTTCCACAAAAACTGGAGTAGGGTCAAAATTGAAACACAGTCTCCCTGGGACTGCGTGGAGCCACCTCTCAGATTCAGTTTCTAGGTTCCTGCTTCCTAGCTAACCAGCATATGCCAACCCAAAAGTGTTTGCTGACCACGCCAGCAACTGCTGCTGAAGAGTGCACAGCAGCATCTTAAAGGGAGGAAGTAACTAATGTTATTCAGAGGCCAAACAAGTCAACTAGGAAAATGATCTTCCTACCTAGTCAGACGTGGCTGCCACATGACACAGGGAGGAGTTTGGGGTGGGGGGGAGGAAGAGAGGTGGTAGTAAAAGGAAGAGGAGCAAATGAAAAAAAAAAAAAAGGTAACCATACTCCTCCCTCCCACCCTTTCACTACCAGCTGTCAAAATTGCAGACTAATGTTCCAATAACTGCAAAGATTGAGCACAAGTGCTGATTCTCCAAATAAATTTGAACGTGAGCATCTATCAGACTCCTTCTCCTCAGCTTGCACTGAATCCCTCTATCACTTTGATCCCTCCCTCCTGCCCCCACGAAGCCAACTCAAATCAACTGTAAGAAAGTGCTTTCTTCACCAGAACTAGCCACCTGCACCTTACTAACAAAAGGGGCAATGAAGGCATGAATGCCCAGCACTGCACTGCACTGTTTAAAAGGGAAGTAAGCAAATACCATCCAGCAGAGCGGACAGAACAGTAACCTACAGAGTTGGGATTTTTTTTTAATTTAATATTGATATGCCCTCTGAATGTGAGGAGATTTTTGTGATGCAAGATGGGATAATACTTCCATAACAGAAAATAGATTTGTAAGACTCATTATAACCTTTAGAGATCCTAGGATGGAAAATATGGATCTGAGTCCAGAAGCTTGTAATACAGTCAGTGTTTCTACAAGCAGAAATTCAGTAATTACCAACTAGACAGGTCTGAAGAACGAAACCCAGTGGACTTAAAAATTCAAAAGACCAGTATTCTGTATTAAAAGAAATGCTTTCAGAAAACTCTCAGCACCTGAAAGTTCATTTTTTTAGTTGAACCTTAGTATCTCTAAGGTTTCCAATACTCTGACTATAGTAGAGTAAAAGCTGTTATCCAGCATGAGTGGGAAATGGGGGTTGCAGTAATCTAGAAATGCCGGTTACCGCTGTGTGCAAGCTTCACTCCCCACAGCCCAGCCAGAAATTCCAGTTAGTAGAGTGTGCCAGTTACTAAAATGCCGGTTAACACAGCTTTTACTGTAGCTAAAATTCTTTGACATGAAGGATAGCTGTATAGGAAATGTTGAGCATTACAACATGAAACAGCTGCACATGTTCATACCATACAACTAACATACTGCAAAAGGAAGATTTTTTCCATATACATATTTGTGATGTTCTTAGAATTATGTGAATAAACAGTTTTCCCCAAATTTCTGTCATATAAAATGGTTTGGGCTGCTAACCTCATCTCTGGCAGGAACTTTTTCTTGTAACTATCTTCAATGCTCTGGAGGTATGCAGCAGACACCTTTTTTTCATATGGCTAAACACAAAGAAAACAAAAAAATGCTGTGAAACATGTTTGTTTTCTTCTCAGACTGACAGAGATTCCAAAAAGGGTAAGCAGAAGTCATGCCACCACGCCATCTGTTATAGCACAGCTCTTAGATTAATACAAACATTCACAGAGACCCACATGCATTTAGGAAGGCTTCAATATTGTGATTAACATATAGAATATTTGGGATTACTGTATATAGCATTAATGTGCATAATGCCACATGTGCAAAGAGTATACAGAGTGTGTGTCAGTTTTCTATTATAAACATTTCACTGTGTTCTTCAGGCAGCTGCACCAACATTTGTTTTGCAAATTATTTTAATAACTACATGCAAGGAAGACCCTCCCAGTGTGCAAACATATCTGGATGAGAGCATCCTAATGAAGTACACTCAAAGTTAGACTTTTCTACTAAGCTGACATGAAGAAAAGATGTTTTACTGAACCTGCGTAAACACAATTATCCCCACTCCCCAAAAAACTGACCAAAAACGAACAACCACCAAGAAACAAAATAAAGATTGGTTTTCAAACAAAGGATTAATCCTTCTCACCTGTACAGTCAAGGAATATTTATATGGGATGTAAGCCTTATTTTCCCAGATGATATCTACCCTTCCAGCAAGGGGCCAACTATACAAGTTTTCCTCTTGAGGTTTGAGTTAGGTAATGATGAGGGTGGGCAGCCCAAATAGTATTCTGACTTTCAAAAAGATACTTGAGCAATAATGCACTCCATCAGAACCTAACCATTCTTCCCAGTAACCTTAAGTGGACATCAAATCTACTGTCAGATAGTTAGCCATCAACTCTAGAGATCAACTACTGTACTCTTAACTAATGTTAGAGTGCCAATAGATCTCCTTTTTATCTGCCCTGAAAGAGGAAAAGTTTCACCTGCTGTCAATTCAATCCTGAAGCTGATCACGTTTCCCATTTCCTTTTGGAGCAAATCTATTCCGCTCCTTCCCTATCCCTGCCAACCTAATCCTCTTAAGACACTAAATGTCCTCAACTGCACTTCATAAATATTTTGCACCAGGGAGGAGCATACTCCTTAGTTTAAGCAGATGCAGGCAAGTATTCAACAATCCCTTTCTTATCACTACACAGTCGATGCTAACTACAAACTATGAATTAGAGGAGACTGGCAGCAGTTTCTGGTATTCTTCAACAAACAAATGCTGTATTTTCACCTATTTAAAATTTAAAAATAGAATATTTAAAACTTTCACATATACTCTTCAGCACCTCTGCCCATAAAGAGAATAAAGAGAATGGCTGCATGAACAGTTGGCCCAGAACAAAGAGGACACCAGGTCAAAAGACATCAGTTCTCTGCCAAAATGAAGAACAAGATATTGCTAGATTCCCATTAACCCTTCTGAAGCACCCTTGGAGGATCCTTATTATATAATAATGCCAAAGGATATAAAGCTTTTCCCTGGTTAAAGAAGTATTATTTTACGCAACGTTACTGATGCTACGTAAAATAATACTTCGTCGGTCTAAAAAAATATGCATGTACAGTCGTAGTCTTAATAGCCTGAGGAGGCATTTTATGATATTAAAATAGCACAATAAGGTACTACTACCAAGCAATCTATCTCAGAATCAGAGAATCGTAAAAAAGTAGGGCTGGAAGAGACCCCTAATTCAAGGCAGGATCATCCCTGTCTAAACCATCCTTGACAAAAGCTTTTACTTTTCTTAGACCTCTCTGCAGAGTAGACAAAAGTAAAAGCTTTTGTATTTTGTAGAACGATACTATTTTTCTGTTTCCCGTTTTCAAATTAACCTTTCCTTGATAAGCATCACTCTGCTGAAACTAACACAACATTTCAGCCCACTCATCCTCTCTCCATCAATTAGAGTGTTCAGACACCAGGATTTCAGAGAAGAAAAGGGGGAATGTTTTATGTTACAAACTTGCAGGGTACCCAGACACTTGGCTCTGACTTTCAATGAGTTAGATTTGACTAGTGGAAATGCCCCCTGGAAGACTCAGTGGAAGCTTCATGTATGTTTAAAATTAAAGTTTTTATTGATCCAAACATGAAAAAATTAACTAATTCTCCTAACACTGAGCTCAATTCACTTTATACTAGTCATAAATTTTCAGCACCCCATGTGCTGTCATGCTGAGTAACTGCATTCTATAAACTATCAGACAAGGAATACAGAACCCCATAGGGAGCCTGCTGGGGATTCTGGCACTCAGAGAAGTGTGGAACATGAAACTAGACTAATTTCCAATGGGAGTTGGCCAATCCAACTCTTTTAGGTTGCCTGATGTATACAGGGTCTTGCGCATGACATCAAAATCTTAATTTGAAGCAACACTGTTTAAAGATGCAATTACCTCCCCTTCTTCCTGAAGCCTCTTCTGTACCTCTGAAACAGGTGAATCAATGTAAATTACTAAGTGAGGTGGCAAGAACTCATAGATACTATCCTTCCTCATTTCATTGTAATGACCAACACCTGAAAAACAAAGATAAAGGAAGAAATCATTTCTTCAGTGACTAGCACAGATGGCTGCTACTTCTGTGTTCCAAGCAGCACGGTAATTCAAGGGAGAGCCATTAAAAAAACCAAACTAAACCAAAACAAAAAAAAACACATCTTGAAGGAACAGAAAAACTACAGACAAGCTGAACATCTCAGGGTACCGAAACGTGAGCTCACTGGACCTAATCCTATTCCAGCTAGCAGAAACCTAATCATCTTCAGATTCAGTCAGTTATTAAAGGGCAAAAAAGCCTCACTCAAGCACCCTAATCAATACAGACATTTGGTGAGCCAGGCCAAACTAATGCGATGCCTCTTCTGGGTATGTACTGTGCTTGGTGTGTGTGTGTGGGGGGTGTTGAATCAAAAGTAAAGCACGATTTTCATTTTCAATTCTGTAATCTTAGCTTAGTACATTTTAATTACTTGTTCTGATTACACTTCTGTACTCGTTTTGATCATAAAAAGAAAGCCCAGGAACCTCGGCATCTTTTAAGGGCTCATCCCTACGCATAAAAGTGATTCCCTTATGAACCTAATAATAGCCTGTGAACTCCCTCCTGGAACATGCATGGTCTTTAGTCTCAACTAATTTCCTGCATGTCTCAGATAACTCAGAAAATTAGAGGCAGAGAACTGGGCCCAGATGAAGCACTGTCTACTCAGTGTACTGGAATAGCACTGGGAGCTCAAAACTCCCCAAATTTATCCTTAAATCTGGAAATAATCACTAAGTAAATCTGCCAAAGGGAATGGATTAGGTAACAGAGCCATCTTGGTGACTGGCAGGTAAAAGAAAGACATAGTCTATCAAAGGCCTATTGAAGCTTTAATAACCCACTGCATATTACTTTTGTTTGCAAGTCACCACACTGCTGCTGTTAGCTAATTCATCCCTCT
This sequence comes from Crocodylus porosus, assembly GCF_001723895.1. Classification (NCBI taxonomy): domain Eukaryota; kingdom Metazoa; phylum Chordata; order Crocodylia; family Crocodylidae; genus Crocodylus; species Crocodylus porosus. The sequence goes on along the minus strand of NW_017728949.1, from coordinate 13,487,752 downwards.
AACAGTTTTAGTCAGTGATTACTTCCACAGCAGTACATTATGTTAAGAAAAAAGATCGTGGTGTTACTGAAACTAGAAAGGAGTAAAAAAAACACACAAAAAAACCTGATGATAAATAAAAAACTGACAAAACAAAAAATCTAGTTACACAGATACGGTGAAACTACCGGGAAAAGAACAGAAAGACAGAAGAATATGCACTATAGTTTCAAAGAACTGGGCAATTAAAAAAACGACTTTTAACAATTTTTTCTTAATCAAGTTGCAGGTATTGGTAGTGTTTCCTCCTCCTCATGGTGGATCTTCCAGTTTTCCCCGTTAACTGAGCTCTTGCTGGTTTTATGGAGCTCTTCTAGTCATGGTTTGATTCCTGATCTTCCTCCCAGCTTCAGTTGGAAGGGCAGGAGTCTAAGATGTTAGTCCCCATTCCTCATAAAGGACCAGGTCCTTGCATTAAAATTAGGTTTATTTTAGAATTGAAGCTGGTAAGAAGAAGGACTGGTAGAGGCTGGAGAACATTCTTTAAAGAACAGACCCAGGAAGATGGCCCAAAGATTTAAAAAGCACATTCAGACATTAAAGACAGCTGAAAGGATAACAAGTCTGCCCACCTGGATGTCATAAACCTTGGCGACCACATTACAAATTAAATTTCTTTTTGCACAGAAGGACTTACATCGTTTGTGGACGTAGCCTTGTTTAAATATTGCATCCATGAACACTAAGTCACTGTAGACAGAGCGTTCCATCACTACACCTTGTCCTGTGGTTAAAAGAAGATTTTAGTCACAAACCACTCTAAAATTTTTACTACAACAGCTTTGAGTCACAGCCAGAAGGCAATAGTGATGCTCCTATGATTACAGCCTTGGGACACTTGTCTGAGCAAGTAAATCTCTCTCCAAAGAAAAAAACTGCTTCACTCCTCAGCATAATACCAGGCATATGTTTAAGCGAGCATTCATCTTCAGGAAGATTGGCAGCGCCTGTCTATTCTATTTAAGTCCTCATACCATGTCCATTGCCAACATTTTAACATTCTTTGAAGATGTGCTTCTTGGGACATGTTTAAAAACTCAGGAGATTTGGTCTGGTATCTCTTTGCAAAAGACAGTTGGGTTAAAGTGAAGAAGGTGAGGAGACTGCCTTTTACCTATAATAGGATGGCCATCATACAGAACAATCTGGCTGTCCTTTCTCTTCAAGAAAAATAGAGGACATAAAGGTGTCAGGTTTTGCATCAATAGAGGACACAGTAGCAGAAAACCTGAATGTCCTCTATGATGGCCACCCTATAGGAAAGCTATGTAAAGGCCACCCAGAAACCACAGTAAAGTTGCCTTAAGAAGTTATGTAGTGAATATAGGTCAAACAAGAGGATGAAAAACCACTCTTAGCAAATCAATACACTGCTCAACACACAAGATGGGTGCTTAATCCTTCCAGCTCATCTCAACTGATAGGGAATGGTCACAGAACTGACAATTTCAAGGGTATCAGAGGCAAGTCACTCTAAGTAACAAGGTAAAGTATCAGAATGAAGCATGAACAGCTGAGAGAGATGCTTCCACAAGAAAGAGGAGATGCTCAAATCAGCTGCTAGTGCTTTTAATATGATTTCTACAGGATTTGACAAATGATTCATGCCATTTTCACAAGTTAAATGGTCTCTTATCTTCTGTTTATAGAAGTGGGGATGCATAACTGGAAATCGTACTCACCTTTTTTTCCTTCAGTGAAGAAAACCTGAAAGATCTTTTTTTCTGATTTACATCATCACAATATGTCTTCTTGGTGATGTATAAACAACCAGAAATAACAAAATAACAACAAATGGACTTCCAGGTGCCAGTTTAAGCTTTCAGGATCAGACATAAAAAGGGATCTTTTTTCTGATTTCTAAACTTCTCAAAATTGACCTTAAGTTCAAGGAGTTAAAGGCATGACTCCTACAATGACATTTTACCAGTCACTTTCAGAGTAGAAGTATGAGGAGCTGCATATTTTTGAAGCTACCTTAATATTTCTAAGTGGTCTTTTTTTAAAGATTCTCTGTCAAGCTGATCTGAGTTGTTACTGATGTAACTCATGCCTTCCCATGAAAGAGCTAACAAAATTTGTCATTGCCATGTGTTTTCTTTAGCTGGGCACAAAGGAAAAGTATCATTATATATTGAACAATGTTCTATTAAGAACAGGACAATACTTTTATTGTTAACTTAGAAGGTGTATGTCTCTCATACGCTATTTTCTAAAAAGAGAATATTCAAAGTTAATGGAATGACTTATTATTTTAAAGAACAACTGAGAGCTATATTCTTTAAAGGGCCAGCTTAATCATTTAAGTAACTCTAGAACCCAAGTGCCCCAATTAATTTAGAAATGAAACTTATTGACATAAAACCCTAACCTGTGCTCAGCAGAAGCTCCAGCACATTAGAATACTGCAGAACACGGTTACCAAACAACCAAGCTTGTAGGCGATATGAATGTCCATCAGGAGATTTAGGATCATTGTAGAATCTCTCCATATTACAAGAAGCATTAAATTTCTCATCCATTAATGTTCCATCTCCTGTGATCCTGTCCGCGTAATGGATATCTGCTTCTGGAACATAAACCATTCCTGAGGGGAAAAAAACAAGAATCAAGGTAAGATTGTGCTTGGTTTGGTTAAACTGGACATTTTTCATTTTAATTGTAAAAAATAAACTATGTTGCTCAAATTGAGAGTGTGTTTGTGTGTACGTAACATTAATCTCCACAGGCAATAAGAACACAATTACTAAAAGTGCTTTCCAAACAATATCACATCATCATTAAGTTGACACAATGTAATTAGCAGGCACACCTATCAATTTCTTCCTCTTTCCAAACAAAGAGGCATTCCTCTAAACAGCTATCATCTCCCAGCTACCATTTTCCTATTCTTCTCCTGATGCTATGAGAATATTCTTCATATACCAGTACTACCCAGATACCTAAGGTACTGAAATCCTGGCCTCTTTGTAATTGTCGTGTATGGGGTCAGGAAGGGATTTTACCACATGTCCGATTAGTATGGACTCTGGGGTGTTTGCCTACTTCTGTACCAGGGACATGGCCCTCTTGCTGGGATCTCCTGAATGCATATACACAGGTTTAGTACCACTATGAAGTTGGTCACTGTGGTCCCTGTTTACCTCTGGTGGATTAGGGTACTACATCTTGTGTGAGGGTGGACTGGGTAGTTTTTGAGGTTTGTATAGGATGGTTTGGATAGGAATGACCCTGCCTCAGGCAGGGGGTTGGACAAGATGACTTTGAGGTCCTTCCATCTTACTTCTCTATAATTCTACGACTGGAGAAAACACCCACTGACTTCACCAGAACCATGACTTCCCACACCAAAATCATCACTCCTGCCGTTACCCTATATATGGCAAATCTGACACCCAGAAATTACACAGCCTACCACATATATTCTCACTGCTAGTCAAACAACTGTTAGCCATACCACACTACAGGTATCAACAAGTCAATGGCCTCTCTGAACAAAGTGATAATAGTGTTAATACTTTCAATTATTAAATGGGACCGAGAGAGAGAGAGAGACATACCCAACTTCTCTGCTATTTGTTTTGCAAGTTTTCCCTTCCCACATGATAAGTTGCCATCCACTGTAAAAATTTTGCTACGTTCATTAAATCTTTTAGTAGTTCTCTCTCCCAGCCAATAAGACAGAAGACCATACTTCAAAGTCCGCTGGGAGCTTGAATGTATTCTTGCCTGTAAAACAACCACCAAACCAGTTGTGGATTAAAAAAACCCCCAAAAGCCACAAGAATCAAAAGTGTTAAGTAATTTGTTCAGACACTAAGTTCATAAATCAACATAACACAGAGACTGATCTTGTTAGATTAAAACTGCAGCTGTTTTGCCTCACTCAGCTCTCAAAGTTTGAGAAAAGCATCCTAAACACAAAGTTCAGTGCTGGACTTAAGTAGTTAACAGGGCTATCTGAGCCTACTGTTTTGATGGCTAGGTAGCCATCTAGATGCAAAGTTCCTTATAACACTTGAGCTGCAAGAGCTCTGTAAAAGAAACGGTAGCCCATTTTGACTGCAAAGGTATAGAGGCACATTAATGCAGGGTTTGGTTTCTGTCTTGTAATTCATTACAATTTGTCATGCAAGTTCTTTCTTTTTTGTTGCTGTTGTTGCAATTCTTGACACCAAGAAATGGACCTAAGGCAGCAACCCGTTTACACCAGTGATTCTCAACCAGGGCCCCAGGATGCCACCAGATCCTTTGAAGGGTGTGAAAAGATAAGTGGATAAATTAAGCAAATAAGCGCAGGCTCAGGCTTGCCCCCACTGCCCAGCCACTCTGCAAGGAGGTGAGCAGTTTTTTAAATGGGGGGGCCACTCACGTCACAGAAGCGATGGGGTGCCAACTCCAATGAGCGCTGCCTTCAGCGCAAAATGATTGGGAACGGCTGGTGTGCGGGCACAGCTAATAGGGGCACACTGACCTGAAGTACAAAACATAATGCCATCCCCATGTTGTCTGCCTGTTGCTAACACTGCAACACTCACCACAGCCAAAGGCAGGTACAAGGCTGTGGGATGCTCATCTCCTGCTCCAGTGCCCTGCACAGTGGAACCGTCCATCCCGCTGTCCCCTTCCCTGCCTTACACAGTGGAACTGCCCCCACCCCACTTCGTGCGCAGTGGAATCGTCCCCCCCACAGTGCCTTACACAGTGGAACTCCCCTCCGTCCTGCACAGTGGAACTGTCCCCCCAGTGCCTTGCACAAGTGGAACCGCCCCCACCCCCCGGGGCCAACCAGGCACTTATGTGGCCCGGCAGGGGTGCTGCAGCTCCGGCGGCCGTTGCTCACCGCACAGAGGACGCCGGGCCAGGGTCGGCGCCAAGCGGCCGCGGCGTCCGCGAGCCCGAGCCTAACCAAGCGCAAGGACATAGCGGCCACGGCAGAGGAGTAACCTCGCCTGCGACCCCGGCGGAGGAAGGACCCCAAAGCCGGAAGGGAAGGGGGCCTAACTCGAGCTCCGTCGCAGCGGAAGACGTCAGAAAGCACCGAGCATAGGAGGCGGCGGTGAACGCCTGATTGGAGCGTGGGACAGGGGCTGCCTTCCGCACAGGCCCCGGCTTCTCCCGCGCTGCGTCCCCGGCGCTTCCCCGGGGCCAGCTGGTACTCGGGCCTGCCCGCCGGCCGGCCGGGATACGTATCCCGTTCTCGGAGGGGAGACTCTGCTGTATACAGGCATGGACACGTACACACGCATACGTATATACGTACATACACGTATGTGTGTGTATACCTCTCTGTGTATATAACTCCCTGTATATATGTGCATGGGTGTGTTTATCTACTTTGGTTAGTCCATAAAGTGCAAATCAAACCAAACACAGGTACGTCTCCTTCCTCGTTCTCCTCCTGGCCAAGCGGCGACCTTACTGCACTGCTGCAGGTCACTGATCCTCAGCTGGGTGCCTCACCACCCGTGAGTGCTCTACACGCTCCTAAGGGCGCTGTGTCCTCGTGCCACCAATGTACAAAAGCCTCCCTGCGGTGCACAGGAAAACCCCAGAGGGGTCTCGGAAGAATCCCTGGGTGCCCCCAGCATCCTGCCCTGCACCGCTGTTCTGAGACCACTGTGCCGGGAGGATGGTGCTCTGGTTTTTCTGTAGGCAAAACCGAGTGAAACCAAAGAACTTGCATTTATCTGAGGGGCGCTTCACATCCAGGTTACATCTACCTACTACAGGTTCTTCTGTATTGCATTTCTAAGAGACAGCTTCTCCAGTCCCTCCACACAGCTAAAATGGTGTCTCCCACTTTTCCTCCTGTGTCTCAGTTACTGCTTTCCCACCTATTGTATTGTAATCACGCACTTTATTTTTTACTCTGCTCTATGCTGCCATTTACAGCATCTGATGATCATCAACTTGGGTTCAGTGAAAGCTAGTACACTTTCTATCTCTTTCTTTTTCTCTCTCATTTTGTTAGTCTATAGACCTGTGTCTACCCTGCCTTCTGATTGCTGTCTCAGTCACTGCTATGTCCTGACAAACATAATCTTTCTATATTAATAGCTTTTCTAAATGCTGCTATAAAAGTCAATTACCTAGCTCATTGCTTTCTCTTGGTTACCTCGCCTTTGCATTCTTTACCTGCACCACTTTTTCTAGTATGTCAGATATCAAGCAGTGGATATCCTAGCCCAAACCTGGAAGAAATTTAGGATGCCAAACCAGATGACTGATTCTGTAGACCTGAAACTGAGGCAGCAAAGAGCGGAGTGAGGTGGAGTTCTCATTCTTTCCCTGGTAGAAGACTTTCATGGTGATGAAGATGGAAAAAATGTTTGTGTGATACAAAGGTTTTCTCAAGCCTTACATGGGATGGCAGGTATAATTCACTCAAGTTTTCAGTACTCACAAATAATACGCTCATCGTAAACTCAACCTGTCTTTAGGTATTTTACATATTTAATCAAAAACACACATCTTGGAACATCTGAGTGTTAGCACAACCAGTTGCAATGCAAAATCTCTCATGTTCCTACAGTCATGGAGAATTTTCATTCATCCTCCAATTCAGAAAATGGCAATATTTGCAAGCTTTTGTGTACTAGCAGACCATATGAATTATGTTGATTATAAGGATAAATTATATTGCTACAATACTATAAGCAAGAGAGTATCTTCTAAATGTTGGGGTTTGCCTCAATTGGTCTGTGAAACCATGCAAACATTTTTGATACTCTTTACTGTGAAACACGTATAATATCCACATCCCCCCAAAACCTCATCTAAAACCCACAGAAGTCAATAAGGAGCATTGACTGTGGGGCTGTGGATCACACTGCAAATAGTTTAGATTACTTAGTTTTCTGAAAATGAGTCTCTCTCATTATAGATTAATCATTTATCTCTGGGTTTGTTTCTATGGAATAATATAACCTACCATAAATCATGTTGTGTCTGTCTATCATGTCTCTACATTAACTAATGTGATAAGATGTGAAGAATGCAGCCATTATGATGGTGCTGCCTCTTAAGAACGGGCATCAGGTGGATGATTCAGAAAGATTAAAGAAACCTTGGATTGCAGTGGCTGCAAATATCTCTGTAAAAATAGGGCACCCAAAAGAGGTATGAACTACCATATTGCAGGCTGCCTATTGAAACTGCCAGTGGTATCAGCAGACTTAAATCTATAGCATTCTCATTATTTTCCAATGAAGAAAGGCTGAAATTAATTATAATTTGCTGTTAATAATAAAAACACATTTTTTGCATTTGTCATTGACTTACTCTTGTTCTCAGTCTAAACCTTTTCTTACAATACACTCTGGTCTTTACTTTGAAATACAATGCCATCTTCAGTAGGAATTACATACAAATATTGAAGGGCAGTACCTGGTCCTTATTTTTTAAATACTATTATTTATACCTTTTGAGGGTTTTTTTGTGGGTTGATGTAAAACTGAATCATTTGTGTCTACTAAAGAGTGTATATCACTTCCACAAATAGTGCTAGTGTTAGTGTCATGGGCAGATACTAGTTTGGGTAAATGTATTCTCCCTACCCTTATGATACTTTTTTCCTGTTCTCATGTATTGTGTAGCATTGCTAGGAGCTGCTAAAGATCAGCCATAGTGAGGAGTTTTGTTGGTATAAACAGAACAAAAAGTTGCTTTCTAATGCACACAGGCATTACTCCCCAATCTTCCATCTTTACAGTGATAGGGATAATTGATAAACAGCACATGACACACCAGTCATTTAGATTAATGGAGTTTTGTTCATTCTCGATTTGGCTCCTTTGCAACAGAAGTGCTATATAGAGTGCCAAGCAATTCCAGCTACTCTTTTGGTTATTATTGTCTTCAGTGACTGCAGTTTAAGCTGAATAAATCCTGTAGAAATTGGTTTTCATGGGTGATATTAACTGGACCTGACTGAAGAAAGCCCCCTGGCTTTGCTTGAACACCAGATTGTGGCGGAATGTCGGGCTTGCGATTCCGGCACCGCTCGGGGAGCCGCGGGCTTTGCGGCGCGGACGAGCGTGCAGCTTGTGGGGCGGGATTGGAGGTGCTTTATAACCGCCCTTGAGGTTCGCTGAGCTGGCGCAAGAAGACAACTTAGAGTAAGTTGTTAGTTTTCTTTGTAATAAGTCTATAGGATGTCCGTTGGTTCACGGGGTTCCAGAGCTAGCCCTTGCTTTCCAACACGAACCAGTCCAATGCTAAGTGCGGCTGCGGGCTCCTTAAGTCCCAGAGCTGGTCAACAGCTTGTTAGAAATATTATTAAAAATGCATTATCAATAGCTGTTAGCTCCCATCAATAGTGTTGTCCTCTGAATAAGCACGGCTGCCAGCC
>NW_017728949.1:13456981-13471775 GCF_001723895.1 Crocodylus porosus | reverse complement strand
TGGGGGTATTTAAGAGGAGGTTAGATGAACATCTTGCTGGGGTCATTTGACCCCAGTATTCTTTCCTGCCATGGCAGGGGGTTAGGCTAGATGATCTGCTCAGGTCCCTTCCAACCCTAGAAACTATGAAACTATGAAACTATAAATTTACTGATGATACCAAGATTTGGGGTGAGGTGGGCACACTAGTAGGGAAGGACAGATTACAGCAGGACCTGGACAGGTTACAGGGGTGGACTAACAAAAATAGAATGGGTTTCAATACTGACAAGTGCAGGGTACTGCACTTGGGCAGTAGAAACCAGCAGCATACTTATAAGCTGGGAAACTCCCTTCTCAAGAGCACAGTGGCAGAAAGGGATCTTAGAGTCATTATTGACTCCAAGATGAACATGGGCCAACAATGTGAGGTCACGGTCAGTAGGGCTAACCGTACCTGGTCGTGCATCCACAGATGCATCTCAAGCAGGGCCTAGGAAGTGGTCCTCCCCCTCTATGTGACACTGGTTAGGCCACAGCTGGAGTACTGTGTTCAGCTCTGTGAGCCCTACTTCAGGAGGGATGTGGACAACATTGAGAGGGTCCAGAGGAGGGCCACCCGCATGATCTGGGGACAGCAGGGCAGGCCCTACAAGGACAGGCTACGGGACCTGAACCTGTTCAGCCTTCGCAAGAGAAGGCTGAGGGGGGACCTGGTGACTGTCTATAAACTCACTAGGGAGGACCAGCAGGGTTTGGGAGAGACCTTGTTTCCCCTAGCACCCCCCAGGGTAACAAGGAATAATGGCCACAAGTTGTTAGGCAGTAGGTTTAGACTAGACACCAGGAGGTACTACTTCACTGTCAGGGCGGCTAGGATCTGGAACCAACTTCCAAGGGCAGTGGTGCTGGCTCCCACCCTGGGGGTCTTTAAGAGGAGGCTTGACGTCTACCTGGCTGGGGTCATTTGAGCCCAGTTTTCTCTCCTGCCCAGGGCAGGGGGTTAGACCTGATGATCTACAAGGTTCTTTCCGACCCTACTTCTATGAATCTATGAATCTATATTAGCCGAAAATACAGTCCTCCTGTGTGGTGTGTGTCAGCAGTAATGGGGTGTATGTGGCGGTGTGTGTGTGTGGTGGGGTGTGACATATGGGCATGGTGGGTGGGTGTGGAGGGGTGTAGGGTATGTGGTTGGGGTGGGGGCTGGGGAGGGGGGGGGGTTATGGTAGGTGGGGTGGGAGAGAGAGAGACAGGCTGGGCTGCCAGCTCCATCACATACGGCTCTAGCAGACTGAATGCGAGCCTCATGTGATGCAGCCAGGCAGACCCCATGCCCAGGCTCTGCACTCCTGCTGTGCCACCCTGGGTCCCTGCTAATCCCAGAGTACCTGCACAGGCTCTGCACCCCCCTGCCACCATTGTTTCCCTGCATTCTCTCCCGCACGCCTGGCCTCCATTCCCTGTGTCCCCGCCACTCGCCATGCCATTTCCCACAGCCCCTGCTGCTCCCGACAGCCCATCTGCCACTATACCACTTGCTATGGCCTGTGTCACTCGCTGCGGCCCCCACCACTTCCCTCAGCTGCTACCACTTCCCGTGCCACTCCCTGCAGCTCCTGCTGCTCCCTGCGACTCCTCTGCCCCACGCTACTTGCCATGGACCCCACCACTTCCCTCAGCTGCCACCACTTCCACACTACTCCCTGCAATGCCCTCTGCTTGCCATGGGCCCCCCCACTCACTGCTGCACACTTCCTGCAGCCCCCACCAGTTTCTGTGCCACTTCCCATGGCCCCTGCTGCTCCCCACAGAACCTGCCACTCACCGTGGCCCCCAACACTTCCCTCAGCTGCTGCCGCTTCCTGCAGTGTTCCCCGTAGCCCCTGCTGCTTGCTGTGCTGCTCCCTGCAGTCCCCACCACTCCCCACAGCCGGCACCACTTCCCAAACCACTGCCTGCAGCCCCGGTTGCTCACTGCACCGCTCCCTGCAGCCCCTGCTGCTCCCCAGGGCTCCACCCCCTGCAGCCCCCACTGCTTGCCGCAGCCCCCCCACTTCCCTTAGCCGCCACCACTTCCTGCGCTGCTCCCCAGAGACCCTACCACTTCCCACACCACTCCCTGCAGCCCTTGCCCCTCCCTGTTGTCCCCCACTGCTGCTGCTTCCCTTCACTCCTCTGCCCACTACTTCTTATTCTGGCTCCAGCCTGGCCTGGGAAGTACCACAGGGCTCCTGAATGCTGGGATGGTCGCAGTAGTTCCCCCCACACCCTCCATCCAATCTTACCTTACTTTCCACTTGGATGGAAGAGTCGTGGGAAATAGCTCCAGGGTCCCAAGGCCAGAAGCCACTGACATACCACTGGAGCCACTCAACCTGTATCAAATTGGAGTTGGGTTGTTCCAACCTGTGACTTGTTAAAGATTGCTGGGCATTGACTTCAGCTGCTTTGGGAACTATTTTAATGAACAAATTAACCAGCAGGAATATTTGCAGATATGGCAAAAATGCTAAGTATTCAGAGGAAATTTGTTTTGAATCTGAAAATGCAAGTTGCCTAGTAAGCATGAGTCTCTGGGGAAAAAAAACAAACAATGATGTGATGTGGTCTTTCTATAAAATCAGCATTGTTAGAATGTCAAGCATTGAGCACTTGTACATTTTGCAAATAGCCCATTGACCAGAATTGATTTCTGTAAACATTTATTTTGACTCAGTTGTGCAATTGCACATGATTCATAAAAAGAAAAATGGTAAAATTCATTGAGAAACCTTGATGAGTTGTTTTCCCAGCAATATCCTCTTCTATGACAAGCTGAAATAACAGCCAAGAAAAGAATGCAGTTGCTTCTGCTCCAATTGCTGAGTACTCTGCTGTGAAACATGGAGCTTGGGTAATGTTATTGATCAATTTTTTTTGTTAAAGAAAATGTTGCCCTTTTTGTTGTGTGGAATGTGTAATTTTAGCATGGTCTATGCTATTTCCAAGGTGACCCATAAACTGGAGGATTGGTAAATGTGCTTGTATTCTATTCTGTTTGCTTCCATATAGCAAAGGCCTGAAAGGCATATTACACTGAAATACAGTGTAACAGCCTGATTGTAGAAATACAGTGTAACGTCTTGATTGCAGTGAAGTCAGCAGAAATTCTGCTGCTGTCTTCAGTACAGCTAGGATTTCATCTATCAGGTTGTGTCTACATTTTATGATAGAAGTGTCCATGGATAACTGGGGGTCCTGTGGCCTTGTAATTACTGAGAACACAGTCCATGCCAATCAAACAGCAGCATTGGTCAATAATGGCTATATGAGCAATGCAATATCCCTTCCCCTCATTTCTGTGATGACCTTTCTATCCCCACCCTACACACCATAAAGAAGTTTAAAATAACTGTAACAGGAAGCCTGGAGCTCTTGTTATTTTCATAGGAAAAAGCAATAGTAGACAGGGCTTGGAAGTGTTAGAAATAGAATATTGTTAGAAATGCACAGCTTGCATCTTGCACCTGATAAGAAAGAAATACTGCCAAGGACTTTTTCTTTCCCAGCCTTGCCACAGCCTTTCTCATGCTAATTGCAGTTTCTCCCCCTCACCTGCCTTAAGTCTTTCTCATGCGGATTGCAGGAGCCAAAATTCAATTATTTGTGTCCTTGAAAGGGGGGGAGGGGGGGAAAGTAAACTTTTGGTGACCTGTTGTAGTTTCTGAGCATGCTTATGCATGCAGCTGATGCATATTTACTTCTCCGCCCTGCATACTTAAGTAGTTAATTATACTATACATGCGATGTATGTAGTGATGTAACTTACAGGTATGCTTGTATGAAACGGAAGTAAGCTGTAAGAGTTCCTGTTTCTGCACACGTGCCCAGGAGAGAGAAGATAAATTTCGCTCGCGAATACCAATGCGGCGTCAGAGTAATCTGAGTACCTGACTCTGCTCTGACCTTTGTTTGCAAAGAAATGCCACCTTTGTGCTGTTTAATGTAGGTGTGTCTGTGATTTTTTGCGGGCCTCCAGAGAAACGAACTGCCTTTGTGCAACAGAAGGACAAACAAAAGCTAGCTGCAAAAGGGCAGCCAGAAGCTAAGAGTGCCTATTGCTGTGCTGGTAGCACAGCAGTAGTACAAAAGGACAAGAGTATTTCTGTAAATCACCTAACAGGAAGTAGGTGGAGCTGGAGCTGGAGCTGGAGCTGCATATAAGCTAAAGTACTTAGCCTGGCCCTGCAGCCCAGGGGTATGGGAGTGAGAGGAGCTTTGCAGCAAGCTGGCTGTGTTACTGTCTAGGATCCTGCTATGTTTGGGAACAAGATGTAAGGAGCTGAGGGCTTGCAAGGAATTGGGACCCAGGGTGAGCAGGGGCTTTGTTAGACAGCTAGTGTGCTGAGAGTTTTCATTATGGCCAGACTATTTACACTTTTTGTTCAGCTTAAACTCATGTCTCTGTTATGGGGATTTACCTGCAATCATGGCACAGAAAGAAGTTGTATAGTGGGACTACATAGTCAATGCATGTACTTCTCTGCAATACATGTATCATACAACATTTCTGAGTTGGTCTAATAAAAGGTATCAGGTTTACCCCATAAACCTTGTCTGCCTTTATCATACATGTACATCTCTAGTCTTAGCATCTAGCTTTTCCCATACACTTGCCTAAATGGGAATATTCTTAGAAATTATCCATCTGAAAATTTCCAGGTTAGACTTGGGGTAAAATTCCACATGACTTGAGTCCACTGACACTTTTTTATTCCCAATTAAATTTAACTTCCAAAGGCCCACAGAAGTTTGGTGCCCAAATATCTTCAAGGATTTGGGTCTAAGTACCTACATCCATTTTGAAAATGGGATTCAGGGTCCTCTGTTCTTACGTACTTGAATGAATTTTTAACTGGACCTTAACTCCCAGGATCTCTGCAGATCACCAAAGAGGAAGATGCCCTCTTCATCTCCTCATAGCAGCCTAGCACAATTACCAGACTTACATGCATACCACACACATCTTTTCCACAAAAATCAGCCCTCCAAAATTGGGATGTGTGTTTTAAGTGGGAAACTGACTTCTTTCTCTGCTGAATTAGAAGCATGGAAATATAAAGGCAAGGAAACATTACTGCAAGATGTCTTCTGCCTCTGCCATCCCAGAAAAAGAAGGGGTGAAGTTCACCCTTCCAGTTCAGAGTTAGTGTGTTAATCTTCTCTCAGCCATAACCACTGCAGGATTCTCTGCTGTCAGTATTCAGACATGACTGAACAAACTTTCCCCTTCTTTATTCTGCCTTCCCAAAACAAGCTATGTGTCTTATTTGGGGGCAAATGGCAAGTGAGGAAATGTGATAGGCCAATGATCATCAAACTGCCATTGGCTTTTCCCAAGTCTAGACAGCCCATTGACTCTTTTAGCATATCATATACTTTGCCCTTCTTTGCACATGACCAAGAACCAAAAGAGTAAAGCACAGGTTAGGCCAAAGTAAGCTGGCAGAGTGTGGGACTTTATCTTGTACTTGATCATAATCTTGTACTCTCCAAAAGTCTATCAGGTATCTCCAATGGTTTCTCCAGAGTCTACTGTTTAAAAAGTATGGGTTGATTATATTGAAATAGACCCATAGTGACTGCACAACAGCTGCAGCCACTAAGGATCAAGAGATGCTTGCCTTGTATAAGTGTCGTGCAGCTTAGCTTATTGATATTTATAGATGCTTTTGAGATCCTGGAAGACAGGAGTGACACATCTCTCTTTTGGAAATGCGACTTTTCAGGATGTTTCTGCACCTTGAGACCAGGAGTTGTTTTGGTTGCCTTACTCTGCTAGCATATGGATAGTTCAGAAATACTAAAGGGATTGCAAATGATAAAGAAGAGCCAACTCCCTCAAAGAGCACACAACTGGAATAAGAGCTTCTCTAAGAGAAAAGAATGTATGTCCAAAGTGAAATACGTAGAACCAAATTTTCAGCAGATGTTGGTTGGTTTAGCTGCATCAACTTCAGTTAAAGCAGCAGAGTATCTACCACATGTATGGGAACGAGATGGAGATTCCAGTATAAATTACCTGGCTGAAAAGGATGAAACGCATAGCCAAATTCCAATGTTGCAATACTTTGTAACTGCTTGAGGTAAGGTTATCAATATAGCTAGGTAGAGTCATGACCTGGGAACTACAATTAGCTGAAAAGAAACTTGCTTAGCCAGTTCTGGAGCTCTGCAGCTGTCTAAGTTCAAAGCAAGAGAATTTGGCTTCAAAATCAAAACACATTGGGATTCAAGTGATGAGAGAAATTCAAAGCAGAAGGACAGTTTCACTGTGGCATTTCCAGAAGGAAGTATACTTGCACCAGTGCAGAAAGAGAATTGTTTTTCTTCATCATTACAAATAACTAGAAACAACTGGTTGGGATAATTTAAAATTAAATCAACTGTTTGGAATAATTTTGGGGGCTGGACCCGATGATCTCATGTGGTCCCTTCCGGCTTTAACATCTAGTAGCTATAAAATCCAAAGGCATAAAGGAAATTAGAGAAAACTGTACCAAAGGTAAAGAATGAATGTGAGGATCTTTTTTGAATTAAAAGTTTGGGCAAAGAGTAGACATAAGGTTATGGAACCATGTTGGGACAAAACCATGGCTTGTCTAAATTGGCATAGTTCCACTGAGCTTGATAGTGTTATGTAAGGGGTGGGCAAAATGCGGCCCACCAGGCCATTCTGTCTGGCCTGTGGGGCCTCTAAAAATTTTAGAAAATTAATATTTATCTGCCCCTGGCTGAGTGTCATATGGCCTTTGATGGCTTGCCAAAACTCAGTAAGCAGTCCTCCGCCCGAAATAATTGCCCACCTTTGTGCTATGTTGACTGACCGGTGATGAACTGGCTCATTACCTCTATTATTTTAGAACTGAAGCTCAAAGGGAGGTTCTGCTATAGGTTTCCAAGAATCACCCACTTTCCTGCTCTAGTTCTGCATATGCCCTGCACATGCCAATCCTAGGTTTGAGGGGGTGAATCTGCTCCAATCGAATCCCCTGTCACTACCCTGGAAACTCTGTTTCCAGTGTTCATGAGAGCATCAGTGGGTGGAGTCCATAGTGCAGTTTCACTGCCTCATTTCCAAGATTGGCATATTCAGAGCAGTTGTGGCTGGGCAGGACATGTCTGAAAGTGGCACTCCTAGGAATGCTGCAGAGATAGTATAAACATACCTTAAGAGACAAGCCAGCAGTCTGTACCTCTTTAATTTACATCAGTGTTAAATTATTATTATTGTTGTTGTTATTACAGAGCTAATGAGTCTCAGACAGATATGGACAGATGGGGAAGCAAAAGGAAAAAACAGTTGGCATAATAGGTCAGCCCAGTTGGGAATTTCCAGCATCTTTTTTGTTTTTCCCCAAAAAAGTGTGGTATGCCAAAGCATGTTCTACATGTATTGTATTGTAATTCCATTTCCTTGACTTTTTTTTCCTAATTGGTATTTTGTTTTAGGCTAGATCAGCTCACTGTTACCCTGTGTTCACTTGAGTGGTTCATGGGAATTGTAGTAGAATGTCCCACACCCCCATTCTTCTCCCATAATCCTCAGATGGGTTTCATCTCTTATGATGCACCATGGTCTACCTCTGGACGAACCCACTCAGTACATGACAGAGCTTCAAAACTCCAGTGAACAATGGAAAGTTTATGGGCCAATCTTCTTGACCAGAATAAGGAAGTCTAAATTAAACTTTGGATCCGTGTGGTTAGTATCAATTTTAATCTAATACAGTGCATCATTACAATGAATACTGATGAAAATGGGAGAAACAATAGCCATAATGCAAGATAATACTTTGCTCTTTAGATCACAAAGCTCTTTACAAAAAGAGGAGGAGACAGAGGTAGGAAGTGACTTCAATGGTCACACAATAGAGCTGGGAACAGAACCACTCATTTACAGTTTTCAGTTTGGTGCCCTGCCTACTGGGCCACGCTGCCTTGATAGAGTTGACTAATTCATCTACTTATGAAAGATTTCAGTGGGGGCAGGTTTGCTTATGAAGAGTTTAGAACACCTTTATGGCTGTTGCTGAGCAGAAACATGCCAACCATGCCAGTTTTGTAATGGGGAGCATTACTTCTGCCCAAACAGCTTTATTTCCCTTTGTTTATTTTCAAGCATACTTTTCTTAGCACTTTTGATTTTAGTCCATTTGGTCAGCTGCTAAGGGCTTATCCATCCCTGGAGATTCACATTGGTTGTCTTAGGCAGGCCCCAGAATCCCACAATGGTGGAAGAAAAAATATGGACAACGTGGAATATTAATGGAAAGAAACTGTGTAATGGACCATATGTGGGTTGTGTCCCTGAGCTACTTAGCTTGTACTTTATCACCTCCCAACTATTTGATTTTGGCTTGGACCTCTCCCAGTGCATTATCATAAAAGTCTTTGTTTTCTAACAAAGACTGTGACATACATTGCTCTCCTTTCAACTTCTAACACCTCTGTTTTGAATCAGGGCATATTTTATTGTAAAAATATTTGCTTATGCAACTCTTCATAAGCCAAGAATTCTTTAGCAACTTAAGAGAGTATTTATGCTAACAAGAAAGGGTTGCTTCTCATAAGTGCTTTTGCTTGTTGCTATATATCTTAGTGAACAACTTAGTGTCTGATAAGCAGCTCTATTTTAGGAAAAATTGAGCCACAAGGTAAGCTGGGAGACAACAGAGTGGAAAACATTGTCTGTTATGAGGTGGAAAAAGAAATCACTTCAAGACAGCTTCAGGAGTAGATTTCTTTGTTGAATTGTACTTGATGAATGATAGAAGTTTACAGAAAATGTCTCCTGTGCTTTTTGGGTGGTGATAGCTGGCTTATGGTTCATGACAAACAGTGCCAAAGTAGGTACTCACACAGCTAGAATTTCTGGCAGCCAGATACCACCTGGATGAAACAAGAACCAGCATCTCCTCTGTCATACTTGGCACTTCATTTAAGAGAGCAGTTAGTTCCTGCTCAGTGATCTAGCAGGGATAAAAAAGGACTTTTTTTTTCTTTACATTTTACTGGGAATAGGGGGTTGATTTTTCCTTCTCTCATTTATATGTGCATATATATGTTCCCTTTCCTTCTTTAACCCTTTTCAGCTCCTGGCCAGGAAGAAACTGCCCACAAACCATCCCAAAACAAGCCAACAGGATCAGAGCAAGCTAAACTACTGAACTTGAAAGCTGTGGGGTTGCTTTCCTTGTGGTGCTGGATGCCTGTTGCCAGATGGTGCCGTGTAAAGGTATAAATAGCAAATCTCATGACGGTCCCTGCCCCTTACGTGAACTGAAATGGAGCTTAACTTTGGTCAGTAAGTACAGTTTTTTCTTCTTTCATATAAAACTGCCAACAAATGTCACCTTGAGGTAAGACTGCTTTAGCCTCTGCTACCTGTGATTAGAACAATATGGTTGATCTGTGGATATCTCAGAACAGCAGACTCCCAATGCCTGAAGAAGGGTGCTTGTGCCCAAAAGCTTGCGAAGAACTTTTTCCACTGCTCAGGTGGTCTAATAAAAGATATCACATCTACCCAAAGATGCATGGCTGACCCTGGGTATTTAAAGTTCATGAGTTATGAGTTACAGAAATCATGAGATTGGCTTAAACAGTAGAGATTTTAAAGCTAGTAAATGCCTTTGTCCCCTTGTTTCTGAGACTGTTAGAATATTCTGCGGTCATATTATCAAGCATTTATCCATCACAATGGGGGCAGAAACTTATTTAAAAATAAATCATAAGAGTCTCATGTAACCACATAACTCTGGGAACTGGAGATTAAGGAAAATGCCAGGTATCAAGTGAGGTGTCAATAAGACAAGTGCTGTTGAAAGAAGGAAGGAATAAAAAAATCTTCAGTCAGGTTCTCCTTCCATATTTTTCCTTGAGACTTCACATCTGGAGCCTATAAGAGGCTGAAATAACAAACCCTGCCCTAAACAGCTTAACAGCTTTCTTCTGCATCTTTCTACATTCTGGGCAACTTGATCCATTATTATTCTATTACTACTGTGGCTGTCCCAGTTCCTTTTAATGTGAGTGAAATTCAGCCCAGCACAAGGCCTATGGACCTTTAAAATCTCACTTAGACCAATTATGACTAGAACTACCCCTGGGCAGATCCTGGTACAAAATGAACGAATCATGAGTTTGCTTACGTTCTGGTCTGCCAATGACGCAGGCAAACCAATGAATAGAAGATATTAGGAATGTTTCCTCCTGTAGTCTGTTGGCTTTGGACTAATCACACCTCACGTATTATTCTTATGAGCCACAGCAATTCTCAGCTATCCAGAGTCCCCATCTAAGAAGGAATGCAGCAGTGGTTTAATTTCTTTTGAGTGCAGTTCAGCCTCTAACACACAGTACTTGGTATTTATTACAAGGATTTCTTCCCTAAGGAAAATTCAGGTGTTAAAACCCTTGGATTATGGGTGTGCCCTAGCAGTACGTTGAAATGAGTATTGGGATGAAATTGTTGGCAAGTTATTTTTTTGGGAAACAAACAGCCTTTACTTAGTTGCCTAAAGTAGTTCAAGAACTGCTGTTTTTAACCTCAAGGTTTGATCTGCCTAGCAACGTAGAAGCATATGTTAGTCTTGAATTGTGCAGTGGTGAATGTATCTCATGACTTATTCATCTGAGAGCATGTTACACGGATCCTGCCTCTTTGTTTCTACAGCAATTTGCAAATTAGAAAACTATATACCAATAATACTAATGTATTAGCACCATTTACTTGTTTTCATATGAATGGAGAAGGAAGAAATGCAAAATCTTCCTGGAATCCACTGAGGATGGAGAGAGAGCAGTCCTCCTCTCATCGCTCTGCTTATGTAACAACTGTCTTGTGATGTCCCTTTGTCATTCAAGCACAAACAAAGTATCTGCTACCAGTAGAAATTGAACTTCATGGAAAACCAGCTGTTTGTGACATTGGTCAAAGGCAGACAATTGGAGATCAACAACCTCCCTTGACCCTCCTCCTCTTATAGAAGAATGCCATTACAAACAAAACATGCACTTAAAGACATCTAGGACCATGGTTCTCCATCTATGGCCCTTGTACCAGACCTGGTCCATGGAGCCATGTCATCTAGCCTTTGGCGCTCCCCATGGGGCCAGAAATTTGGCAGTGGGAGAGCAGAGGCAGCATTAATTGCCATGGGAAAGCCCAAAGCGATGGGAATTCACACTGTCACTGCTCCCCCACTACCAAATTTCTGGACCCATGAGGAGCCCCACAGGCTGAATGACATGGTCCCATGCACCAGATCTCTCTGGTACACAGGGCTGGACCAGACTGTGGGGTTGTTCCATTGCTGAATCCAGCTCACAGGGGTGATGCACTGGATCACACCTGCAGGCAGACCCTGCATACCAACCCCATGCTGTATCAAGCCTATGGACCAACTGTGTGCAGGATCTAGCCCGCGGACTGGCTCTATGCCATTCATTGGGCCTGCAGGGCCAAACAGGTTGAGCAGCACTGATCTAGGAGAAGACACAGGTACTTGCATTTGGGTAAACTTCCTGAAGGTGGTGAAGTAGCACTCATCTAATGTATGGGCTCACTTTGTATAGGGTTCCTTACTTATAGGGGGAGATTGCAAGACTTACTTATAGGGGGAGATTGCAAAAGGAAATGTTTTAGATGGAGACAGTAGGGACCGGCGGCCAGGGCAATGGACTAGTGGTCAGAAAACCAGGATTCCGTTCCTGCTTTGCTACTCACCTGCCGGATAGCCTTGACCAGGCCACTTCACCCTTCTTTCTTGTATTTCACCCATTATCCCTCTTTTCTATATAGACTGTAAGATAGGCTTCTTTTGTTTTTTAATTGTAAGAAGGATGCTTGTACTATGTACAGTGCCTTGCAAAGTGAGGCCTTGTTCTTAATCTGAGTTCCTGGATTCTGCTGTAGTTGGAACATAACAGCAGCAGCCATGTTAATGCTGTATTTGTCTTATAAAAGATCCTTCTCAGACAGCATCTTGCTGGTCATGAGCTTTTTCCTTTGGCTGACCCTAGTGCCAGCTATGGCTTTTTTCTCAATGGGCACACAGGAAATTACCATCTTTTAAACTGCATTCACTTTAAATCTTTCTTTTTTGTAGAGAGTTTTGCTTAATGCATATTGTCCAGTTCTGTAAAGATTGCAAGTAGGAACATTCAAAGTTTGCCAAGAACAAAAGAGGCAAGGAAAGACATGGTTAACTTCAAATTTCTCAGCAAAGCATATTTCAATCAAGAATACTTACATAATTCATAAAGAAAAAGTGAATATGTTATAAGAACTATAGTACAGCTCTTCTTGTCTGTGAAACAAGTCTTCTATTTATGTTTATCTTGGTTACTTCTGTGGTCTCCATCACCATGGTACCCAAGCATCTCTCAATCCCTTTGTCACACAACACTTATTAAGGCATGGATGTTGTGTAATCTCCATTTTAGAGGGGCACCTTGGGGCATAATGGTAAAACAAGTAACCCATGGTCTTGCAAGTAATCTGCAGCAGAGCAGGGGGCTGAACTGAAGTCTTCTAAGTCTCATGGATAGCACTCAAACCACAGAAATTCCCTTCCCATTTGAGTATCCTAGTCAACTTATCCTATTGCTCAAGGCTCATGGAAAGTATCAGAGAGGTGTAAGGGAGTTGGGCATGAATAAGGGAGTCTCAAAATTACAAGTCAAAGGTAGGGGCCCAGTTGATGGGAACTGGGCACCTTGCTCCAACTTATGGCTTTGACCAGTGGTGCCCAACCTTTCAGCCCCATGGCCCAGATAAGTGGTGTGGGGTCAGTCTGCAGGCTGGATCCCAACCTGGTGCAAGAGGTCAGGCTGGTGCATAGCCCTATGTCCACACCCTAGATCAGGCTCCAGCTCTGGCCTCAGCCCCATGCAACAGATCAAGCCCTGTGCCAAACTGTGACCATGGTCCTGGCCCTAAAGACACAGCTATGACATCCATAGGGGTCTACCCAACTTAAGGTGGCCAGTGGATTTCACAGGGAGATCACAGGGCCAGGCACTATTTTTGTGGGCTGATCTTGGCAGCCTCCTGCTTCCCTGCCTGTGGCTGAGGGGCCCTAGTGGTCCTGCTCCTTGCTGCTGACTGGCTACAAGGGCTGTCCATAGTCATCTGGCCTCAGGGTTGCAAATTTGGTGATGGGAGACCAGTGGGAATTTAAATGCTTAGGAGCTCAATTAAAATGCCACTGCTTCTCCATTGCCAAATTGCTCTCCCTGTGGGTAGCTTGGTAAGCCAAATCTGGTCCACGGGTTTGAGCACCCCTCCGTTTAACTGTCTCTCATAGCTCAGTGAGACTTCCACACCCAATGCTCTTGGGACCTTCTGAAAATTCCAGCTGATGACAATACTAATTTATTCTGGGCTAAGCTTGTTGCAGTTTTCTTCCTCTTTGGACAGAAATACTGGAGTTCAGTCTCCCAAACAAAGCAGTCTTTATCTCTTGCTATCTAATTTACAATGTTTGTGGTTTAGCTAAATTACTGATTCTTAGGATCCCAATGGGGAGTCTAGCAGGATCTTAATCTAATGTATTAACAATATTTTCATAGAATTCTGACATGAAGTTATCTGCCCTCAAATGTGTGTTGAGACTATTCTGATAGCAGTAGCTGTTTTTGTTCTGCTCTGGACAACTGCTAACTCCATTTCTTTGGAAGAATTATCTCAGAATCTACCGACAGCTTTTAAAAAAACCTCTGGGTTTCTTAGGAATGAAGAATTCTCAATTTCTTTTCCCTTTAACACCTTGTCACTCTAGGATAGTCTTTCTCACTATAAGAGAAGCACTGGAACAAATGCACTGGGTACTTGTAGAATCTCCTTCTTTGAAAATGAAACCAAATCTGTAGGGCATCACATTAAATCCTGCCTTAGAGCAAGAGGGATGAATTAAATTCTTTGCTTTTTTTTTTTTTTTTTTTTAAGGAAGTATCTCTCTTGAAAATTGCCTGGTGGTAGGATAACTCTTATTCCCAAACAGAGTAAGCCACCATGATGAGGATTCTATTCTGTAGAAAACCACCCCCCTGTGTCCTGCAGGGACAGTTCAGTTTGTGTCTTTTGTGTCATGGAAAAAGGAAGATTGAGAGGATGATTGGGGTCTCTTCTCCTGTTATCCAAGTGTTAATACTGCTATGCAGATTTGGAGGTAGTATGATTGAAGGGATGCTGAAGTGGGTGACATCAGGAGACTTGTTCTATTCCTAGCTGTGTCAGTAGTATGCTGTGTGATTAAGAGCATATTGCTTTACATCTCTGTGCCTTTGTTTCCCGTCCCACAGTTAGACCTGTCTGTTTAGCTTACCAGCTACTCGGGGCAGGGACTGTCTTGCTGTTGCTGCACATCGTATTGGTATTCCTGTCTTAGCGGTAGCATCTAATCTACACAGGTTCTTATACATATCAAAGCACTCCTTTAATATAAACAATAATTAGTAATTTACTCATCTTTATTTCATATCTGTTATTTCTGATTTATCTTTCCCTTATAGTATAGTACACTTTTGGAATACAAATAGATTTAGGCTGTGTACATACACCCAAATGATCTGGGAGACTTCTGGATTTGTTTTCCTGCTAAGAAAAGTTACCTGGAAATCCCTGAACAGACATCTGAATGCTGAGACCTTGAAGAGCAGAGAGCTTGCCATTCTGAAATTACAGGCCAGTTAGTCTTACCTCAATCCCGGGTAAGCTCTTTGAAAAAATTATCCTGGCACACATCCAGGAGGGCCTTGCGGGGGA